>NW_022196896.1:105199155-105220515 GCF_008632895.1 Mastomys coucha
CCTCCCTCCCTCCCTCTCTCTCCCTCCCTCACTCTCTCCTTCCCTCTCTCTCTCCCTCTCTCCCTCCCTCCTTGTGCCATTGTGTGTGGAGCATCCTCTGGAGAAAGCATAATACTAGTTAAGGCAGATCTCTGTCCCTGAGATTATTCCAGTGAGAGACTCAGCCATGAGCAGTAAACAGCTGACACTGTGGTGGAGGAACAGATCTGTCAGCCCTATTCCCTAACAGGTGTGTTAGCCCCCATGAGTGGAAAGATCTCAGTGAACTCTACAGTCTCGCCCTTCCACCGTTCAAACTCACTTATGTCTTATAGTAGTAGAGTTAATCAACTTGGGAATGGCTTTGCCAAGACTGATTTGGTTTTGCTTCCTTACGATTATTAAATGTGAGAGCGGCACCTTGGAGGTCCCGTGGATCTGTCTTGCTTCAACAGTGTTTGGACCAAACAGACCCAGGACTCCCTCTTTATTAGCTTACAAGTCTCCACCGCCCACAGCTCCTAGGACCAGCCAGCAGCATCGTCTTCACAGATCAGCCCCATACTCCGAATCAGCCATGACCTCTCAGATTCGTCAGAATTATTCCACCGAAGTGGAAGCTACCGTGAACTGCCTGGTCAGCTTGCACCTGCAGGCCTCCTACACCTACCTCTCTCTGGGCTTCTGTTTTGATCCAGATGATGTGGCTTTGGAGGGCATAGGCCATTTCTTCAGCAAATTGGCCAAGGAGAAGTGCAAGGGCACCTAGTGTCTCCTCAAGTTGCAGAATGATCGTGGGGGCCGTGCACTCTTCTACGATGTGCAGAAGCCATCTTAAGATGAATGGGATAAAACCCAGGAGGCCATGGAAGCTGCCTTGGCCCTGGAGAAGAACCTGAAACAGGCCCTCTTGGATCTGTATGCCCTGGGTTCTGCCCACATAGACCCTCATCTCTGTGACTTCCTGGAAAGCCACTTCCCGAATAAGGAGGTGAAGCTCATCAAGAAGATGGACAACCACCTGACCAACCTCCGTAAGCTGGCAGGGCCACAACCAGCGCAGACTGGCATGCCTCAGGCATCTCTGGGAGAGTATCTCTTCGAGTGCCTTACTCTCAAGCATGACTCGGAGGCCTCTGCTTTCCAAGGGGCTCCCTCTTCTACTCTGCACCAGCCAGCCTCAGGACCTCCACCTGAATGAACCTCTAAAGCCACTAGGCAGCTTTGTAATCACTCTGGAGCTTCTCCCCAAGTCTTGGACCAAGTAAAAATAAAGTTTTTTGAAACAGAAAAAAAAAAGATTATAAATGATTTTTTTTGCTTGTGTATTTGTTTGTTCATTAATTCATTAATTTGTTTATTTATTCACTTTACATCCAATCACAGCTTCCCTCCTCTCAGTCCTACCCTCATAAAACCCACTCCTATCACTCTCTCCCCTCCTCCTCAGAGAAAAGGAAGCACCCCCGCCCCCTGTGGGTACCAGCCCACCCTGGGACAAATTGTTGCAGCAGGACTAAATACATCCTCTCCCACTGAGGCCCAACCCCAGAGTCAGGCAACAGAATGAGAGATAGCCCCGACTTCAACTGTTAGGTGACCCGCATGAATGTGTAGAGGGTCTAGGTCCAGCCCCTTCATGCTCTTTGGTTGGTGATTCAATCTCTGTGAACCTCCAGTGGCCCAGATTAGTTGACTCTGTAGATCTTCTTCTTATGATGTCCTTAACCCCTTCAGCTTTCACCCACTTTTCCACATGACTCCCTGAGCTCCACCCGATGTTTGGCTGTGGGTCTCTGTAACTGTTTTCATCAGCTGCTGGATGAAGCCTCTCAGGAAACAGTTATGCTAGGCTCCTGTCTGCAAGCATAGAAGAGTAACATTAATAGTGTCAAGGGTTGGCTCTCTCCCATGAGAAGGGTCTCAAGTTGGGTCAATCATTGGTTGGCCAATCTCTCCTCCATCTTTAAACCTGCACATCTTGTAGGCAGGACAAGTTTTGTGGGTGAGTTGATGTCCCCTCCCTCCACTGGAAGTCCCGCCTGGCTATATGAAGTGGCCATTGCAGTTTCCATATTCCCAGCTTCTAGGAGTCTCAGCTAGAGAGAGTCATCCACATAGACTCCCAGAAGCCTCCCTGTCCCAGGTCTCTGTCTGATCTCAGAGATGACCCCTCACTGATTTATGTTCT
Organism: Mastomys coucha; assembly: GCF_008632895.1. NCBI lineage: Eukaryota > Metazoa > Chordata > Mammalia > Rodentia > Muridae > Mastomys > Mastomys coucha. The sequence continues at coordinate 105,201,326 of NW_022196896.1, forward strand.
CTCTCCCAGTCCTCTCCTACCCACCCTTTTCCCCACCTCACCCTCTCTCCCACCCAGTTCTCTCCCTCCATCTACCTCTGATGTTGATTTTATTTCCCCTTCTGAATGAGATTCAAGCATTCTCTCTTGGGCCCTCCTTGTTACTTAGGATTTTTGGAGGGACTCTGTGGATTGTAGCATGTTATCCTATAGTTATAGCTGAAATCCACTTATAAGTGAGTCCAAACCATGCATGTCTTTCAGGGTCTGGGTCACCTCACTTGGCATGATAATACCTAGTCCATTTGCCTGCAAATTTCATGATGTCTTTGTTTTTAATAGCTGAGTAGTATTCCATTGTGTAAATGAACCTCATTTGCTTTATCTCTTCTTTGAGGAAATCTGGGTTGTTTCCAGTTTCTGGCTATTGTGAATATAGCTACTATGAACATTGTTGAGCAAGTGTCCTCTTGGTATGGTGGAGCATCTTTTGGGTATATTCCCATGAATGGTATAGCTGGGCATTGGGGTACAATTCCCATTTTTCTAAAAACCTCAGAATTGATGTCCAGAGTGAATATATAGGTTTGCACTCCCACTAGCAATGGAGAAGTGTTAACATTGTTAAAGAAGCAAATTATAAACTCTGTCCTGTACCACTGGCCTTGAAGAAGCCATAACAGAAACTTTCACTATGCCTCTCCTTCCTTGACAGCTCCATCAAGCTGGGTACTCTGCCTGATAGAGTAATACATCACATCACATCAGAATTGGGTCAGTACTGTATTCACTCATGAATTTTTACTTTCCTTCCCAAAGGGACCAACATTGTCTCTCCAGTACTCTCATCTCGTCATGTCCCTCCTTTCTCTTGTCCTCTGTAAAGAGTAACAACTACAACTGACAAGTCCTGAAGGAGCTGGACACTCATTGAGCCACACTAAACCAGTGGTCCTTCATCACTTCTGTCTTGAAACACTTGTCCTTCTAACCCTCCTACTACCTTAGACCTCTATACAGTTCTGAGATGGCAGATGTTATTCCTTCCAGTTTGGTTTGCATGTCCCTTATATTAAGTTTTGATGTCGCTATAGTAAAAGTCAGTACCCTAATTCTGCTTTGGGTCTGAGAACGTCACTGTGGTTACTATTTCCCACTGGAGGCTGTTTCAGACTTGTGGCATCTACACCCAGCTTGGAACCACAGGATCTTCACAACTAAAGCAGATTTGTTAGCGATGCTGTGTGTGTGTGGAGGTCAAGTAAAAAAACAAACTGAAAGAAGCAAGCCACCCTTTGTTTGCTCACCAGGGTAACAGAAGCAAGCTTCTAAACAGAAAAGGTTGGTTCCCACAGAGTTCATTTACTTCTCTAGATTCTTAAAGGGGGGGTGAGTTTCAGGTAAGGATCAGGTGACATGCATCTGTAGTTTAAGGTGCAGAGCTTTGGGAAAGGATCCGAGAAAAGTTCCTAGCATATAGACCTGGGGACTAGAAGACAGGGGTGGGGGTAGTCAGAGTGAGAAAGCATTGAGTTAGAGTGAAGAAAAAGATCTTCAATACCCTGTGCTTTTTTGGATGCTTTCAATGGAAGGCCAGATAGGCAGTGGGAGGAAAAGAGGAACCTGGTCTTTAAATACAACTTCCTCCAAAGAATGAAAAACACTGTGTACCAAGACTGATGCAAGGAGGCCAGCTTCTTCTTTCTGTCATATGGCCTTTGTATTTGCCTATGGTTGATGCCGAGCTCTTTGTCACACGTAGGATTTTGAGCTGGAGTTGGACTCCTCAGAGAGTGTTACCATGATACATTTGCAACGTTACTCCAGAACAGTCACGTTCTGGCTCCTGCAACACCCCACTGGTGGGTCATATGGTTCCACCTACCTTCCAAGAGGGATGAGAAACAAGTCTCCTATGTGTTAAGAAAGGGGTGGCAGATGAGAAATACTGATGCCTGGTAGGAATGTGTGCCACATGCTCAGTGTGTCCAGCCAACATTCGGGTTTGGCTATTCTAGTCTCTCACTTTACAATTGGACAAAGGACCTTCAGCTGTATGAGCCTGCAAGCCTGGCTCAACACTACAGAGATTCTGTGGGATTCTTGAAAATAATTTTATGATTAAAACCTTGTTTCTTGGGCTGGTGAGATGGCTCAGTGGTTAAGAGCACCGACTGCTCTTCCAGAGGTCATGAGTTCAAATCCCAGCAACCACATGGTGGCTTACAACCATCCTTAATGAGATCTGATGCCCTCTCCTGGTGTGTCTGAGGACAGCTACAGTGTACTTACATATAATAATAAATAAATATTTAAAAAAAAGAGTTGTACAATAACTATACTCAATGTCAAAACATTTAAAAAAGAAAAAAAGATTATTAAAAAAAAGAAGAAAAAACTTGTTTCTTACCTTTTCCTACCCATGCTTCCTTTTGAGGGTGCCCTCAACTAGATAGAACCTACCAGAAAGGAAAGGAAGTAACTAGCTTTCACCAAAACATTACAGAAAAGAAAAAAAGCCAGATATTTCTAGAAAGTCGTCCACCTGTCTGAAGAAATGTTGTGCATTGTAGTGGAGGGTTAGATGATCTCCTGAATAACTATTCAGAATTCAGAAAGGAAACTGCACCTCCTTTCCAGCATCTTTGCTGCTCATCCTGCCCTGGTTAAGCTACCTGCAAGAGACATATTGACATATTGACATTGAATTCATCCAAGCAACCTGCAGATGTATTGTGCCTTGGATAGGTTCCCATGGGATGCTCTGGAGAAGACAGTAAGTCTTTGACTTTAATTAGACTTGAAGGAGATAACCAGGAGGCATTAATGTGAAGGAGTGAGTAGGCCTGAAAATCTCTTTACTAAGAGACACAGCTGTATGAAGTCAATCGAATGGAAATGGTTTTATACAGTTACAACCCTCTCTGAGGCAACAACATTATTTGCTTTTTGCTGCTTGTTGGCTCGTTTGTTTGTTTTGGAGATAGAGTATCACTATTGTCACCTTGGCTAGCTTGGGATTGTTTCTTATTGAGCCATATTTTCGTGGCTTATCTTTTCCTACATTCTGCTTTTGCTTCAAATTTTTTTTTTTTTGATAGCAAGTGCTAGCCACATCTCCCATGCAGAAAATGTTGCTTTCCAGAAGTAAAATGATTAGGGTGGCAATGGGATGCATGTACAGACATACAGATGTGGATGTGTAATATGTGTAGAAAAAAACCCACAAGCAACCTATTAGTGTATTTCTGTCTTAGATGATGAGATGCCAAGCCATTTCCCATGGAATTAAGCCAGTTCCTTAAGAAGTAACTTCTGTCTCATTCTGTTGAGGATCCAGGGATGCTTACGGCTTAGAAAAGTTTTGTTTTAATTCTCTGCTTTGAACTTTACACTGTGCAGTTGGATATACCAGTCTGGGAAGCAGAATCAGAGCAACAGCTTTTTCATAGAAATCTGTTTCTCTCATAGATGGATATTGCATTTCCTTATCTCATTACATTCCTCATTCATGTCACAGATCTACCCATAAGGCTTTTCTCCGGCTTCCCAGTGGGCAGCAAACCCTTAATATCACTCCTCAGGACTTAGCCCCACTCACGAAGGATTTACAATGTTCCCGGGAAATCAGTTTCTTGTCCATTTTTCCCTCTGAGTTTGAATTCCCTTAAATTCTCATAATAGTTCTATTTCTTTCAAGCCCAAGTTAAGTATTAGAATTGAACCATAGTACAACAATTTGTTGTGAATCAGTCCTCCTGGGAGCTAAAATTTCATCTGCAATTGATATTTGTCCCACGGACAGAATGTTTGCTCAAAAGATCCCTCAAAATCCATAGGTAGAAGCTCCAACTTTCAATATGATTGTATTTGGAAGTAGGGCTGGTTATGTTTTGAAACGTTCTCTGTAGGTCCTTTTCTTTGAATACATGGTCCCCGGCTGGTGACATTGATTTAGAAGACTATAGGGTACAGAGACAGATACAGGTCACTAGGGCCAAATCTTCAACATCCGTGTTTACTCTTGGTCCTCACCTGAGGTGTCTTCTCTACAATTTATTAATATTCACCACAAAGTCCAGCCAGTGATGGGGCTGCTCCCATCACCGTGCCTTCTACACCATGATGGATTGTATCCTGCGAAATTGGGAGCCAAAATAATCTTTAAATTGCTTTAGTCAGTGGCTTTGCCAGAATGAGGAGGAAAGTAATAAAGGGTCCTAAAGAGGAAATCAAGTATTAATATATGTGCAAGTGTGGGGTCCCAATTCTGATATAGTTAGCATTCCTATATGGAGACATACAGATAACTTGCTGTTTCTGTGTATAAAAAACCAAGGCAGAAGAATGAGCACATAGCCCTCTGCGGGCCAGGATTTAGGGAGATAGCACACTGAACATGGGCTTCCTAACTGCCAGAGTTCGGTAAAAATAAATTCATGCCATTTTAGCCATCTAGGATAAGTGATTTTTTTGTGGACTCCCAAGCAAACTAAAACAACTGGTTTTTATCTGTTTCTACTTTCAACTTTTCTCCAGTAACTAATTTATGTTGCTTCTGAAAAGCTTATTCGTTCTGCTTAATGCATATTTTGGAGTCATTGCATTTGGAGCACGTAAGGACTTGGACTCTCTTGTCCACTGGTGAACCTTGGGTGTGGCCAAAAGTATTTTTCTGGCCCATGATAAGAGCCATAATCTGGCCAGTGATATCATCCTAAACCCAAATATTCATCAATCATACTGCTTTGTCTTCAGTTTCGTGAGTTTCTGTCTTTAGAGCTTGGGTATTCCTGTCTCCATAAATGCACTTGCAAAGGGTTCCCACCCTGTGGAAGACAGCTCTAAGAATATTTTCACTTGAAGGAGCTGAGCCCAGATAGTGTCTGTACTGCTTTATTGCCAGATCTCTGAGGTGCTGAAGAAGGACATGGGCAAAGGCATTGAGCACAATACACCACAGGGAAGATTTTAGACAACCAAGGTATGAATTGCCCTGGATATGTTAAGTAAAAATGATGATTAAAAAGAAAAAAGATCACATTCCTTTACAACATTAATTTGGGGAAAAGCCACATTACTCATTAAAGTGTACTGAGAGGTTTTTTGTTGTTGTTGTTTTTGTTTTTTTGTTTTTTTGTCTGGGTAGACTACTTGTCCTATTTACGAATCTTACAATTCAAAAAGTTCCAGGAGAAGAAGTGGGTTTAAGATGTGCCAATTAAAAGGAGCTGTCCAAGCAGGAAGACAGACACATTTGATGTGTGTCAGAACAAACAACCCAATGGCCCACTCAAAAATAGAGCACTACTTCCCTCTTAGCCCAACATTCATCACTTCGCATAAAGTATGAATAAAACATTGGACATTGTTTCTAAAAAGAATAACCCGTTATCAAAAATGGCACTGGTGAAAAACTGGGGAAGGCAGGAGTCGTCAGGCACTGAGACAGTGAATGTCATAGCCTAGATTTTTCCACTAAAAGCAAATGCCCCACAGAAAACGGTCTGTCTGCTTCACAGGAAGCACTCTGCGTGACAGTGTTGTGAATCAAGCTCAGGCTCTTCCGCATATAAAAATGAACCATAGTGTGCCTTGCTAATTACCACCTTCTCCAGTTGACATGGGATTTTTTTAGGTTGAGAACAAGATATAATTTGTAGCTCCCTGATGAAGCAAATCTCTTCGCAAATGTTCTCAGGAACATGCCACTCTTCTTCCTTATTTGAAAAACACCTGAGAAACAATAGGGCTCCTACCTGCCCCACATCTGCAGACAGAATCCTATAATAATTTCCTTGTAGGAATAATCAGTTGCTAGAGAGCCCATTCGACCCTCAAACAGAAACATTAGAAAACTCTGGGGTTATGTGAATGAGTTTGCTTCTATACCTCTTTCTTATTTCTCCACCTTGGTTGCTCTTTCACTCCCAAGCCATTGCTTCTTTGGCTTCTTTGGGTCTTTCAGGACATGGGTATGTTAGTTTTCTGATTATAAGCCATCATCTATGATCATACTTGGGTGATTCTCTTTCCTTTGTACCTTAGGACTGCAATGGTTTCCACCTCAAGCAGGACTTAGTTAACATCTCCCATGGCTTTTATGTCACATTTTCTGTGTGACTTAATAAACAGAATGGAAATGCGGTTATTTCATAGAAGAAGCAGGGTCCCAGTACAATTATATTATTGACAACCAAAGACTGTCTTTCGTATACCTACATCCTTATATGTCTTCCTCATGTTAGGCTTGTTCATTAAGCATCTCTAGGTGTTCTATCCTAGATAGAAATCAACCACCTGTCACTACAGTGTCATTTCAGAATCAAGATAATCTTCCATGTCTTAGGAACCCCCTCTAGTTTCCTAGAGTCACATCACATAATTGTCCTTACAGCAGTCATTGGTAAGGAGACTATTTAGAATGACCAGGACCAGCCTTTTTGATGAGCCAAGCTTCTGAGTGAACACATAAAAAAAAGATGTCAATAAACATAGTTGGGATTCTGCTTAAAATGATGAGTGTGATGTAATCAATCGTGCTGGAATTCCAGCTCAGCCTAACCACTTACCTTTCCTACAGCCTGAGCCTTGGACTGTGCTAGCAAACCCATGCAGCATAGATGAAGGATGTTCATCAACCACCATTGACGTCTTGGTCCTTACAATACCTGTAGACACTATCTGGTCACGTCTTCTACCCCACGCCCTAGGAGGGATATTTTACACCTCCATGATACTTCTCCCCTGGAAGCATGTTTCCCTCACTGTCTGGAAATTATCTTCCCTCCCATCTCATAGAGAAAATGGGTGAAATGAGACAAGAGCTCCATCAAATTCCTAAACTAATTAGATAAGCTTGCTCACTCAATTTGTTCTTTGCCATTGTCTTCTTCTTTCCTAGGACAATGAAAAAGGATAACTTTTTTTTTCTTTGAGACAGGGTTTCTCTGTGCAGCCCTGGCTGTCCTGGAACTTACTCTGTAGACCAGGCTGGCCTTGAACTCAGAAATCTTTTTGCCTTTGCCTCCCAAGTGCTAGAATTAAAGGGGTGTGCCACCACTCCCCAAAGGATAATTCTTTATCCTAAGTATTGCTGACTTCCTCTTATAGATTGTGTCCCTTCTCTGTTTTCTAAGATTTTTATCACAATATGACTCCTTTTTCAGGATTCTTATGACAATATGACTGCTCTATTTTCAATATCCCTTTACCAACCAGTTAATATTAGTAATTTGTGGCTATATCATTATGGAACTCATTTTTTAAAATGTAAAGGCCCTCCTTGATTTCTTGTGTCAGCCAACTCCCATGCTTGTCTCTGATCTCCTCTTGGAAGGAAACTTTTCAAGGAAGTAATCTCAATTTCTGACTCTTTTTCTTTGCTCCACCACACAGCTAACACTGCTGAAATCTGGCCTCTGCTCCTACTATTCCATTGAAGACCCACTGTGCTCACAATGACCTCAGCATCACCTAGCTCATAGTAACTACTAATCATTTCTTACCAACTTCTGCTATCATCTAGCACTCTCTCTCTCTCTCTCTCTCTCTCTCTCTCTCTCTCTCTCTCTCTCTCCACACACACACACACACATACACACAATCAATACGTTGAAACTTATTCTTCAATGCATTAAGAGATGTGGTCTTCTGAAAAAATGATGAAATCCTGAGACTCCTGCCCTCATCAATATAGTTAGTTTGGTTGAGCCCTTATAAAGAAGGCTCAGGTGGATCATTTGCTCCTTTGCTATAGGAGGACCAAAGAAGATATCATGAAGAAGCCAAGAATGGTTATGAATGTCTGTAATTCTAGAACTTAAGAGGTGGAGGCAGGAAGGAAAGGGGGGGGAGAATGAGTGGGGGAAATAATAAGATGCTGTGCATAGAACAGAGCCTTATCAAATGATGAATTTGCCCTTGCTCTTGGATATTCTAGCCCCCAGAATTATGACAAATGAATTTCTGGTGTTCATAGGTAACCTAATTTAAATGACATTTTTCTATTTCAATCTAAATTGGCAAAAAAAAAAAAAAAAAAAAAAAAAAAAAAAAAAAAAAAAAAAAAAAAAAAAAAAAAAAAAAAAAAAAAAAAAAAAAAAAAAAAAACCAGCCACCCAAAAAGATGTAGGTTTAGTGCTGTTTACTTGTTCTTTTAAAAAGATGCTATTTAAATTTCACACTACTTTACACCCTCATGTCCTTTCTGTGTATCAAGCTGTTCTTTTATCCCCTTCCTGTCATTTAGTACTGGCGGATTCCAGGCCTTGTGCAGGACTCTCTTACCACATTACTATTTATAAACTTGTAGAGATATTCCTTACTTTCATGTCTTCAATGACCTTCTAGGTAATGGGTACACTGTGGAGTAAGACCATCTAAATTCAATCCTAAATTTTACTACTAACCACAGGCTAGGTAGCTCAGTCATTCATTCATTCCACTAAACTTCAACACTCATTCACAAGTTGTGATGGCTACCACATAAGACAGCTATGAGGAAAGGCATGAAGAACACATCATTCATAACACAGTGCTTATGTGTATTAAGCCCTCAACTACTTTTGTTGTTGGTGGTGGTGTTTTCTCATGGAACTTGTTTTAGTGACTCTCAAAATTCTGTGATAGATTTTTGGTCAAGTTATTCTCATTTAAAAATACTGATTTTGAAAACTAATAACTTAAAACTGCCACACACACACACACACACACACATACATACAAAGTAGTCCACAAAACAGTCTCCTTGCCTTCTAAAGGTTTCACAATGCATTGTGTCATTAACCATTTTTTTACTATTAAATTTACAGGGCCATTTGAGACAAACAATCCTGAGGCCATTCTTCCACCACTGATTCAGATTGGGATGGCAGGTGCTAAAGATAATGTTCATTTAGCCTTCTGAGCTTTCTGAGCAGACTTGGTGCCAGCTTCAGCAGCCTTCTTGTCCACAGCTTTGATGCCACCCACAGCATCTTGTCTGCCTCATGTCGTGAGCAACAGAAATGACTCAGTGGAGGATAGTCAGAGAAACACTCAACACATGGGCTTGCCTGGGACCATATCAACAATGGGCACATCACCAGATTTGAAGAATTTAGGGCCATCTTCCAGCTTCGTACCAGAATGACAATCTTGTCTTTAAGCTCAGCAAGCTTGCAGCTGTATTAGCTCTCTGACAATCCAGTCCAAAGGTATGGCCGTCACTGATTTGACCCAGATGGTTCACGATAGTCACCTGAGCAGTAAAGCCAGCAGCTTCCATAGATGGGCCGGTTTTTTTGCTGTTGTTTTGCAACGTTGTTACATCTAACATCTTCGACAGGCACATTCTTTACACTGAAGCCCACATCCCCAGGAAGAGCTTCGCCCAAAGCTTCATGATGCATTTAAGCAAAATTTGCTTCTGCTGTGACAGGGACTGGAGCAAAGGGAACTACCATGACAAGGTTTGAGAACACCAGTCTCCACTCTCCCTACAAAGACAGAACCAATGCTATCTATTTTATAGACATCATGGAGGAGCAGTCTCAAAGGCTTGTCAGTTGATTTATTGGGGGGATACAATACAAAGCTTCCAGCACTGTCATCCCACTGGCACAACCATCTCTGGATGGCTTTCCATCCCTTGATCCGTGGAATATTAAGCCCTTGACTCCAACATGCTGTCACCTTTCCAACCAAAATTGGCACAGATGCTACAGTGTCAGGATTGTAGCCAATTTTCTTAATGTAGGTACTGACTCCCTTAACAATTTATTTATATATCTTCAGGCTGTAGGGTGATTCAGTGGGATCTAGTTTGCTGCCACTAAAAATGATCTATTTCACATACTGAGTATAAGCCAAAAGGGCATGCTCATAGGTCTGGCCATTCTTGGAGATCCAAGCTTCAAGGTCACCAACACCCATAGCGACAACCAGAATAGCACAGTCAGCCTGAGATGTGCCTGAAATCATGTTTTTATAAAGTCTCTGTGTCCTGGGGCATCAGTGAGAGTCACACAGATTTGCTGGTCTCAGATTGCCTCAGGGAGATGCCAGTGGTGATACCACGCTCTCTCTCAGCTTTCAGTTAGTCCAGGACCCAAGCATACTGGAAAGTGCCTTTTCCCATCTGGGCAGCCTCCTTTTCAACTTTTTGATGGCTCCTTTGATGACTCCACTACATTGGTAGACGAGATGGCCAGTCACAACGGACTTGCCTGAATCTATGTGTCCAAAAACGACAATGTTGATATGAGTCATTTCCTTTTCCATTTTGGCTTTGAATTAGCAGTGGTTTTCATGCCAGCCTTCTGACAGCAAACAAGTTTGGGGGTGTATTTATGATTAATTTTATTAAACTTGTTACTTTTAAACCTGTTTTATGGTCCAAATTTTTTTTAATGCAATTGAACATTAAGTGAATCAATAATACCCTATAGGCCATTCAAAAATCAAGAAATTGGGCTGGTGAGATGGCTTAGTAAGTAAGAGCACTGACTGCTCTTCCCAAGGTCCTGTGTTCAAATCCCAGCAACCATATTGTGTCTCACAACCACCCGTAATGAGATCTGACACCCTCTTCTTGGCTGGAGAGATGGCTCAGTGGTTAAGAGCCCCGACTGCTCTTCCAAAGGTCCTGAGTTCAAATCCCAGCAACCACATGGTGGCTCACAACCATCCATAACAAGATCTGACTCCCTCTTCTGGAGTGTCCAACGACAGCTACAGTGTACTTATGTATAATAAATAAATAAACCTTTTAAAAAAAAGACAGCTACAGTGTACTTATCTATAATAATAAATAAATCTTTTTTAAAAATCAAGAAATTATACCTTAAAATGACCATCCCCCCCGTCTTTGACAAATATATTCCCATTCTCATGTTCCTCATCTTTAAGAATAGTAACTCCATTTGTGTGATTGTACACACTAGAGTCATGTATACATCCTTAAATCTCCCAACTCTTGTGCGCTCCAGATTCTCTGCACACTCCAATCCTCCCATCCTCACTGCCTCTGCTCTGAAGCAGACTACTTTCACTCAGATGACTGCTGCTGAGTCATTTCCAGTCCAGCATCCATTTTGCAGGCAAAATCTTCATCTGAGAGTACCACTCTGTACTGACTGGTTTTGTGTGTCAACTTGACACCAGCTGGAGTTCTCACAGAGAAAGGAGCTTCTGTTGGGGAAGTGCCTCCATGAACTCCAGCTGTGGAGCATTTTCTTATTGATCAAGGGGGTAGGGCCCCTTGTGGGTGGTACCACCTCTGTGCTGGTAGTCTTGGGTTGTATAAGAAAGCAAGCTGAGCAAGCCAGGGGAAGCAAGCCAGCAAGGAACATCTCTCCATGGCCTCTGCATCAGCTCCTGCTTCCTGACCTGCTTGAGTTCCAGTCCTGACTTCCTCTGGTGATCAACAGTAGTGTGGAAGTGTAAGCTGAATAAACCCTTTCCTCCCCAGCTTGCTTCTTGGCCATGATGTTTGTGCAGGAATGGAAACCCTGACTGAGACACACTCTGAGCAGTTCTTACATCCTCCTCTCTCCTTGTTTGTTATGTAGATCTTCCCCTAGGGTTTCTGCAGGGTGCACACACACACCCTACCCTGCACAAGCACACATGCAAATCATCCTGTATTCTTCTTTCTAGTGCTTGAGTTATCACCCAAAAACATCAGTGAGAATAAAGTCTGATCTCCATGACAACCCCAGGCTGGCCAATACAGAGCTTGTGTCAGTGAAAAAGTGACTTGCAAGCAGGAGAGATAGCTCGGCCCTTAAAGGCTTGGCTCGCTACCAAAAATATACATACGGTGGGGGAAAGGTTGGGGAGAAAAGAGGGAGGGGAAACTGGAGGCAGGATGTAATATATGAGAGAATAAAAAATTAAAATTAAAAAGAAAGATATAGTAAACAACATAATTAAGTCTATGTGTACAAACCTATAGCCAATATTATAATAATAAAATTGGAAAACCTGAAAAAAAGAGAGAGAGAACTGAGAGTAACACAAGAAAAAATACATATGGATGTTTGATATGCAGAATCTAGATTCAACTACACAGTATACACACCAAGGACAAGAAAGAAAGGAGAGAGAGAAAGAAAGAGAAAGATGAGGTTAGTGGAGGGAAGGGATTGAACCAGCAGGAGTCAGGGAAGTAGACAACATGGGGTGATGGGGACAAATGTGGACAAAGCATGGTGATGCATCTACATCACAATGTTATAATGAGAAATACCATTTTGAACATGACTTAAAACTTAACTCTAAATGATGGTATAATTTATAGAAAGCGTTTTGTAACTGACCTACCTGGACTTTGTAATGAAACTTTCCCTAAAACATAAACAAAACATAAGACCTTTCCCAATTAGAGACACAGACACAGAATTCTTCCCAGCATCAACCTACACAACCTTTTAGTCCCCAGCCCATCTTGGCCCTAGACTCACCAGAGCAGCCCTTTTGTAAACATAGTTTCCTAGTCTTGTTTATAACTCACCAAATCTGAACCTACAGGAAATTAGACTTTAAATGTATCCCAGGTAACTGAAAATCCACTGGTACTGAAAACCTCTGCTGTCTATAATCCCAAGAAGGTCTGGATGCAGAATTGCCAACCAGACTGACTCATCCCAAGCATTATACTAATGAATGACTGTGACATCCCTCCCAGGGCATCAAAAACAACATGGTGCCTTAGTCTAATTAAAACCATAGTCCAGAAAGCTTCTTCAGACCTAAATTGAGTGAAGAGGCTTTAGGGCAGATTGATGGGAGACAGCAACTCTGGTACCCTTGGTTCTGTACTGGCCAGTCACAGGCAGAAATACACAAAGTGTGAGATATATTACCTAATAAAAAGTCTCATGTACATGGTAGCTCTCCATCACTGTGGCAAATACCTAACACAAACTTTGTAAAGGATGAAAAGTCTATTCTAACTCATGCTTTGAAAGTTATTAATCCTACGTGATTTTGGTTCTGTGATAGGACAAGACATCAAAGCAAGATCACATAGGAGGAGATGTTGCTCACCTAGCAGTCAGAAAGCAGAGAGAGAAGAGGCTCACATTCCAATATCCTCTTGAAAGGCAGGCCCTGCCGGGCAGTGATGATGCACACCTTTAAACCCAGCACTTGGGAGGCAGAGGCAGGCAGATTTCTGAGTTCGAGGCTAGCCTGGTCTACAAGAGTGAGTTCCAGGACAGCCAGGGCTACACAGAGAAACCCTGTCTTGAAAAAAAAAAAAAGAAAAAGAAAGGCAGGTTCTTAACCTAATTTCCTTCCAATAGATCCCACTTTTTAACAGTTCTGCCAGAATACTACAAAGTATAAAGGCTGAAAGAAATATACAGAAGCCATACAATACAGTGAAAATGCTAACAGAACTGAGACTCAAAAGTGAATCTTTAATAATGGTATTTCAGAAGAATGAAATAAAAAGGGCAAACGTTGGGACTCCAAGGAAGGGCATTCAGCTAACATGGACCTTCTAGGTCAAACTAGAATAAAAAAAAAAAAACTAGTGAAAATGGGTTAGAGTGGAGAGTGTGACAAAAAGAGAAGGGACTTTACAATGAGATGAGAGAGCAGAGTGGGCTATGAGTCTCAATCAAGAACTTAACTATGCAAATCCAAAAGGAACCATTAAAATATGGTGGCATTGTTTGGGTTTATCTGTATTTGTGAATGAGGGGCTAGCCTAATTGGCTGCCCTATCACTCAATTAAGTATGCACAGTACTTTTATTGGTACTGCACACATAATAGTAAATAAGACAAAGTACCTGTTATATTCAAAGCATATTAGGTGTACTGGTTGGTGTTGTGTGTCAACTTGACACAGGCTGGAGTTATCACAGAGAAGGGAGCTTCAGTTGAGGAAGTGCCTCCTTGAGACCAATCTGTGGGGCATTTTCTCCATTAGTGATCAAGGGGGTAAGACCCCCTGTGGGTGGTGCCATCCCTGGGCTGGAAGTCTTGGGTTTTATAAGAGAGCAGGCTGAGCAAGCCAGGGGAAGCAAGCCAGTAAGGAACATCACTCCATGGCCTCTGCATCAGTTCCTGCTTCCTGACCTGCTTGAGTTCCAGTCCTGACTTCCTTTGTGATAAACAGCAATGTGGAAGTAAGCCAAATAAACTCTTTCCTCCCCAGCTTGTTTCATGGTCATGATGTTTGTGCAGGAATAGAAACCCTGACCAAGACATTAGGCAATTCTTATTTTAGAAGAAGTTAAAAACAAAAATTATTGAACAGGCTAACCAAATAGTTTAGCTGCTAGGAAGACAGCTATAGAAATGAGATAACAAACTTGGGGCTTAAAACTTTTCAGTCAAGTTTACAGTGAGGCCAACTAAGCCAATGAGTGTTTCCTGGAGGGAGATGATGAAACTGACTATTGCAGGACTTAACTAATGACCTTTTGAGGGGAGTTACTGCAAGTGGTAGCAGACATAGTTAGAAAGTCCTAAGATGAGTCAACTTTCTGACTGTGCTACTTAGTTTTTGACAACTTGATACAAACTAGAGTTGCCTAGAAGGAGGGAACTTCAATTGAAGAATTGTCTGCATCACTTCAAACTGTGGGGCATTTTCTTGATTAATGATTGATAGGAAGGCCCAACCCACTCTAGGTGGTACCCATCTAAACAGGTCCAGGACTTTATAAGCAAGCAAGCTTACATACCCTTGGAGAAGTCGGTCAGCAGCTTCATCTTTGGTTTCTGATTTAGCTCCTGTCTCCCAGTCCTGTCTTGAGTTCCTGACTTCCCTTCATAATAGGCTATAATTCTAAGATGAAATAAACCCATTCCTGCCCCAAGTTGGATTTTTAGTGTTTTATCAGAGCAACAAACAGCAAACGAGGACAGAAGTTGGCACCAAAGAGTGGAATAGTACTGTGATATACCAAACTATGTTGTTGTTATTGGGTGGTGGGGCAGGCAAAGTTGTGCTAGTATGTTGGAGGTTTGGGCTAGAAAAGGTTTTTGAGTGATCATATCTTAATGAGCTTTTGTGGGAGTTTCAAAGATAGTAGTGTTGAAAGAAGTACAGACAATGAAGGCCTGGCTTATCACGTTTAGGAGGAAGCAATGACTCCATTGTGCCTATTTGTGTCCTATTTTTGTTGTGCTCAGATCATGGGGTTCCCAAAGACCACCAGGAGTCCAACTCTCATGCAAAAGCTCAAGCTTGGACCCTCCAACCCTTCCAATGCAGTGGATGGGTGTGGAAGGCCCCAAACTGGTAAAGCCTTGTCTTTTTATCATAGTTTGAGCAGAATGAGGGGCTTTTCAACATGGCAATTACACCATTGGTTAACATTTGAGAAATTACACCTTGGCACATTCTTATTGGCTAGCAATGATTTCAGCTTATTATGTGCGGTTGTGGCTAACTTGAGTGATCTATTTTGAGACATTTGGAACAACAGGTATTTTCCCCCTCAGAGCCAATTGGCTGTCACCAATGGTGGAGTAGCTGCTATTAGGAAAGTTGTGGCTATTGCTAGGGGGTGTCTTGGTTCCTGGAACAAGTTGTGGTTTTTCCAGTTCCTGAGTTCAACCTGAGGACAAGCTCAACATAAAATGGAGTCTGAATATAAGATGGAATTTGTAATGTGAGGCTGGGCCCTTCAATTTTGAATTGATAGCTTGTGGGTCTTGGTCAGCTGAGGCTGAAGACTCCACATTGATTAACAAGAGACCAGCACCACTCAAGCAAAACATTTGCTTTACTGGAACAATTGGTATTGGTGAGCGGGGGCTGAAAAATCATCTGTTATAGGGCACATGGACTGCATCACCAGATGAGCATAGAAACTGGTGAAGAAAGCCAATGACCCTCCTTTCCTGGATATGTTCATGCCCTTTCCCAAAATTATATAATCCCTGGCTCACCCCAAATAAAGCCTGTGCGTTCACATTCACTCTCAATAAAGAAGTATGAACAAGCTAAGATCAGCTCAGAGAAGGCCTATGCTTGAATGGGACATGACACTAAGACTCCAGAAGAAGGCTTCTTTCTTCTCCTGCCTCTCTACCACTCGGAACTCACTCCCAAATGGACCAGGATTCTGCCCGTCCCTAGGCAGTGCCTGGACATGTCAACAGGAAACCTGGAACCACAGCATTCATTTCAGATCCCACCTTCTGGCCTGGCATGTGACATGCAAAGGCACTCTGGTGTCCCAAATGAAAAATGCAGACTGCAGACCTTTCCTGGACTTTGCCTTGTCCTCTCTAAGCCAGTGTATCAACAGCGTTCAGACACCACCAGAGGAGAACCAAAACACGAAAAAGAAGAGAACAGCATGACTGAGGTGAAATCTTCTAGGAGTCTTTCCTCAGAGTCAATGCACAGAAGCTGTGGTCCAGAGGGTGCCAAGGTTGCATTTCAAGATGGCAGCTGAACTTGGTAACGTCTAAGAGTCTCCCATGTGGTATTGATTATGAAGGTGTAAAGGGGTTATGGAGAGAAACCGAGACTTGGCTCTGTGAGGGCCCTCTGGTGAATGTACAGTCTTAGTTGCAGAAGATATCCCAGGATATTGGAGAAGCCAAGACATGAGACAACCACTAAGGATAGTGATAGGTGTAGAGTTGAGCCAGCCTAAGTCTGTTAGATATGGTATGCATGTTATAGATAGTAAACTCAGAAAACTGGAGCTGCCTAGGCCCTTTGGAGCACAGAAGATTCTGAGTCCCAGATCACTGAGCCCCAGTTGACACTGACATAAAAGATTTTGGAACTGAAGTGCTAGACTTGGTTTTTATATGTTGGCTCTTCCCATTGGATTATAAGAAAGTACTAACTTACGTTTTGTTTTACAGAAATCTATGGTTAAGATATTTGCTGTTTTAAAAAGACTTTGAACTTTTGAAGTGCTTAATTTTTTTTAAAGACTGAAAAAGGTTTTCTATGGCGATGTTACCCTGAAATCTTGGGGATGAATAAGAAAGGAGAGATTGTGGCTTGAGTAGTCTTTGTGCCAAGCTGATAAGTGGTCAGCTGTGCAGGTTTCTTTTTTTTCAAGCCAATACACTTGAGTTATCTAGGAAGAAAGAATCTCACCTGAGGGATTGCAGCTATCCAACTAGCTTGTGGATATGTTTATGAAGCATTTTTTTTTGGTTGGTGATTGATCTCAGAAGACAAAACCCAGTGAGGGTAATGCCACTCTGGGGAGTGGACCTGAATTGTGTAAGAAAGCAAGCTGGCCAAGCCATGAAAGGTGAGCTTGTAAACAACCTTCCTCCATGGTCTCTGCTTCAGGCCCTGCCTTCAGATTTCTCTTGAGTTCCTCAGTAATAGATCATATTGTCGGAAGTATAACCCAAACAAACTCTTTTCTGCCTCTTACTAGCTTTAGGTCAGTGTTTTATCACAGTAAGCTAGAGCACTGGCCAAAGACAAAAATTAACACATCAACTTTGTGCAAGTCTTGGGACATTTCCTCACCTAGGTGAAGCACAAAGCTACCCTAATGGTGTGTATCAGGACACCTGTGAATAAAACCGTAATGACAGCCTGTGTTTCATACCAACTGGATGATTTTTGCAATTAGCAATGACATGCTATTTATCTTTATTATATCCTCTAAGTTTTAGATTGTAAAACATATCACACAAACAATTATTCTATGAAATGGAGGTCATTTTTAAAGGTTAAATCTAAGTAGTAAAGATGTTGAGCCCTTCAAACCAAATCATCCTGAACAAACTGGATTCCTAACTATGCCATCAATATCTCTTAATTTCAATAGATGGATTATAGTTCCTTCAAATAACTCGACTTGAGTATACTTCTTTATTTTCTCACTTATAAAATGTTTGAGTCACACTGCAAAGGCCAGTGTATGGAAATCTTTCAAGTAGCTATTTTAAGTATGTGGTCATATTCCGTCTACACCTCAATATCTATGATATAATAAACAACATATCATATGTTGGGTGAATCATGGTTACAGAGCCACAGGCTAGACTCTCATTCAGTGAGCTATGAAGATGAGGCTCTCCAGATAGCCCCCATGCCATCACAGTATGTCTGCCAGGAGTCACACTATACAAACATCTTCATTAAAAACCCATTCTGAGATTGGGTAAACACTGTAGCTACTCTCTTAAAGAAAAACTGAATGGCTCAATATTACTCCAAATATTCATCTAATTAAAATTTTGTCATTGTCATTATTGCCATTATTTCAAGTAATCTGGTTAGGAGGGGGAGTATAATGCTTGAATAGAGAATGTGCTGCAGCTACTTTCTGCAAAGAAGTTTAATTTACTGAGATGGCCTCACAAGAGAAATTCCCTAATCCTTTCAGGCAGTGTTAACAAATCCCTGGAAAGGGCTTTTAGATAGATGGAGCTATTGTATTGTAGGCTAAACAATCCTATTAGGTAAGCACTATTTTCATTGCCAAGAAAACTGAGGCTGAAGGGGGGGCATTTTTCTTAAGGTCAGGAGAAGAGAAGAGACAGATGAGAGTCTTATTTGACTACAAAACCAAAAAAGTAAGAACCATCTCAAAGAAGAGGATCACAACTTGCTTAGTTGTTTTTTTTTTCAAATGATTTTCTTTTATTGTTTTAATTCTTACTTGTATGGGAGTAGGTTTGTGGATTTGTATACAAAAGGAGGTCAGAAGAGTATCAGATCTCCTGGAGCTGGAATTACAGGCAGTTATGAGCTGCCTGATGTATGTACTTGGACTTGTACTCAGGTCCTTTGCAAGCGGAGTGTGTGTTTTTAACCACTAAGATATGTCTCCAGCCCACACAATTTGCTTATTTTACTTGAGCTGTGAACTTCAAACAAGTCATGTTGGTTAGCTCACACATCCATGTATAGCTCGTATTTCTATGTATCATCTATAAAAATTCTGACAGGATGCTAGGAATGTAGTTCAGTTGATACACTGTAACACATAACAATGTAACATAGCATTCACACAGCCCTGAGTTTAATACCTAAACCACATAAACCATGTATGTGCATGACTATAATCTCAGCACGTGGGAGGGAGAGGCAGTAAGATCCAAAATTCTAGGGTACAGCGTGGATTTGAAGCAAGCCTGGCCTCGAAAGATGAAAGAAAGAAGGAAAGAAAACAGACAGAGAGGCAGACAGGCAGGCAGGCGGGAAGAACAAATAGAAGAAAGAAAGAAAGAAAGAGGAGAAAAGAAGAGAAGAAAAGAGGAGAGGAGGGGAAG
>NW_022196896.1:105221432-105224240 GCF_008632895.1 Mastomys coucha
GAGTCTTATTAGACTACAAATCCAAAAAAGTAAGAACCATCTCAAAGAAGAGGATCATCATTCCTCCTTTTGATTTGAGGCAGCTCAATGACTCAAAGATGCAAAGGATAAAGGACAACTTGAAAAACAGGAAGCTGAGAACTAGATCTTTCTTTATCAGGAGGGGGTAGCTGTCAAAGGACCTTTGGGACAGTGTCCCCTCTAACCATCCCACGGTGCCATATGCAACTTTCTTGGGCAAGTTAGTCAATGACAGACACCATCTGACCCCCTCTAGTTAGCTAAGAAAGGACTCCCTACTTTGTCAGGGTTTGGAAAAAAAACAAATAGAAGGGTCATGAATATGAATTACTTCAGCATGACTCCACTAAGCAGGGGAAGAAGATTCTTTCCAAAGAATTGAGAAAGAAGAAGAAAATCTCACTTTAAAAAAAATCATCAAAGACCAGTGACTGGCTTTGGCAAATGCTTAAATTCCTGAGACAATGAGAACTACAGATGATATGCTCTAAAGGTCAGGCACAGGAGGCGGTCAAACAAACATGATAAGAACAATACAGTTTTGCAAGTTCTGCTTGACATAAGGAGGAAGGAGATAAATAGACAATAAAGCTGGTCCTAGGGAACTCTACAAGAAAGCATCCCCCAGCCTCTCCCTTTTCTAGTGCATACCACATACCTGGAGATGTTTATGTAGGCTAGAACACGAAAATCAAGAAAATCTGTGAGGTAAAAGCCTTGTTGAAAACTTAGACAACGCATTTGCCACTCTAGGGAGAAACAAAGGCAGAGAATAAACCGATAAGAACAGATAAAGTGGGATGGACCAGTGGACTTCTTTAGCTGATGTGGTATCGTTCAAGAAAAGAAGACACACTGTACCATCATTGGTTTGTTGCCATGGTGTGTAAGATATTATTTGATGGCACAGTGACAATGTGTGTAACTCAATGACTTGTCACGTGGGCGAAGTTGCTTGACAACTTCATTTGCTTTCAGAATTCAATGTAGAGCTTATTTCCTTTTTTTTTTTTTTTGGTTTTCTCTGTGTATTTCTGGCTGTCCTGGAACTCACTCTGTAGACCAAGCTGGCCTCGAACTCAGAAATCCACCTGCCTCTGCCTCCCAAGTGCTGGGATTAAAGGCATGCACCACCACTGCCTGGCCACAAGAACTTATTTCTTACTACATTTGCCCTGATGTTTTCGTCCAAGATACCAAAGCCTTGGGTTTTGTTTTTTTAATGTTTCTTAAAGAGTTTTTTTTCTGTTTTGTTCTACATTAGGAAGCAGTGGTCAGTGTGACTGCCCATTTTAAACATCATAGTTATAACCTTCTTGGGTCCTGAAGGATCCTGAAGACAACTTTATACAGCTCAGACTACAAAAGATTCACAGTGAAGACCCCATTCTCCTCATTAAGATAAATCACAGAGGAGGCTGAAGGACCTGGGAGAATTGGTTGACTTTAGCAAATAAGTAAGATATGATTTAGAATTTCTACTCCTGTCTTTTTACTCTAGAAGCATGACAGTAGCCCAGGGCATAATTGAAAAAAAAAAATAAATGTTACTGCTATATTATTCATTTGAAATTTGCAACGAAACAAGAAATTCAGTTTCTTTAAAAACTGTTTGAACATTTTAAAATTATATAAGGAAAATCTGATGTGATCATGAAATAAGAAAGAGCCTTAAACAGTTGTAAGAATTTTGAAGTAGCTACAGCATTAATTCTCTGCTACAGGGGGTCTACAAAGCAAATGATCTTGT
The DNA here is from genome assembly GCF_008632895.1 of Mastomys coucha. Taxonomy (NCBI): domain Eukaryota; kingdom Metazoa; phylum Chordata; class Mammalia; order Rodentia; family Muridae; genus Mastomys; species Mastomys coucha. The sequence goes on from NW_022196896.1 coordinate 105,223,204, forward strand.
GAGGCTAATTGCTAAAATGTTCCTAATTTGTTTCCCAGGGTTTGAAACAGCTTTTAATTGCTGCTCTGTGTTTGATGATGAAGACAAAGAAGAAAGCCAAACATGTCAAATTCACTCAGTGTTTTCAAGGTCTAGCAAAAGGCACCTATGCTGAAGTTTTGAAAGTGTAACCTCAAACAAAAAACAAAAGGGTAGGCTAAGACTTTAGCTGATGATTAAATCTGTGGGGACCCAGTAAAGACACTGCCAATGTGACCGCTTGATAGTATGTTTAAAGGAAAGGCTTTTCTTGTAGATATGCGAGAGAGAGCGCAGAGAGAAGAAGCAGGTTGAACTTGCCAGCAGACCGCACATGACCAGGACTAGGGAAGTAGGAGACCGAGAGAGTAGATATGTAGAACTAGCAAGAGATAGGGAATAGAACATATCAGGAGCAAGAAGAGAGCCAGAGAGAGAGGTCGAGAATAAGACGGTACCTGGGACCAAGGTGGAGGGAGGAGAATCGTGAGCTCAGCAAAAGCAAAGACTCGTGAGAATAGCCGGCTTATAAGGAAGATGAGAAGCTGAGGAAAGGGGAGGGTCAGAAGGCAAGTGCCTATGATACAGAGGGAGCCTGGAGGCCAGCATGCAAGCTGATGGTTAGCAAGAGGTATCCCTTAGTGGAATGCCATGTGTTCCAACTGCCACTGTAATGGGAAATGATTCCCTGAGTAAGTGGGAACAAGTTTCACAAGTTCCTTAGATGTGCTGACTTTTTCCTAGCTGTTAGAATCCTCCTACAGTCCAGGTTGAGCTCAGTTCTTACTATTTGGACTGTCTTCTGGAGATGGAGGAGTTGGCATTCCCTTTGGACATGGACAAGATAAAAGTGAACATGGAATTGTCTCTTCCTATAGACACGGTCTGAATTCAGACTCAGTCTGAACTATAGACACTGCCACCTCTGCCTCTCTCTCTCTCCCTCTCCCTCTCCCTCTCTCTCTCCCTCTCTCCCTCTCTCTCTCTCCCTCCCTCCTTCTCCCTCTCTCCCTCTCTCC
>NW_022196896.1:105224671-105229671 GCF_008632895.1 Mastomys coucha
TCTCTCCCTCTCTCCCTCTCTCCCTCTCTCCCTCTCTCCCTCTCTCCCTCTCCCTCTCCCTCTCCCTCACCCTCACCCTCTCCCTTTCCATCTCCCTCACCCTCACCCTTTCTCTCTCTCTCACACACACACACTTTGGAAGCCCTATTTCCTCAAAGTGGGTGAACACTTGGGGAAAATTAGGTCCATATTCTTCCTAGTTTGCAAATAATACAATTCACTCTTCAATCCAAAATGAACACAGACACACACACACACACACACACACATATATACACACATACTGATATAGCTTTTTCCCAAATGCCAAATTCTTAAGGCATCATCATGTTTGCAGTTTCATTGAATTAAGCCTGCAGTAGTAGGAGCAAATGTGTCTATCCTGTCCAACAGGAATTTAAAGTAAAACAGAAGAAAGAGTATTTGAATCTATAGTAGATGAATCCACCTTAAAATATACACACGCAATAAAATATAAAGTAAACAGCAAACAGTATCTTCTAAATATACAAATCCATTAAGGATTTATTGACCAATAATGAAGATCAGGAAAGGAATTTTTCAGATTTTTCTGGAATTAAATGAAAAAAAAAAAAAAAACCAATAAAACCTCTAGGGCATATTGAAAGGAGAGCTATAAGGGAAACTTATAGCTTTAAATGCCTACATTTAAAAAAATCAGAAAGAGCAAAAATAAATGACTTAATGATGCAACTCAAAAATTTGGAAAAACTAGAACAAACCAAATCTAAGCCAAATCAATGGAAAGAAAACATAAAACTCAGAGCAGAAATTAATGAAATAGAAACAATGCAAAGAATTGCTGAATCTAGGAGTTGGTTCTTTGAGAAGATAAACAAGATTGACAGAGCCTCCCCCAACTAACCAAAAGAGAGAACTCTCCTTAACACAATCAGAAATCATTCATTACATTACAACATTATGATACAGAAATCATTCATTACATTACAACATTGCGATACGGAAATCATTCATTACATTACAACACTGAGATACGGAAATCATTCATTACATTACAACATTGTGATAGACACCAAAGAAATCCATAACATTGTAATGAAATACTTTAAAAACCAAAAATAATTAAATCAGCTTTTTTATATGAAGCCAAATTAATAAAATTAACCAAAAAGATTTCAGTGACACAAACAGATTCAAAACAAATAAGGAGACTGAAGTAGTAATAAAAAGCCTTATAACAGAAAAAAAGTCCAGAGCCAGATGGATTCACAGCAGGTTTTTACCAGACTTTTAAAAATCAATAGCCAGTCTTTCTTAAACAATGAAAGAAAAAGAGAAAGAGATAGAGAAGAAAGAAAGAAAGGAAGGAAGGGAGAGAGAGAACGGGGGATGAAGGGAGGGAAGGGGGCAAAGAATATGCCCAAATTCACTCTATGAATCTAGTATCATTCTAGTAACAAAACCAGGAAAAGACAGACATAGAAAAGAAACTTGCAAGTCAAAATTTCTGAAGAACATAGACTCATAGACACTCAATAAAATACTTAGAAACAATATATGGACATACATCAAAAAGACTATGTTGTTTGTTACATTATTGATTTGCATGTGTTGAACCATTCCTGCATCTGTGGGATGAAGTCAATAATGTAATAAATCACACAAGTGAACATGTAGACAAAAATCATATAATCGTCTCAATAGATACAGAGGAAGTGAGCCTTTGACAAAATCCAATCACAGTAAAAGTCCCAGAGAATGTAAGAATAGGGAAAACGCCAACCATAAGAAAAGCTATGTATAAAAAATCCACAGCTAACATCAGTCTCAATGGAGAAAAACTCAAAGCAGTCCCACCAAAATCAAGATTAAGACGGGTTGTCTACTATCCCCACTCCTTTTCAATAATGTGCTCAAAGCATTAGCTGGGGTAATAAGGTAAGAGAATTAGTAAGAGAAACATATTAATAGGATACAATAGGAAAAAATGTCATATTCTCCCTATTTGGTGACATGACATTATGTACAAGAAATCCCAAAAATTCTACCAGAAAACTTCTGGAAATGATTAACAAATTCAACACATGGTAGAATACAGAATCAACACGCAAAAACCAATAGCTTTTCTATATGCATTTAATATATATATTTAAAAAGAAATCATAGACATACTTCTATTTACAATAGCCTCAAAGAAAATAAAATAACTATCAATAAAGTAACCAAGGAAGTGAAGGACCTCTATAGTGAAAACCTTAAAACCTCTGTAGAAAAAAGTAAAAATGCGAGGAAACGAAAAGATATTCCATGCTCACAGATTAGTTTAAGTAATGTTGTGAAAGAGACCATTTTATGAAAATCTATTTACAGATTCAAAGCAATCCCAATCAAAACCCCTACCTCATTCTTCACAGAAATAGAAAAAAAAAAAAAAGACTATCCTAAAATCTACACAGAGGTACAAAAGATCCCCAATAGCCAAAGTGCTCCTGAGCAAAAAGAATGATACTGGAGAAATTACCATTCCAGATCTTAAGATATATGGCAAAGCCATAGTAATAAGGCATCATGTGACAATGACACAAAGACACATCTGTAGGCCAATGGAACAAAACTGAAGACCCGAACATGAGCACATGTAACTACACCCATTCCACATACATATATAGTTTAAGTAGCTGACAGTGCTCCTCCATAAAGTCACAGAGTATCTGACAAAAACGCCAACACCAGGCATGAGAAGCCTCTCTTGAGATGTTGGCCAAGGTTGTCAAAAAGACTCTCAAAACATTGCTGTTTCCCTTGGCTTCCTTCCATCCACCTAGAGGTTTCAGGAAAGGCCCTATTGCTGTAAATACCATACACTCCAGACAAGATCCAGAGGAACCAAGATGGAGCTGACCTGAAAGCCCACTCTCTAAGGACTAGCTTTCATAGTGTACCAGAAGTTACGCTAATAAGACTTACCTGAAAGAAAGCTTGGAAGAATCCTGAGCTTTACAGATGAAATATCATGGTGCTTTAATTTCTAATTAATCTGAAAATTGTCATTTCAAAAGACCAAGCAACCATTTAGCTATGTCAGAGTGAGACTCTTCGGGTTTAACTGTCAAGAGGCGACAGTTCAAACTTCCTAACGAGTTAAGAAGACCGTCAACTAAGAACTCCAGGTGACTGACGTTAGGAGTCTGGTGTTTGATCAGCATCCATAACATTCTACCTCTGAATGCTAATAAAATGCAGCTCTCAACTGACTTCTAAAACTCCAGGTACAAACAGCAACCTGCTGACCAGATTTCTAATTAAGCTGAACAACCTATTTTGACCACAATATGATTTGCCTGCTTGTCTCCAGAGGCCCGTGGTAATATTTTGAGTGTCCTTTTCATCATGTTGGGCAGCTATTACAAAGTGATATGGCTTTGAGATAAATGAAATTTATTTCCTGAAGTGGTGGAAACTGAAGCCCTAGACCAGGATGGCAGGATCGTTAGCCCTCCAGCGGGGATACTCTTCAGGTTTACCGACTGCTGATATCTCCTGTCTTCATTGTGGTGTCGAGAGGGAAAGAGCTCTCTCAGAGTCCTTTTAAAAGGACACTAATCCCACCCACAAAGGCTCAGCTTTATACCTTCATAATTTAATCATGTCCCAAACATCCCACCTCTGTAGAGTTTAGATTTCTACTATGGATTTGGAAGACACAAAAATTAAATCATGATTTTCATAACACAACATCTCTGGACATGTACATACATGTATATAAATAGTAGGGATGACTTACACCAATAGTGATACACTGTGCCTTTTAGAAGACATTGTACTATTTTACATGTTTATCTCATTCAATACTTGCTGCATCTCTTGGAAACTTCTATTATTCTTGGCCTCCAAATAGGGATTCTGAGGTTTTTAGAGGTTAAGAAAGTTCCCATGTTTCACAGTTAAAAATGGGTGTGTGAGGCTGGGAGCCAGTAAGATGACTTCAGCAGATAAGAGTATCTGCTGCCAAGCCTGAGGACCTGAGTTCAATCCCTGGGAACCATATGGTGAAGGGAGAGAACAGAGTCCCACAAGATGTCCTCTCACACACACACAATCACACACGCACATGCACATACACACACACATAAGTAATAATAATAATAACTTTTTAAAAGATGAAAATAAAATTCAATTCTCAGTGTAGAAAATCATTTTCAATCAGAAATGAGATGGTAATGATGATAGTCATGGTTATTAGAGACAATATGCATACATTTTCAAGACTCTATTTTCTATTTCTTGGTACTTTCTGTGAACATAATCCAGAACCTAGAGCTAAAGATGGAAAATAAGCAGAAATTCGAATTTAAACAACCAGCTCCCCCACCAGTCATCCCAGCAACTTCACCTATACACCAGCAGTTCACCAGGAAAGCCCAGGAGATCCTCACACACTCAGGAGGCTCAACAAGACTATCATAATCACATTAAGATAAAATCTTCCCTTTACACTTGTTCCTGCATGAATGCTACATTTATTTCTAGAGAGTGCATGATGTGAGGTATTACTACAAATTCAATGTAGAATAAAAGATGAGAATCTTGAAGTCATAAATAGAACGAGTCATTAAATACACACCTCCCCAAAATGAAAATTAATGCTGCTCTTCAGGGATTTTTGGCTATTCTTTTAGATGTATTTCTTTATATTTTATGCATATGATGATTTGCATCCACATGTGTCTTTGCATTATGTCTGCAGCTGTGAGCCATCATGTTGGTTCTGGAAGTTAAATTCTGATCCTTTACAAGAGCAGCAAGCACTCTGACTATTGGGCTATTTCTCCAGCCCTCAGTTCATCTCTTTTACATTTGAAAATGCTCTGGTGAGATGGCTTAGTGGGTAAGAGCACTGACTGCTCTTCCGAAAGTCCTGAGTTCAGATCCCAGCAACCACATGGTGGCTCACAACCTCTCGTAATGAGATCTGATGCCCTCTTCTGGTGCATCTGAAGACAACTACAGTGAATTAC
>NW_022196896.1:105232171-105241323 GCF_008632895.1 Mastomys coucha
ACGAATTGGTACTCTTACAGCATATGGAAAGATGAGCTTGAAATGGTTCAGAGACCATTGTTACAGCAAATGTCACAGCAAAAATTGCTGAATTATGAGGAAAAAATAGCAGTGAATCTTTGTAAATTTCAGTTACTGGTCTTTTTTTTTTTTTTTTTTTTTTTTTTTTTTTTTTTTTTTTGTACAGACAGCACCAGAGTCACATCTGAAAAAAGAGAATGAGGATAAGTATAACTTCAATATTTATTTGCTTCAAAGAGTACCAAGACAAAAGTGAAAATGGCAACCAGAAAAAAAAATTGAGGAAAAAAGTTTTAATTATATATTTTTAAAGGGTCTATTGTTACAAGGCAACAATAAAAAAAAAAAAACACTTTTGCACTTAAAATGGGCAAAAGACATGAAAATAGATTTCTCCAAAGATACACAGATGTTCAAAATGCACATAAAAAGATATTCAGCATCATTACTCATTAGGACAATGCAAATCAAAACCACAGTGAATACCATTGCACATCTACTATAATAGTTTTTAAAGCCATGTAGACAAATTAGAAATTTTACCAATGCTGGTTGTCTTAGTTCCTTTTCTATTGCTGTGAAGAGACATCATGACCAAAGCAACTTATAAAAGAAACATTTGACTATGGCTTACAATTCCAGAAGGTGAGTTCATGACCATTATGGCAGGGAACATGGCAACAAGCATAGCTGTTAAAAGTTTACATCTGATCTACAAGCATGAAGGAGAGAGGTGGGAGAGAGAGAGAGAGAGAGAGAGAGAGAGAGAGAGATAGAGTCAGACACACACAGAGAGAGAAAGGGGGGAGGCAGAAGCAGAGAAAAAGAAAAAAGAGACAGAGAAAAACATTGCACTAACTGGCAATTGCCTGTTCATTTTAAACCTCAAAGCTTACCCTCAGTGAGGTACTTCCTTCAGGGTCATATCTCCTTATTTTTTCCAAACCAGGACTAAGCATTCAAATATGTGATCATATAGGAGCTATTCTCATTAAGACTACCAAACTGGTAGAGTTTAGAGTAGTTCTATCATTTTGGAAAATAGGTTGGTAATCCTCAATGTTGATTCTTCAGATTAAATAGTGAGTTATTATGTGGCCCAGTCATTCCTCTGCAAAATGTTTATCTAAACAAAATTGAAGTGGATATTTATGTTTTCTTTGGAGACTCAGTTGGGTGATGTGATGCTTTTCTGGAAGCTGTCTTATGAGAGGATTTTTTGCTGAAGCAGATACATGGGAGGATGTTTTGCCAAGAACAGACATGATGTTTTCCTGGAAGCAGCCTGGAAAAGGGGCATGTGATGTTTTGCTAGAGTGGATGCTTGAGAGAGCACGTGATGTTTGGAAAAGGTATAAATATAACCTTTAGAGTTGGATGGTGCTGTATTGTATTGGCACATCTTACCATTCTTTGCTAGTTATTGTTGGACTTTGCTGACACGGGTCTTTGCTGATCCTTTATGGTTTTGGTGTGCCTTACCATTCTTTGCTGGTCATCATGTGTCATGAATTCATAGAAAGAAATGCCACCCGAGAACTTCTGGTGGCTTCCTACTGCTTCTTCCGACTAAGGTGATTGCCAGAGCCTTGCGGTTTCTTCTGGATCAACTTGCTGACAGCCAAAGGAATACTTGACAACCCAAAGGAATGATTTGTGGCATAAATGAACCTTGAGGCAGGTTTAGTGAAGTAATCCAGATGTAAGACAGATGCGCTGGTTCACACACATAATCTCAGCACTGGAGAAGAAGATAATGGTGAGTTCAAGGATGGTCTGGGCTATGGAGTGAGATTCTAACTCAAAAAGCCAAATTAGACAAGAATAAAGGCAGACGAAAGATTAGGTATGTTTATTATTCCATTTATATAAAGTGTCCAAGATAGAAAAATTCAAAAAGCCAGAGAATAGATTGATGATTCCAGGAGCTAAGAGCAAGAAGAAATAAGAAGTGGGTGCTAGACAGTAGAGTTTCCTTTTGGAGTAATGAAAGTCTTATGAAGTTAGATGGTGATAATGGTTGCCCAGCTCAGAGAATATGCTAAAAATCCACTGAAATGGTATGCAAATTGTATCTCAATAAAGCTACAATAAAATACTCAAGTTTATAAATGAAAAAAACATAACTTCATAAGAGCAAAATCCAACATTTGAAAGTTAAGACATAATTTTAAATAAGGGAAGAACAAATTGTGTAATTAAGTACTAGTGTCTTTAATATACATAAAGGACATTTATAGTCAATAAGCCAAACCTGAATGAAAATAGGCAAAACATGTAGGATAAAGTTCATAAATGAAGACAAATAGTAATAAACACACTTAATAAAAGTGAAAATTAACGGTTTCAGAAATGTAAAGAAAATCCCAGTTTCCTGCTGTGTGCATTTACTATGGAGTTAATCACCTTTCATAATACCAGAGACAATGATGAAATGATGAACTATTACATACTATATATGTGTTATAATATTATAAATGTTATATAAAACATGTACCATAATGAAATAGGACTATTCTCATAAAGTGTATAGCTGGCTTCCAAGTAAAAGCATGACTTAAGACATATCCCTGAAACAAAATGATGCTATGAAATGTTATACTGCTTTATGTGCATGTTGACATTTTTATTTCACTATTGTGTTAACTATATCTATATTATATACATAATCTGAAAAGTCTACAATGACTTGGCTTTGGTGGAGTTGGAAAACATATGTATAAGGCCATGTCTCAGGAAGTGACTGAAGATGTTCCTAAAATATTCAGCCAGTGTTTTAAGAGCCTTCTCTAGTTGCCTTCCAAGGGGTCCCAGAAATTATGGGGGTGAACTGCTTCTGATTTTCTCCACAAGGAACTACATTTGTTTCATCTCCCAATCATGGGAACTTATCAAAAAGACAGACACTGGAAGTTTACTAACAAGCCTCAGATAAAAGAGCAAAGCCACTGTGGTGGTCAGGACAGGTCCACTTGTGAGAAGTCCTACTGCATTATTTATGTCACCCAGTAAGGTCCACAAGCTTGTGGAAGGAAGTTTCCAGAATTTTCCTCCATTAATCTGTTTGGGGGACACAGAAATGCATTAACTTGTTTAAGTTTAGAGGAAGAACTGGGAGCCTCCATGTTAGGCCATAATTAGTTACAACACTGGAAAAGCAAAGCTAGAGTTTTACAGAGACCTCCTAAATCCATGATTAAAATGTTGTAGCCTCTGCTTTGATGGAGTTAATTGAAAACCAATAGAGTTGCTAATTCAAACAGTATAGAAAAACATCTCCAGACCTGCAGGGGTGTTTCACTAACCCCTTGGGATCTCGTATCTTTGAAAAAGGTGGTAGATTGTGAATTAAAAACACTTGCATTAAAAGGGGATCTTGGGAGAAACCAAGTACTCATGAATCTGAGACAGAGGGATTATCCGTTCAAGGTCAGTGTAGGCTACAGGATAAATTCCAGGCCAGTTTCAGCAATATAAAGAGATACTGTCTAAAGCAAACAGTTTCAGTCAGTGAATGACAACGTTGACTAGAATCCCTGGGTGGATTGGGAATGTGGTATATTTTCTCTTTTAAATCCCACAGTTGTTTTCCAGTGGTAGGGATTGAATTCAGGACCTCAGACACAAAGGTGAGTGCTCCAGCATTGAGCTGTATCTTCAGCCTTCTTATCGCTTTTTATTTTGAGGAAGAATCTCACCGAATGCCCAGATATGCTTCACACTTCTCTGTAACCTGGAGAGGCCTTAGACTGGCAATCTTTCTGCTTCTGCCACCTGGATAGCTGGGATTACAGGCCTGCCTTTTCAATCCTGTAAATGCTTACAGTTAAAAACTGATGGAAAGTCAATGTGGAAACACTAATTGAGAAGAACAAAAAGTAAGTGTTCATTTCAGCAGCATGCATACTTAGAAAATAACAATAAGCCAATTCTGGACCAAAACTCTAGAACCATCAAAGAGCACATCTATAGAGAAAGTCAAAGTTCTTTGATTGTTGTTGGGCTCTCTTTCACAATCTTGTCACAGTGATAAAACAGCCATATTAAAATGGGAAGCATTTTAAATAATCCATCAGATACGTTTGCCTTCACACCATTAGGTTGACATATTTCCAGTCCCTTATGCAACCTAATTGAACAGTGGTTTGAGTTATAAAGCTACCCACTTCCATCTCAATACCAAATGACACATTAAATCAAGGGACAGAATTAAGCTGACATTTCAGACTCAATAATGATATTTTAAAGGTTAACATTATTCATGACTACACTAATTAAGCTAATTGCCTTTGCAGAAATGTAGATTTTGAACGTACTATAGAGAGTGACACTTTATTCTCACACAGCTAATACAGGAGATGGGCTTCGAGCAGAAGTTCCATGACACTTTCAAATCCAACCGTCAAGTTCAGGCATTCTCTCTGGGCAGGGGCATTCACAACACCGCAGGGTCAATCTTACCCTCCAAGCGGTTTCTAAATGACAGCATAAGCTACTAAAAATAGTCCCAGGAAAGGAGCTGAAAAGCCCCCCTGAGATGCTTTTATTTCTCAGCAGAAGGAGAATCATCCCAGACCCATTCAATGGAAGTCAGGAATCTGTATTTCCATGAGCTACACAAGGTGTGTCTGACTCCTTGTTTCTTGAGCATGCTGTCAATAGGGTCTTGAATTTTATGTCTACTTCTGTTGGACAAACAGGTAAAGCTCGTGATCTCTCATGCATTGGTTTGGCATTCTGTTTGTTAAAGTAATGAGACTTGTGTGTTCCTTTACCCTAAGAAGAGTAGTGAGAGCATATCAGTGAAGACACACTTAAAAACAAAATTCAGAGAAGGCTGGAGATATGCTTCAGTTAAGAGCTCTGCTCTTCCAGGACCGAAGTTCAATTCCCAGCACCTACATGGCAGCTTACTGTAACTTCAGTCCCAAGGGATCAGATGCCCTCTTTTGGCCTCCCATACACATAAAATAATAATAATAAAAAAAATAGCAATGATAAAAAAAATGGGTTTAGCATCAGAAAATCTGGATCTGCAAAAAAGTAGGTCTACCACTTACTGAACATAGTGTCAATTTTCATATCTGCAAAATACAGATAATACACATAATAATATATCAAGGGAGATACTGTATGCAGAATGCTTGTCTTATATTACCACACTGTCAATACTCAATAAAAAGCAAATGTTACACAGAAAGGGAGGAGCTGATGATTCACTGAGTTTATAGGAAGTGAGAATAAGAAATACAACAATTTTGGAAAGGCCACTAACACTGCAGAGATATTTGTTATGACTGTATGACCTTCCTTTTCCTAACAGATACCAGTTTCAGTTGGTGGTATGTAAAGCATGGAGTGACTGAGTACAGCTTTCCTGTGAACGTTGGTCACAACGAATGCCATACTCTCAGCAATTATCCATCTGCAAGGAGACCAAGCACGGAAGCCATAAATATCACTTGCAGAGGTAAACGGGAAGAGCTCCTGGCAGGAACACACCTTTTGCCAGATGTTAACTTTACGTTTAGCCAGGTGCCCTGCTGTTTCTATTTTCCAACCATAATTCATTCCAAGGAAACATAGGCATGGGCTCTTGTGAGGCCCTGAAAGAAAGCCTTGCATAGCGTTTGTTTTTTGTTTTTTTTTTTTGTTTGTTTGTTTGTTTTTTGTTTTTTCAAAGAAACATGGTCCACACCAGTGTATAGTCTGCTGACTGTGTGCAAGAGGCTGCTGCACCCCTGGGATCCCAGCCTCTCTGGGAAACAGTCTGTTCATCCCAGACCCATTCTGGTTGCAGCTGTATATAATCAGCCAGCCCCTCATCTCATTCACACTTACTCACCACACCAGAGCTTTCCACAGCTTCTCTCAGCAGCTTGGGGAGTTTCCTTGCGTCTCGTCGTGTCTGACACAGATAAGGAGATTGCATGGGAAAATGATGCTGTAATATGTGCCAGGAGAGATAAGTAATGATAAAAAAAAAAAAAAAAAAAAAAAAAAAAAAAAAAAAAAAAAAAAAAAAAAAAAAAAAAAACAACAACAACAACAGCAACAACCCAGTGTGAAACAATAGCTCATGAAGCATGGTGGACCAGCACCAATTTCACAGGCAAAATGGGAGGTAGAAAGAACATAGAATTTAGAGCCAAAGAAACAGGGATTTTTAACTTCAACACTATTGGTGTTGCCTGACTCTTGACCTTTGGGTTTAGCCTTACACACCTGGCTTTCCAGGGTTTCCCTATTTCAGATGACAGCCTGCACAGTTTCCATAATAACATGAGTCAATTCCTCATGACAAACCCCTTGATTGACTAAAACATATACATTCTATTGTATTGTTATCCTGGTTTTATCTATCAGAGGAGCAGGTGAATAATGAGATATACTACAAACAAACAAAAAGTTCCGTCTAGGGCTTCAAACAATAATGGCCCTTTTAAACTCCTATAATGTTCAATCCTTCTGTTCATCTACTGGCTATATACAAGAGCTTAGGTATCTGGAACATCTGCGTGACAGACTTCCGGTACAATCAAAGGGCAGTGAGTCTGTTAGGAATACTTCTGCGTGAGAACAAAGCCGTCTGAGTCACCTAAGCAAGGTGAACATAAACTCACAGAGATTCAGTCAGCAAAAACAGGGCCTGCTGGGGGCTGCACCACGACCTCTGTGTGCATACTATACCTCTCAGCTTAGGCCTCCTGAGCGTGAGAATGATTGGACCTCTGAACCTTGAGTCTGCTCTTAGGACTCTTTCCCATAAGTTTCGTTGCCTTGTCCAACTTTGATAATTTTTTTTTTTTTGCTTTATCTTATTATATTCTATTTTGCTATGTTGAGCTGTTATCTTTTAGAAGTCTGTTCTTTTTCTAATGAGAGGAAAAAAAAGGAGTGGATATGGTGGGGAGAAGAGAGGAGGAGGGACTGGTAGGAATGGAGGGAGGAGAAACGATAATTGTGACCCTCCTACAGCTGAGGGCTGATTCTTCAGACCCCACCTTGCCACAGATAGCCACGGCTCTCTGCCCACCTCCTGCTAACTGCCACGCCTCTCTCCAAGTTCCTGTTAAGCCAGAAGTCCTGTGTCCAGAGACTGAAGATGAAGCTACTGATTGGGCCAAGTTGCTGATGAACTTGGGGGAGGGGTTTTGCTTTAGCTATCTACCTGTTTGATTGAAACAAGGAGAATTGAATGAATGATGGTGGACTGAAAGCACACCATGTGTTGGTCTAATTTCTTTCAAACCTTTCCCACATTTCTGGTACCCTTAATTTTCAGGCCCTTTGACTCCCATTCCAGACGACCCATTTGTATGTGTAGCCACGGGCGACTACAGATAATCAGGATATTTTTGTTTATATGAGGAAAAAAAAATGTTTTCAATAAAAGGAAAACAAAAGCATACGCTTGCACAGCAGTACAGCAGCCTTGTTGAAGGTGAGGCTTGGGATAACAGCATTCAGCAGAACTGGGAAGAAATGACGGTCCTGCATTCATAGTCTCCCGTGTGTGTGCCCATTTCCTCACTCCAGCTTCCAGAAATATTTCCTGAGAGATTCCCTCCAAATGTGTGTTGTATAGCTTAAATTAGTTCAGGTTTAAATTGCTTACTGAGACATGATTTCATCATATAACACATTTTGCCCTCAAAGTCACTATTCTTCTGCCTCGGCCCTTTGGATGTTGGGATTGTAGGGGTGGTTGAGACTGAAGGGCCAAACATTTCCTCCTCCAGCAGAGGCCCTCCCCAGCTCCTTAATATTCCCCGATTCAAAAGATACGATGGAACCTAACTCTTAACAAAGAGTTGAATGTTTTTCAGAAGCTTCCACAAAGTACTTGCCTGGCTGAACTTGCCGGTCCCCACTGTTGACCCTAGTCACAGCAACCTGACACCCTGCAGCTGGAACACCCTTTGAACTTCATGGCTTAATCCATGTTGCTCTCATACAGCTTTACTCCTAATTCTTGATAGCCAAAATGATACCCATGTGTGGCTCCCAGCACTGCTAGGACAGGTGAGAGAGAGAGAGAGAGAGAGAGAGAGAGAGAGAGAGAGAGAGAGAGAGAGAGAGAGAGAGAGAGAGAGAGAGAGAGAGAGAGAGAGAGAGAGACTGTCACTCAGTTAATTCCAGGGGTTTGCTGTGAACTTTTGACATTCATTTCTTGGCTTGAAAGAAGACATCTGAAGCAGACCTTGGGCCCAAATTTTGCAGCCAGTCCCACAACATCCAGAGGTGACTCCCCTCCCAGGCACCCTGGTACACCCAGAATCAGAGGATCGGAGGTAAGGAGGACACATTTGTCCCAACACTGGGAGCAGCTGGGACCTGCAGGACACAGGCACACAGGAACTCTGCCAGGCAGTGGCTCAGATTCCTTCCGGTCTGTATGGCCCTGCCTGTGCCCTGAGCAGACCTTGGGCGCAAACTCCAGAGCCAGTCTCACAACACCCAGAGGAAACTCCACTCCCAGGCACTCTAATAAGCCCAGGATCACAGGATCCCAGAATCACAGGATCCCAGAGACAGCTTGACTCTGAGGAGTTCTGACATAACCAAGATTACAGGAAGAACAGGCTCCAGTCAGATTTACCAAGGGCAGGCAGCACTACAGATAACCAGATTTGGGGGGTGGGGGGAGTGGGGCAATCATAAGAAAATAAGTAACACAAACCAAGGTTACTTGCCATCATCAGAACCCAATTCTCCCACCATAGCAAGTCCTGGACACACCATTTCACCAGAAAAGCAAGATTCAGATCTAAAATCACTTATCATGATGATGATACAGGACTTTAAGAAAGATATAAATAAATCCCTCAAAGAAATACAGGAGAACATAAGTAAACAGCTAGAAGCTCTTAAAAAGGGAACACAAAAATCCCTTAAAGAACTACAGGAAAACACAATCAAACAGGTGAAGGAAATGAACAAAACCATCCAAAATCTAAAAATGGAACTAGAAACAATAAAGAAATCAGAAAGAGAGACAACCCTGGAGATATAAAACCTAGGAAAGAAATCAGTAGCCATAGATGCAAGCATCACCAACAGATACAAAAGATAGAAGAGAGAATCTCAGGGACAGAAGACACCATAGAAAACATTGACACAACAGTCAA
>NW_022196896.1:105242639-105255617 GCF_008632895.1 Mastomys coucha
AAACAACTTTTATAGTACTCATTTTTATTGTTATAATATTTTATAAATTTTAAAGAATATGATAAAAAAACGTATTGTAGGTATTGAAGGGGGTCTCTGGGAGGAGTTGGGGTACAAAAGGGAAACAAGAATGTGATTTAATTCTATTTACTTATGTTTTTAAATGTTAATAAATTCAGATAAATTGAAATCATGTAACTTTTCTCATTATAATGCAATAAAACTTAAATTTAAAAAAAAAGAAGAAGACATCCAATCCCTGGCTCCCTGTTCACAGAGTGCTCCCTATCTGTGTTCCTAAATTTTCTCTTTATATAAGGTACCACTTACATTCAACTGGAAGCCCACCATACCCCAGTGTAACCTTATCTTAACCTATTACATCTTTAAGTATCTCACTAAAGATGTTCACAGCCTAAGACACTGAGGTCAGGACGTCATTTGGATGTCCATATTCCAAAGCACAGCATGAGTTGCCCCCATACACACTGTGTATTTGAAAGTCATTTGCATTGAATGTCATAGCTTTCGAATGCTACATGACTTATAGAACATACTTCCTACTTACTTACCACGTGTTATTTTCCCCCTGAATGTAGAACTGTTTTGTTTTGTTTATTCTTTCTGATCTTTGTGCTCTCTCCATGAGCATGGTCTTGCACACAGAAGGTATCTCGTCAAAGGTGTTTCATCAGTTTGCAGCATGGGATTTTAATCTCCTCCTTTAAGCTATATACATGCCATCACTTTTTCATTGTTTTCCTGACAAGAAACTACAGCCAGCAGCAGCCAGAGCAAATTTGTGCCTGCTGCTGAGCATCAGCATAGCACCGGGCTGGTTGTGTGCACGGTGCACACTTTGCTCGAACTAACACATTCCTAGCTCTTTAGCTGACAGTTTTGAAGCCTCAGTGTAAAAACACCCAGACATTCGTCATAATGACACTTGTTCCAGGAAACCAGGTTGGTGTCATACAGAAAGCTACACATATATAAATGTTTTATCAAAACAGTGGCAAACTACTTCACTGTAAGAATTTGAAATGGTTGTATTTAATATGCTAAACCCATTCCTGATGTCGAGAGGCTCTTCAGATCCCCCAAGACTCTGTCATCCTAGTTAGGGTTTCTATGGCTGTGATAAGACCCCATGACCAAAAGCCAGTTGGGGAGGAAAGTGTTTATTTGGCTTATACCTCCGTGTCGCATTCTATCATCATCAAAGATAGTTGAAGCAGGAGGAAAGAACTGGAAGCAGGAACTAAAGCAAAATCATAGCATCGCACCTAATGCTATCTAGAGGCTTGCTCCTTGTGGCTCAGCCTGCTTCCATAAGGAAGCCAACAAGGCCAGCAGCCCAAGGGTGGCATGGCCACAGTAAGCTGGGCCCTCCCACATCAATCGCTAACTAAGAAAATTTCCCACACTCTTGCCCACAGGCCAGTGTGGTGGGTGTATTTTCTCAATTGAGAACACAACCCAAAACTAGACAACATACAAATGCTGTGCAGCAGAACTGGGACTGCATGAAGATATTAGAATCAACTGGAAAGTTTCGTTTTAGAGACATGAATATAGAAGATTCCAAGAATGACTGATTTAATGAAATTTTAATATTAATGAGAAAGTGTTTAATTATTATATATATATATGTGCATTGATATGCTTGTGCTCATGGATATTTTACAACAAATAATAGAATGCCTTGAAAACAACATTTAAATATCTGTACCTAAAACTTATATTCAAAACCAATAGTTAAAGCCAGGAAAGAGTGAGTTATTTTGTATTTCTATGTATTTCTATGGTATTGGTTTGAATAGAATGGCCTCCAGAGTCTCATGTGCTTGAATGCCTGGTTATTAGGGAGTGGCACAATTTGACAGTGATTAGGAAGTGTGACCTTATTAGAAAAAGTGTATCCCTGAGGGGGGCTTTGGGGTTTCTGATGCTCATGTCAAGCCCAGTGTCTCTCTCTCTCTCTGCCTACAGCCTGTGGGTCCAGATGAAGAACTCTGTCTATTTCTTCAGCACCATGTCTCCCTACCATGCTTCTTGCCATGATGACAATGGTCTAAACCTATGAATCTGTAAGCCAGCTCCAATTAAATTCTTTCCTTTCTAAGAGTTGCCATGGTCATGGTATCTCTTCACAGCAATAGAACATTGACTAAGACAATCACCTTTTTCTATTTTTTCTTGTAGACCAGTTGGTATTTATCTTAACTCATGTTTCTTCTGTTCTACTCTGTCATCCCTCAAGCCATTCCTCTAAAAAGTTCTGAGAGCCAGGATGAGTGTTCAGTACCTTTCTCCTACCACAACAGGTATCCCTGGGAAGATTTTCTTACTAAACAGTAAAATTTCCTTTCAAGACATGAAAGATGCTAACCCTCAGTCTTAGATATTTTACTGAATTAGTTGGGGGAAAGAGTCTTTGATGTTTCTGAAGGTTTCTAACATTCAGCCAGTTTGAGGAGCCCCTGAACTAATTTTGTTCATCTGTCTCAAAATCATTTTTCTGAAAGTATGTTCCACAGATGTCCTGAATCTGAAGTATCAGAGAGGATTCCTAAAGCAAACACCAACTGGTCTGTTAGAAATAAGAGAAAAAGAAGATACTTTTTCTGGGTATTGCTTTTTAGCATTCAAGAACAAGCCCCCGTGAAATGGTAATATACCATCACTTGCCTCTGTAGCTCTTCACGTACCGAACAGCTACTGTGGCTGCTTTCTCTTTTCCTACCATCTAGTCCCATGACCAATAAATTAAATAAATAAATCTCTCTTTATACACCGGTACAGTTTCTTTCAGTTAATTATGACAATCTAACGTAATTTGGCCAGGAATTCACAAGGGACAGACAAAAGGTGGGACTGTAAATCTTTAGCTCCTTTACAGAAGGGACTTCTGTGAGCCCTTGGCTCCTAACTTCAAGTCCTTTTTCTCTTCCTGCTTTGAAATCCTGTAGGCTGCCATCTTGTGACTGCAAGGAACGAGCCTAATGACAAAAGACAAACTCACTAAAGCTGATGTGGAGCAATGGAAAGAGGCCGGATCTCTGAAGTCATTAAGAAACTCACCAATGCTTTGGTATTTCCAGCTGATAAAATGGCTCACCTCCCATAACTCATTCCTCAGAGGAACACCGAGTAATACATCAACACCTGTGCCCTCATCTTGTATCTGAAATCTTTTGTTCTACTTCCTTTACTCCTATGTCATCCTAAACATCCTCTCACCCAGGTCATCCTGACACACCATCAAGGTCTCATGAGTTCTTCCTACTACACAATGCGCTGTCTTTCTTCAGAGTTCATGCACCCTCTCTGTCTTCTTCAAGACAGTGAGAGAAGCAAGAAACAGGGAATTGGAGAACAATGGCCACCTTCAAACTATTCTTAAGCTTTCACACAAGGAAACACAATAACTAAAAACATAGCCTACGACTATGACATCCTATGACTGGGAGGAAAGAGGAGCTAGGAAGCTCAGACTACATCCATGACCACAGGTCTAGGTAACCACTCTCCATCCAACCTGCCCGTCTGAGTAGCCACTGGAGCTTACAGGTTGCAAATGCCATACTCTGCTCGAGAAATACAAACTAGGTAAATCCCTACAGGGCTCAAATGAATGTTTTTAAAGCTTCATACATGCCTGGTGAGCACCCAGAATTTATTACCCTAGATCAGTTTTTTTGTGGGTTTTTGTTTTGTTTTTGTTTTTGTTTGTTTGCTTGCTTGTTTGTTTTTGGTTTTTATCAAGACAGGGTTTCTCTGTGTAGCCCTGGCTGTCCTGAAACTCACTCAGTAGACCAGGCTGGCCTTGAATTCAGAAATCCACCTGCCTCTGCCTCCCAAGTGCTGGGATTAAAGGCATGTGCCACCACTGCCTGGCACCCTAGATCAGTTTTTAAAAAAGAAAATAAAAAACACCTCTCTATAGTTCCCCAGCCCTCTCTTTAGTGAGTTTTTCTTTTTCCTAATTAATTTTTTTAAATGTCATTATACCAAAATGTGGGTTCCTCCTTTAGTTTTTCTAAGATATTTCTATTTAACAGGAGCAATTTCTACCCAGCACTAATGCTCACTTGGCATAAGGCAGGAATGGTCACACGGTCTCCTGTTTCTGTGTGAAGTGACATTATTTTATCCACATATGGTTTCAGGCTGCAAACTGAATTTCTATGAAGAACAAATAGTCCTTAAAGGACCTAAAATATTACAGACATATTCAGACATTTTTCTGAACACTGTGACAAACACAGACTATGACTGTGCACAAAAAAACCCTGGGTCTATCATTGACTCAATTATTCACCACAACCTTAACTTCTCTTCTAAAGGAGAGGAACAAAATTCCTAGTCTACTTCTTATTCTGGGATTTTGTTGTAAGTTAAACTCCACTGCCTTTGGGGACTATTCCTAGACTGTAGGTACAAGCTGAAACAATTGGAGATTAGCAACATGAGGTAATAGCATTGTATCAAATGGGAGGAATATGTTTGCTCAAAGTCTCAATGGAGTTAGTTGGTGTTCATTATAAGTTCACAGACCTAACATTTGGTTGGAGGTTTAGTCCCTGGGAGCTCTGAGGGTACTAGTTAGTTCATATTGTTGTTCGTCCTAAGGGGCTGCAAACCCTTCAGCTCCTTGGGTCCTTTCTCTAGCTCCCTGTACTCAGTTCAATGGATGGCTGTGAGCCTCTACTTCTGTATTAGTCAGGTACTGTCAGAACCTCTCAGAAAACAGCTATATCAGGCTGGATTGTCATTCCTTCAGTCTCTGCTCCACAGTTAGTCTCTGCAACCCCTTCCATGGGTATTTTGTTCCCCCTTTTAAGAAGGAATGAAGTGTCCACATTTTGGTCTTCCTTCTTCTTGAGTTTCTTGTGGTTTGTGGATTGTACTTTGTGTATTCCAAACTTCTGGGCTAACATCCACTTATCAGAGAATGCATACCATGTGTGTTCTTTTGTGATTGGGTTGCCTCACTCAGGATGATATTCTCCAGATCCATCCATTTCCCTAAGAATTTCATAAATTCATTGTTTTTAATAGCTGAGTAGTACTCCATTGTGTAGATGTATCACAATTTCTGTATCCATTTCTCTGTTAAGGAACATCTGGGTTGTTTCCAGGTTCTGGCTATTATAAATAAGGCTGCTATGAATATGGTGGAGCATGTGTCCTTATTACATGTTGGAGCATCTTCTGGGTATATGTCCAGGAGTGGTATAGCTGGGTCTTCTGGTAGAACTATGTCCAATTTCCAGAATGCTTGTACCAGCTTGCAATCCCACCAGTAATGAAGGAATGTTCCTCTTTCTCCACAACCTCTCCAGCATCTGCTGTCACCTGAGTTTTTTATCCTACCCATTCTGACTGGTGTGAGGTAGAATCTAGGATTCTTAAATGCTTCAATCTCCCTTTTAGCCCACCAACCAGAGGTAGCAGAAAAAGAATGTTAATAGGAAAAGGGAGTTGTGGACCTATTTAGAAGTAGTTCTTTGTGTGCTTCCAGTCTTTGTTGTCAGGATATCAGCAGTCTAGTCCAATAACAAACAACAAACATGAATCGGTAGCAGTGGCTTGATCCAGCAGAAACCACAAGGCTCCACAGAGTTTGTACCAGTCGGTGGAAGTGTCAAGAATCAGTCAGAATACTATGAGAAGTTCTTAGGTGAATTTCTCTCCACAAAGTGAAGACCAGCTAAGACCAGAGAAGTTGCAAGGCATTGCAATAGAAGAGCATCCTCTCAAAGGCTAGAGAGATGGGTCAGTGGTTAAGAACATTGACTGCTCTTCCAGACAATCTGGGTTTAATTTCCAACACCCACATAACAGCTTATAATTATCTGTAATTCCCGTTCCAGGAGATCTGGCGCCCTCACACAGACATATACACAGGCAAAACACCAATGCACATGAAATAAAAATAAATAAATTACTTAAAAAAGAGCTTCCTCTCACTGTCTGTGGGGTTAAATTTATATTCTTTCTAAACATCACATGCAATCTCAAGTGTCTGTTTCAGCAAAACATCTTCTCACAATACAGCTTCCAGAAAAACATCACATGGCACAACTGAGTTTCCAAAGAAACCAGATATTTCCACTTCAACTTGATAAGATTTTCCAACCTTCTTCCCCCTCAGGCTCCCAGATGCTAACATCAGGTCAATCATCTGCCATGGCTGCCAGTCCCATAATACTTTAAGACCCTGGAAACTCTTTAGGGTGTCCTATGTTCAAAAAAATATTGCAAAGTAAAAACTATAATTCCTGCAGCTGAAAGATGCTCATGCACTCCAGTTATTAGCTCATGCATTTAAGTGAAATGGTTTGCCACAGGAACTGATCTTTCATTGACTATATGAGCCCAAAGAAGATTGGAGTCTTGTAATTACCAAGAGAAGGCACAGTCGATCGCATTGATACTGTTCTACGAGCCCTTTTCATTTATTTCCTGTGAATCATATGAACTACAGAGAGATCTCACACCCACTTTCTCATTAAGGACTGGGTAATACATTTAACTTTCAGTTATGACTCACTTTGAAGAACACTGTGAGCTGACCTCTGGGATTTAGAACAAATAAACTAGATTCTTATCAATATCAAGATCACTAAGGAAAGGAGAAGAGATTGCTTGAGTCATCACAAGGCATTCATTTTACAAAGGCAAGAAAATATTCACAGCATGATACAAGAATTCATTGCCAAGGACATAGCAGAGCATCCACCTGGACCAGAAGAGACATTCCCTTTGATGGAGAAGATTCTGAGAGCAGTTCAGAAAGAGTGAATATAGACTCTTTCAATGTGTTTATTGTGTCCCCTAATGTCTAATAAAAGTCTCAGTGGAATCAATCATTGGGACTGCATTGGGGCAGGGTGGCAATCCACTTCCTTTGTGGATAGGATATGCCTGACCCCTATGAACACCATTTTTGTTCTGTAATTTTATCTTTTTTATTTCTAGCATGTTCTCAGATGGACATTCCAAACATCACTGTTTATTACAATGCTGTCAAAAAAGAAACTATGTTGGCAGAATGTGCTCAAGACCAACTGTGCAATTCCATCTCCCCTGCTATATGCTTCTGATTGTTGTTAGTCGAGGATATGAAATCCTTACTAAATAAAGCTGTTTGTGTTCTGTAGGATAGGAGACACTATGGGAGGTTTCCTTCAAACTGATCGTATGTTAACTCATAGAGTAAGCCAAGATGGACAATGTCTTGAACTTAAGGCTCTATGTGTCCTCTGAGCTTAGTTCTTACAAATCCAATTCACTCTGGCTAAGGAGAGTACATTGTTCACTACAGGCAAGCATAGTCACCATTAGAAAATATGCCCTAATTTAGAGTTGGCTTTTAAATATATCTATGTTGTCTCTCAGCTGTGCATATGAGGAGGGGTGGTCAGAGGTCAGCCTCCGATGTCTTTTGTTGTTGGTCTCCACCTTAGTTTTTGAGCTACACTTGGTTTTTGAGCTTACATTTGGGTCACATTGGCTGGCCACTGAGCATCCAGGATCCACCTGTCTCTGTCCATCCTCTCTACCATCATCACTCTGGGACCAGTGGACTTAGAGTTGCATACCGCCTCATCAACTTTCATGTGGGCACTAAGGGTCCAAACTCAGGTCCTCAAGCTTCTGTGTAGAAGGCTTTACTAAGTGAGCTTTCTCTTCATCCCCCAGTACTGGCTTCTTTTAAAGTCCCCAGTTGCATAAAGTTCTTTCCTAGTTTTTATTCTTTCCTATCCTTTCAACCCAATTTCCTCCTAATTTTTTTTCCCCAAATAGAAGACAGGAGATTGAGATAGGATAATTAAGTTTGCCCATAGACATCAAGATAATGCCTTTTATACATTCTGGTTACAGAATGAATCTGAATTTGCTACTTCAACATCTGCTCTTTGTTTTCAGTTCAACTGCCGAGTTCCTTTAGGAATGGTTCTATCAGCTCTGCTCTCAGCTCTGCTCTGGAACTAATCTGGCTGGCAGTGGGACATCAGGATACAAGAAAGAAGAAAAGTAACACTGAAATTGCAAACTGAATCTCCCAAGTGATTGGGGTAACTGGCAGATAGCTAATGGAAAAAAAAACATTAAATGGGAACAAAATTGAAAGAAAACTTTGATAGTTGGCTCAGATTTGCTAGTTTCACACAGAGAGGATCTTCTGATTGGTTCCAAGAAAGTTAATTTGCATCATCCTGGAGATTGATGGAGAACATGCTTAGAAGAATGGAAACTAAGAGAGACTTGGACCCCATGGGTAGTATTCAATGACCAGTCATAATGGTGCCCATCAAAGGAAATGCATATCTGAAAAACAATACAAGTGTTATTAGGTGCCTCCCTACCTCCTTACAAAAGAATACCAGGCACTTCAAGGAAGTTTATCTTGAAACCTTTTGCCTAGATCTGAATGAACAAGGAAGAATTATGAGTCAGGAACTGAAGGAAATGAGTCACAGATTTGTGTGCTTGGCTGTTTGAACTCTTGGCTTCACATCCAGCCAACCTGACATATAGTTTGTTTGCAACAGAGAAGCAAAGTTAGTGAACACATGTCAGCATGAAAATTGCTGTTTTCCAACATGAGATGCATTTCTAAGTCCTATAGTTTTTTATTCAGTCTTACAATGAAGCTCATTCTCAGAAGGCTTTTTCTGATAAGCATGTCTGTATTAAGCATGAAACTTACTAGACTGACAGGAAACACCTAACCCCAATGAGATAATCTATGTTTTCCTCCCTAAGGAGCATATAAATCAATATGTTCAAAAGAAGCCAAATTAACCATTTAAATTAGTAATCACAGTAACCATGCAACAGGCAACATCACAAAATGTGCCTCCTTGATTTTAGTCAATGAAATATAAAATAGTCATTGAAACAGAAGAAAGCCTTTCATTCTCTTACATTCTGTCTTTCTATATTTATTCAAACAAATAGGATTTGTGATGGATAAGGATCTGTTTTAAAGCAAAGGAAGACCTAGTTTATTTTCTACTTCTATAACAGAACAGAAAGCCTGAGATAGGACAACTTATAAAAAGAGTTTTTTCTTACAATGTTGGCATCTTGGAAGACTGACAAGCCATCTCTGGTACACAACTTGTTGGTAGGTATTCTTGGCATGGTCCACAGGGGAGGAAAGGCCATACAGTGAGTACATATTAGAGATAAAGCCCAACTCCATCTTATCACAAAGCCACTTTTTTGTGTTGTTTTGTTTTGTTTTTTTGTTTTTGGGGGTTTTGGGGATTTTTTTGTTGTTGTTATTGTTTTGTTAGATATTTTCTTTATTTACATGTCATATGATTTCTCCTTTTGCAGTTTCCCCTCCAAAAAACAAACAAACAAACAAACAAACAAAAACAATATGAACAAACCCCTGTTGCCTCCCCCCTCCCCATGCTTGCCACCCCACCCTCTCCCACTTACTGGCCCTGGCATTCCCCTACACTGGGGCACAGAACCTCCACAGGGCCAAGGGCCTCTCTTCCCATTGATGATCAACTTTGCAATCCTCTACTATACACATGCTGTCAGAACAATCAGTCTCACCATGTATAGTCCTTGGTTGGTGGTTGAGTCCCTGGGAGCTCTGAGGGTACTAGTTAGTTCATATTGTTGTTCGTCTTAAGGGGCTGCAAACCCTTTAACTCTTTTGGTCCTTTCTTTAACTCCTTCATTGGGGACCCTGTACTCAGTTCAATGGATGGCTGTGAGCCTCTACTTCTGTATTAGTCAGGTACTATCAGAGCCTCTCAGGAGACAGCTATATTAGGCTGGCTTGTCCTTCCTTCAGTCTCTGCTCCATAGTCAGTTCCTGCAACTCCCTCCGTGGGCATCCCATTCCCCCCTCTAAGAAGGAATGAAATGTCCACACCTCGGCCTTCCCTCCTCCTGAACCTCTTGTAGTCCGTGGGTTGTTCTTCCTGTACTCGGAACTCGAAACGATGAAGTAACTTACCTGTCTATTAATCCATGAATGAATGAACCCATTCATGAAGGCTCTGTCCTGGTAACCTAAACCTCTTATAAAGTCCCAATGAGGTTTTAATTTCAATGTGAGTTCTGATGGAGGCATTCCTGCCCTATCAACCATGGAGACAGTTAGGAAAACTCTTTTGTGCTCTTACAAACTTACTTTATCATTCTACTCTTTTATCATCCTGTGATTCATGGCTCTTTTCATCTGTTTCCATGACAACAAAGTAAAAGAAGTATGCGAAATTTCTGAGTCCTCATTGCATTCTTTTAAAATTAGGCCTAATGGCAGATACCTGCAGTTCCAGTGCTTGGGAGGCTGAAGCAGGAGCAGCTCAAGTTTGAGTCTAGCCTAGCTACATCGATAGATCTCATCACAAAAAAAAAAAAAGTTGAATTAGTTGACTGAGAATAACACTAGTCATTATCAAGCAACTTTTATTAGCTGGTCAAATAGTCTCAGAAAATGTGTTTTGCTGCCTCTGTTTATTTGTTTCATTTGTTTCCATCCTAACTCACTGACGTCTCTCTTGCTCCTCCTAGTGTAGCTTACGCATTTGTCCAGCCAAAACCATAGCTGCATTGCCCAATCAGAAGCACAACACTGGTGCTTAAAGCCAGCAGCAAAGAGTCAGGCTGATAAAAAAAAAAAGAAAAAGTGCCAGAGGCCATCATATGATTTACTCTGCTACATCATCTGCTAGCATTGTCCAGAATGGGGCCACAGCCAGCATTCCTGCACAAATACATAGTTTCCTGATGAGAAAGGGAGCAACAGAAACACCTAGTAACTGAAGCTTCTTCCAGCAGCTCTAATTTAGAAGGCTTTCATTTGTACCAGCTACTATACTAAATACTTTGTAACATATATTGACTTATTTGGTCTTCATTGAAAGTACACAAAGAAAGTATAATTGTCTCTAGACTATGGAGAATGGTATAAAAACACAGGTGACCATAGACTATCAACGTCATACAGCTAAGAAGTGGGGTTGCTAGTGTTAAAGTCTAGCTTGGAGCCTGCCTTTAGCAGTGTGTTTAGGGTTCTGTTTAGATTATAAAGGAAACTTCTTATTGATAAAGTATGTTTCTAGAAACAGGGTCAGCAAGCCTTATAGGTAAAAGCACTGCCTTTCTCTCTGCCTATAGTCTGTTGTTTATTTTAGGAGGTGGTTGTAATTGGAAAGGAACAAGAGGGACTTAAACCTGAGTCAGAAGAAACGGATCCTCAGTTGTTTAACAGATGAATCAACAGCCATGGCTGAAGTTCTGGGCCACATGGGTAACATTAGATATAGAAACTGGAGAAATTCAGGGCCGCAGGAATCAGAGAATGCCTGACACAGAAACTAGCATGTAGTGGGTTCCTGCTCTGGATTGCTATAGCAACTGCTATCCTCACCAGATGACTTAGCAATTGACATAATATGTCTCAGTTTGTTCAAAATATTGCTCCTTCTCATCCTTAGGTAACAGGTAAGTCACCTAATATTTGAATCTGTGTTTCTTTAGGTATGAGCTATTATATTCAATCCATAGTTAACAATCAAACAAATTTTAATGCATTTGTTGTTTGTGAATTGCATTATTTATAATGTTTTTTTCTTATGTAACACATACCATAATAAAACCAGGATGTATTCATGATAGAAACTGATGTCACTGTTCTTATACTTTGGCTCATATATACTGTCTTCTTTCAGTCTTGCAGAACTTCTTGAAGAATGTCCTGATCTTTGAGTACATAACAATACAAGGTATATGGGACAAGAAACCAGGCTGAAAGCTACATTTGAATTAGTGGTCACTACTTTCATTTTCTTCATTTCTAAACATACGTATTTCTAGAAGTGAAATTGCTTCTTACAAGTATATGTGTTTTACATTTTACCACAAATTGTCAAATTCCCTTCAAGGAAAACAATCCATATCATTTATTTTCCTTCACCATAAAAAGAACGTTCTTTCTCTACATCCGTGTGCTTGTTTTTGTTTGATTTTTTTTTTAGACCAGCTTTGTTCTGGCTTGTTTCTGTTTTTGTGATAAAACACTGTGACCAACAGCAACTGAGGGCAAGAAGGGATTTGTTTGGCTTATACTTCAGGTCATTGGTCATCACTGATGAAAGTCAATAGCTATAAACTCAAGCAGGAACTTGAAGGCAGCATTATTTCTAACTAGGAAGCTCGCTGACTGTCAATAAAGCAAAACAAAACCAGGGAAGGAATTCTGCCTGGTGACGAACACCATCTCATGCCCAGCTAGCTTCCTTATACAGCCCAGGACCACCTATGCGGGGATGGTACAGCTCACAGTGGGCTGGACCCTCTTACATACATTAACAACCGAGACAGACCCCTAAAGACATGCCCACAGACCAATTCTGTCTAGAAAATTTCTCTGCTATATGACTCTGAGCTGTGTAAAGCTGATAGTCAAAACTGACAGCGGCAGAATCTTAAGTCTCCCAGGGTAGCCTCGAACTCACTCTCTAACTGAGGATGCCCTTAAATTAAGCCTGATCCTCCTGCCCCACCTCTGAAGCATTAGCACAAAAAGAACACTAAATATACCATTTTCATTTTTATTTCTCTTTTCTGAGCCAGGGTCTCATTATATAGTTCAGGATAGCTTCAAGTTGATGATCCTCCTAACTCAGTCTTCAGAATATTGGGATTATAAGGTATGTATCACCTTATGTTTTTCACTAGTCCTTATGAAACATCATAATGGGGGTTTTGTATTATGTCTGTGCATCATATGTGTGCAGTGCCCAAGAAAGCCAGAAGAAAGCATCAGATTCCATGGGGCTGGAGTTACTGATTAAACATTTTATGGGTGCTGAAAATCAAGTCTAAGTCCTCTGAAAGGGCAGCCAGTACTTTTCACTGCTTAGCCATCTGTCCAGCCTCATATCTTTTTGCCATGATTGTTGGACATTCAGTTCAGCAAAGTCTCTATTC
>NW_022196896.1:105255627-105278759 GCF_008632895.1 Mastomys coucha
GGGGGGAGGCAATTGTGTGTGAGAGAGAGAGTGAGAGAGAAAGAGAGAGAGAGAGAGAGAGAAAGAGAAAGAGAGAGAGAGAGAAAGAGATGGAGGGAGAGATCCTTTTCCTTTTCTTACTGATTTATTCTTCTAGTTGAAAATGCATTCTCAGACTGGAGAGGGCTCAGCAGTTAAGAGCACTGACTGCTCTTCTAGAGGTCCTGAGTTCAATTCCCAGCAACCACATGGTGGCTCACAACCATCTGTAATGAGATGTGATGCCCTGGTCCAGTGTGTCTGAAGACAGCAACAGTGTACTTACATAAAAACAAATAAATCTTTAAAAAAGAAAGAAAGGAAGAAAGAAGGAAAGAGAGAGAGAGAGAGATGCATTCTTATAGCCTTTCAGTTTTGCTCATGGTCTATTTTACTTCTCTAGAGTTTTCAGACATTCCATACTCAAATTTGTAATTTTCCCTTCATCGTTTCTAGATTTGGGCATTTAATAAAAATTCGGATATTTATGAAAACATCTCTCCCATTTCATAATTTTCATGTGAATAGTGTTGTTTAATATATCTTAAATGTGTGACATGAGATAAGGCTCTATCTTTTTTTTTTATTTATTCATTTTGTAGACATCCATTTCACCCATACAATTGAGCCAAGTTTTAAGCTTCTTTTCCCTAAAATGTAAGATTCTCCAGAGATGCTTGTTTCCTCATAGTCTAGTAATAGTCTATGCTTAGATACTTTTAATCTCAATCTAAGTGATAAAATTGAGAAGTAGAGTTTAAGCAAATTGGTCAAGGTCACATAGTTAATAGAGGTCATACTTGAACTTGTTTTGTAGCTATTTTGGTTCATGTCCTACATGCATTCTCTGAGAAGCCAATGTTGTACAGAATTTAATGCATAATTGGGAAAATGAGATGGTAAAGAACTTCAATACACAAGGTCAACCATCTAACACACTCATATCAAATAGTCATATTTTACCAAGCATCTTCTCTATATGTGTTGGCAAAACCTTACAGATTCTTTGGGAGGAATTATCTTATTTTCTTTTCCTGTTGCTATGACAGGATGAATAATTTTCAGGAACTCAAGCAGTAACCTAAAGATAGAAAAATATTACTCTAGCTCACAGTTCAATGGACCAGTCCATCATGGAAGGGAAGTCCCGCAGCAGGACATGGTCATGTATCATGAACTATAAATGCCTGCATCTGCCCTTCCCCATTCTCGATTTATTTAGCTAAGATCCCAGCTAGGGAACCACCCTGTCCATACTGGATGGGGGGGACATCTTACTGCCTCAATTAATGTAATCAAGAGGATCCCCCATAGCTTTCTTTTAGGTAATTCTAGAGCTCATCAAATTAACAAGATTAACCAGTATAGATAGAAAATTAAATAAATGTTCAAAGTTTTATTTCATATCCATGATCTTCATGTCCTGATATTTCCTGAAGAATGTACCCCGGGGCTAGAATCCCAGGCTAGATACAGACAAGAAAGCAAACAATAACATCACACATCTCAGACTCAATGTGGCCAGCTGTTTCCTGTTCTTACCTCTACAGCTAGCACCTTTCTTACCGCATGGTCCCCAACTGTTATGGACAAAACCCTCAATCTGTGAGCCAAAATAAATCCTTACTTCTTTTTTTTTTTTTTTTTTTTTTTTTTTTTTTGGTTTTTCGAGACAGGGTTTCTCTCTGTAGCCTCGGCTGTCCTGGTACTCACTCTGTAGACCAGGCTGGCCTCGAACTCGGAAATCCGCCTGCCTCCGCCTCCCAAGTGCTAGGATTAAAGGCGTGCGCCACCACCGCCCGGCAAATCCTTACTTCTTAAGTTCCTTTTGTCAGTTATTTGGCAATACTTATTTATATAGTACACATTTATATAATAGTATATGTTTGCATTCATTTATATATATTTGTCATATGTGATTTTTTTTTCAGTGCTAGGAATTAAATCTAGACCCTCAAGTATGCAGCAATAGTCCCAGCCTTTCTGCATCTGAAAAATAAACATTGCTAGATGTGGTTGGCATCAGACAAGAGATGAAAGAGGAAGGTGACCCAAGTTGAAAATGGATCCAGGAGGGATGGAGAGACAATGGCTTTGGTGAAGCCTTTGCCTTTCAAACAGAAGGACCCAAGTTTGCTCCCAGAACCCACATTAAAAAAAAAATGAGCATGATGGCATGTTTATAATCTCAACCCTGCAGGAGTAGAGACAGGGGGATCCGAAAGACTTACTGGCCAGCCAGTTTAGCCAACCTGGTAAATTACAGGCCAGTGAAAATTTCAGTGTCCAAACAACAACAAAAGTTGAACACTGAATTACAATACCTCAGATTGTCCTCTAGGCTAACATACAGACACCACACACACACACACACACACACACACAAATTAGTCATTGCAAGAAAATAGGAGAGAAATTGGGGGGGAATAAAACTAATGGCAGCCTTGAGCACTGTGGGACAGTATCAAAAGTTTTATTAAGTTCCTAGGGGAGCCCCCACATGAGAGAAGAGAAATTGAAAGTACGAAGTAAGATAAATTGTGGCTGAAATGTTTCTAAATGTGGTAGATGAGATAACTGTAGCCAACCACATCACAGTCAATCCTGTAGAAACTGAATATAAACACTAAATCTTAAAAACAAAAAGACCCAAAAAATGTGTTGTCCAATAGCCCCAAATTGAGTGACCACTGAGGATGCCAAGCAGTAACTTGAGTTGTTGTTGATGTTGTTGTTGTTGTTGTTGTTGTGTCAAGGAAAAATATTTAACTCTACCAAAAACGCCTGTCAAGTCAAAAGTCAAAAGTCAAATGAAGATATTGTTAGATGGAATTAAAAGATGCCCATCTGCTGCAGACCCACAGCAGCAGGAGGCCTTGAAGAAATCCTTGAGAGTAAAGAAAATGCATGGGGAACATAAAGCTTTGGGAGACGGTCCAGAGCATCAGAACAGGAACAGCTGCATAAGTGTATTAAAAAAGCAAACAAACAAACAACAACAAAAACGCACTTTCTCTTCATTTTAGAAGCACACATGACTAATGAAGGCTTCCAGCTGACCCTGCTAGGGGAACAGACTGATTTTTTTTCACCCAAATATTATGAAGATCCAATCTTTAACCAACACCTTTTCTTTCCAACTAACAGTTGGATTATACTCTGATTGTTATTCTCTGATATTAAATGTACATCTTCTACCGGGGCTAATTTGTCTTTCATTCTCTCTTGATTTTTTTATCTTCCCTTTTCTGCCCAGATCACCCCTCCCCAAAAAAACTGTGTCTGGAGTTGACAACTTTAACAGACTCAAAGCCCAATACACTCACCCTCTGCCCAACTTTTGCAAAAGGAACTTTTAATTCCTCATAAATGAATTAATAAGTAAAGAATACAATGCTGCATAATTAGAACTTCTAAGTTCCAGGGAACAGAGTTTTATTGATCTTGCCAATGTTTAAGGTAAAATACTGATCAACACATCGGGGTTGTTTCCTTAGAGGAAAACTCCAACAACAAAATTGATTCCAAAATTATAACATAAATGCTCTCTAAGAAGAAAAGGCATAAATTCAAACATTTGGTTTAAAATGCCTCAAATGCTGATGGACAGAAATAAAGAAATTATATGCTATTAAAGATGTATGCATGACTGCCAGGCAGTGGTAGCACATGCCTTTAATCCCAGCACTTGGGAGGCAGAGGCAGCTGGATTTCTGAGTTCGAAGCCAGCCTGGTCTACAGAGTGAGTTCCAGGACCACCAGGACTATACAGAGAAACCCTGTCTCAAAAAAACAAAACAACAACAACAACAAAAACAACAACAACAAAAAAAAGATGTATGCATGAAATAACAATTAATGAAAAGTGAGGCCCACAAATTGGAAGGAGAGCAGGGAGCAATTTGAATGAGGGGAATGGATAGGGGGGGATGTTTGATTATATTACAATATCAAAAATATCTTAAAAATAAAGAGTGATGATCAGAGACATGTCTCAGTGGTTATAAGCACTGGTTGTTTTTCCAGAAGACTAGAGTTCAATCTCCTTCACCCACATGGCAGCTTACAACCATCTCTAATTCAAGTTCCAGGGAATTTGATACGCTCTTCTGGCCTCCATGGGCATCAGGCATGTGCCATGATGCACAGACACATATGC
Source organism: Mastomys coucha (assembly GCF_008632895.1). Taxonomy (NCBI): domain Eukaryota; kingdom Metazoa; phylum Chordata; class Mammalia; order Rodentia; family Muridae; genus Mastomys; species Mastomys coucha. Next base: position 105,259,805 of record NW_022196896.1, read on the forward strand.
CCACAAAACACTCATTCACATAAAGTAAAAATACATAAATGAGAGAATTTGTTTATTTAAAAATTATTTTTAAAAAATAAATAAGAGAATATATATCCAGAGTAAACTATCAAACACATACCATAGTCCAGTTTTTTAAATAATTTCTATAAGTAAACAAAAGGTTCTTTTCCCAGCCCCTGTGTTCACTGGCCTGATGTGTGCTAAATGGCCCATCAGTGCCCTAAGTGTCTACCTATGAACTTCCTCACTTTCATCTCCAAACATGTTCTTCCCCGCACTTGATGCTGCATCATACCACCATCTGCTTTGTTTCTACCTAAAGGCAATCTGCCACTCTTCTCGTGTCTTAGGAAGACATACCCTGTGCCATCGTTTGATCTCCATAGCCCTCTTTCCTTCACCCTTCCTTTCAACCTAATTCATTTAACTCAAAGCCAGGAAGCCTGGAATCTGGATAAGCAGAAAGAGGTAGAGAAGATACCATCCATGCCTTACTGATAACTCATATTGAGCACTTCTGCTATCCCACCCAATGCCTACCTTTGTGGTAGGTACTCTTTAGAGGGCTGGATTCAGCCCTCAACTCAGATACCACGTGAGTCAAGAATTAATGGCAGCTGCCTGTCTGAGTCAGAAGCAGTCTTGAGTGATTTGAACATGGGCCCAACCTGTTCTAGTGCAGCGGTTCTGAACCTAGCGGGCTATGACCCCTCTGAGGCTCAAACAACTTTTTCACAGGGGTCGCCTAAGACCATCAGAAAACAGTTATTTATGTTATAATTCATAACAGTAGAACATTTCCAGGTATGAAGTTGCAATGAAAAGAACGTTATGGTTGGCGGCATCACCACAACAGGAGGGACCGTTTTTTTTAAAGGGCTGCAGCATTGATCCACTGCTCTAGTGCCTGCTACAGAGACCTTTATGCGTTTGATGACATCACCACACCTGCCAGGCACGTGTGTCACCCATAAAAAGCTACTGATCTTACGTCCAAACAAAATAGAAAGTGAAGGTGGAAGGAAGAGCGAGAAAATCATGGGGCACAAGGCTGTATCCACAACAGGAAGTTTAATCCGGGAGAAGCCTACATCTCCTAAATCAGATTGCCTTTTTAGTACGCATTGTAAGTGGATCTCCCAGGAGACCTGGGAGGTATCGGGGAGTTTGTTCCCCATACAAGCCCAGGAATATCTAGTTGAACACATCTATCTGATATCTCAGGAACCAGCACTGGAGAGCTACTTTTCAGACAAAATCACCACTGACAGAGCCGCCCTCATGCACAAAATTAGCAGGATTCGAGTGTCTGCCTGCCATAATTCACGCTGGCTGGCTGGCGCAGGCGCAGCAGTTCCATTTAAATTTGACTGTGCCAGCCAAATTAATCCCATTAAACTCTGTGACCTTCCATTGCAGAAAGCTCATTAAAGAAGGATATTATGGGATTGTCAGTCTTGCTCCACCACAGAAATCTTCTTAAGAAGACAAGATTGTCTTAAATGTCATGGAGTATCAAAGGTAAAAATAATCTCGTGTTCCTTTTTTTAAAATTGTACTTACTGTGTTTAAACTCAAGGCCTCACACTTTTTTCGCACGTTGCTGGGAAATGCCCTATCAGTAAACTACAGCACCAATTTGACAATCATAACTTACCTTGAAGATGACCCTGTGTAGTTGGAAATAACAAAAAAAGAAAATTCATCCAAATATGTGTGTTATCTTTAGTTGAAACGTAAAATAGATGTCATTTGCTTTGGTGGGGGTTTTTGTTTGTTTGTTTGTTTGTTTGTTTGTTCCTGAGACAGGGTTTCTCTTTATAGCCTTGGCTGTCCTGGAACTCACTCTGTAGACCAGGCTGGCCTCAAACTCAAAAATCTACCTGCCTCTGCCTCCCAAGTGCTAGGATTAAAGGCGTGCACCACTATCGCTCAGCGTCATTTGGTTTTTTAAGTGAAATAAAATAAGTCAATAAATCCTGAGTGTAGACATAAATTTTTTGCAACTTACTTTAATAAGCGTTCAACCTCTCCTCTTGCCCACCACCCACAAGAGGCAGTGGAAGAGAAAAGTTATTAGGATATGGGGGAAGTGGACCTGTTCTTTGGGGATGAACTCTATCTTCTTAGGCAGCAGTTCAGTCCTGTAGCAAACACCAAATACGACACAGCAGCTTCAGTCCAGTCCTCCCAGAAGGCAGACACCAGGCATGAACCAGCAGCTACAGCTCAATCCTGAAGAAACCAAAAGGCTTGCTAACTGGCCCCAGGCAAGGCTGCTTCAAGCTGGAAACTCACAAGCAGTTCTTTGACATCACCACTAGTGGAGATCAACAACGCTGTGTAAGGCAAACCAAGACTCAGTGTCATTAGTGAAGAACAGAAAGGCAGAGCAAACCAAATCAATGCTCAGTGTTATCTATGGAGTCATAAAAAATGCTCCTTCATCAAATGTCCTTTCTCGAGTTTGCCATATAAAAGCATCCTTTGGGGGTGGGAGGGTTGGCGAGATGATTCAGCGGGTAAGAGCACTAGATGGCTCTTCCAAAGGTCCTGAGTTCGGATCCCAGCCACTACATGGCGGCTCACAACCATCTGTGAAGAGATCTGACACCCTTGTCTGGTGCTGTCTGAAGACAGCTACTCTGGAGCGAGCTGGGCAGGAGCAAGCAGAGGTCCTGAGTTCAATTCCCAGCAACCACATGATGGCTCACGGCCATCTGTACAACTACAGTGTACTCATACACATAAAATAAATAAATGAATCTTAAAAAAAAAAAAAACATCCTTTCACCTGTGTCTGCTTTAGCAAAACATCCTTTTGCCTGTGTGCCCCAGCAAAATATCATTTGACATAATTGACTTTCCAAAAACACTAGAAGTTTCCACTTCACCTGAGTCTTTTAATCTTTTAAAAAACAAAGCTCTATATATCTAATCCAAGGCTTCATCTGAAAAATATCTTCTGTTGTTTTGGGACAGTATATCACAACTCTTTTTGCCTCCTCATTGCTGGATTATGAATATGCACCTTTGACCTACTTAAGGAGACTGTGTGGTATCTACTGTACACAATTCCCATGTTATTTCAAGTGTCTTCTCTTGCCAGACTAATTTTTCTGTACCAACAAATTAAACTTGACCCTTCACTTTCTTTCCAAGCTCTGGACTAGTCTCTTCTTCCACATGCCTTGTGATATATGGTGTTTTAAAGCTTCAATTTATTCACCCTAAAAGACAGTTCTTAATAGAAACAAGTTCTGTAAATGTTATGTAAATGCAGCACGAGGTCCCAAAAAGTCATAAAGTTAATACTGAATGAACTGAGGTTAAATATTCATATAGGACTTTTTTGACAGCCTTTCAGCCAACATCAAATTCTCTATTTGACAGCCACCTGGGCACACATTCATACTTACCACATTCATAGGAACAAAGTATGAAAAGATTTTCTATCCAGCCAAGCCATCTTTCATATATTAAAGATGTAGAAGTTCTAAATGTGAGGACTTCAAGGTCTATTGTATAAGTGTGTGCTTCTAATTGGATGATGAACAACCCAACCAAGAGACAATTAGGGAAACAAGGCAAAAATAATTAATTGATGGTAAATGCTTAGTATATTTAGTCAAATGAAGAACAAGGTAAGAACATGATGAAAAAATAATTAGATGTATGATCTGCAATCAAAACAAAGGAGGTTGGGAATGAATTGATAGACAGGAAAATCAAACTCACTGAGTGTAGGTATTAAAGAATATGACTTTAAACTCAAAAACTAGATAGTAAAAGATTAAGTAACAAATTAAAAAAACAACCAGACGTTCTAAAATGTGAAAATAACAATATTTTAAGAGCAAGGAAGACATAACACATAAAGAACTAGTGTTACCATTATATCTCACATAGTATAGTGCCTATAAAATAATTTTAAAGCACTAAGACCAGACATGACAACTCTAACAATAAATATGAATGAACTTATATAACCTGTTAAAGAAAAAAAAAAGCACAATTACACTCTTAAAGAAAGACCTGCTTTTATGCTGTACACAAGAAATACCAAAACATGGACTGGCAAGATGGCTCAGCAGGTAAGAGCACTGACTAGTCTCCCAAAGGTCCTGAGTTCAAATCTCAGCAACCACATGGTGGCTTACTACCTCCCCCTTAATGAGATCTGACACCCTCTTCTGAAGGGTGCGTCTGAAGATAGCTACAGTGTACTTATTTATTTTTTAACATTTATATTCTATTTATTTATATTTATTTACTTATTATTTACAAAATAATAAGTAAATCTTTTTAAAAAAATGCCAAAACAAACATGATTCAGAAAAGTTTAAAACGAAGGTAGAACAGAAAATAAGAATGATAATAAAATGATGTCTGAGCTTCTGATACCAGACAAGAGAGGATTTGAGTTATTAAATGTGATAAAAAATGATTTTCAATGCTAAACAACAACAATACAATATGGAAATCAAATAGTTATGAGCTTCTATGCACTGAGAGAAATGTCAGGAAACATATTGTAATATGGAATTTTAACACATCCTGCTCAGCACAAGACAGTAAAGTACAAAAGACCCAATGCCATAATCAAGAAGGTGTATCTCATGCATCATTAATAAACGTTATGCCTTAATGAGAGCAAACACATTGCCTTCCCAAGCATGCACAGAGCATGTGCAATGGTGATTTTATATTAGACCAAAATAGAAAACTAATACCCTCATGATGACAACACAATCAGCAAATACCTATAAGGTTCTTCTTCATTGATTTGTTTGTTTGTTTGTTTGTTTGTTGAGACAAGGTTTCTCTGTATAGCCCTGGCTGTCCAGGAACTCACTCTATAGACAAGGCTGCCCTCGAACTTAGAAATCCGCCTGACTCTGCCTCCCAAGTGCTGGGATTAAAGGCATGTACCACTACTGCCCGGCTCTTCATTGAATTTTTAAAGTCATATTTAAAATTGTCACAGACCAGAGAACAGATATGGCAATGCAGTGCAAATGTGGTGACGTGGATTGAGTGTTGGTACAGAAAAGGGACTTGAATGAGGATAATTGAAAAAAAAAACTAAATAAAATTTGAAGAACAACCCATAGTAATTGATATATTAACATTGGTTCTTACCTTTGCCTGATATAACATAATACTATAAGATATTAACAGTCCATAAAATGTTGAAGAGTGTAGGAAGATTCTCTGTACTTTTCTGGAAATATGAAATCAATATAAAATAAATGGGAATATATTGACCAAATGGTAAAAACTTTTCGTTATGAATAAGTTCTTGAGCTCTAACATACAACATGCCTTAGTTGAGGTTACTTTTGCTGTGATGAAATAACACACACAAAAGCGATGTGGCAAAGAAAGGGTTAATTGGCTTCTACTCCCACATAACTGCTCATCATTGAAGGAAGTCAGGACAAGAACTCAAACAGGGCAGGAACCTGGAAGCAGGAGCCTAGGCCACAGAGCCTAGGCTCCTTACTGGCTTGCTCAACTAATAGAACTCAGGAACACCTGCCCAGGGGTGGTCCCACCCATAATGGCCTGGGTCCTCTCTTATTGATCACTAATTAAGACATTTTCTGAGTCGAGGCTCTCTCCTCTTTAGCTTGTGTCAAGTTGCCAACATAAAACTACACAGCAAGACGATTGTAGTAACATTTTAGAACTGAAATCTAAACTGGAATCTATTAGAGCAGATAGCATCTTTTTCTCACCACGTGACATAAAAATTGAAAACTATGTCAGATGGTAGATATGTTAATAACCCAATTGTTGCAACCACCACATAAAATATACTTATATAAAAACCTCATGTTGTACATATTAAATATATGCCATGCTTCTAAAATTATAAAATGTTAAAAACCAAATATACATGATTAAATGTTTGTTGTTATTTGTCAATGATATCAATTGTATTAGCTAATGGGTTTCACACATAAAAAAAACACTAACTTAATCGGTGGGGAAAAACAGAGAAAACAAATATAGAGAATTAATAATAGGGAGATAATCACTAAAATAACACAATTTTTTTGAATGAGACTATCCTGAAGACCTCTATACAAAACCATTTTATAACCAAATAGAAATTGAACATTTTTCTAGAAAAACTTTTAGCAAAGTTAACCAAAGTACAACCAGAGCAGATACGACTTGCTGTTGAATGAGTCCAGTTCCTGAACTGCTGTGTAAATTGACATTTACATTTGTCTTAGACATTTGTCTAAGAAGAATGACAAAAAGAGCTTACAGAACAAAAAAGATGGAGAGGTGATTAGAGTTCCCTGTTGTGAAGGTCCTGTTTCATGTTCTCCTTTATTATGATTACTCTCTTCCACTCCCTTTCTGTCACATAATTCAGATTTTGTAGGCTGAACACTGATTCAGAAGGGAGGATTTTTTGAATGTATTTGTTTATTCACTTTACAACTGAGTATCAGCCCTTCCTCTTTTCCCAGTAACCCCTCACGCAAGTCTCCCCTCCCATTCCACCTTCCCCTTTTCTGGGGAAACCCCACTTTGGGTGTTCACTTCCCTTCTCCCCACCACTAACACACCTACACAAACACACATCAAGTCACTGAGGGACTAGGTGGTGCATCCTCCTGACGCCAACCAAGACGTTTCATTTAGGAGCCCTGGATCCACAAGCAAGCAGACAGGTAACAGGCTCAGGGACAGCCCCCACGCCAATTGTTGGGGGACCCGCATAAAGACTAAGCTGTTCATCTGCTACATATGTGCAAGGGGCCTAGGTCCAGCTTCTGCTAGCTCTTTGGTTGGTGATTCAGTCTCTGGGAGCCCCCAAGGGTCCAGGTTAGTTGATCCAAATCTCTTTCCATTGGCTGCTGGTAGAGCCTCTCAGAAGACAATTGGGCTAGGTTCCTATTTACAAACATAACAGAGTATCATTAATAGTGTCAGAGATTGCTTCTTTCCCATGAGATGGGTCTCAATTTGGGGCAGCCATTCATTGGCCACTCCCCTCAGTTTCTGCTCTATCTTTGTCCCAGCACATCTTGTAGGCAGGACACATTTTGGGTTTTATGGGTGAGTTGCTGTCCTTATCCATCCACTGGGAGTCCTGCCTGGCTACAGGCAGTGGCCACTTTTGGTCCCATATTCCCCACTGCTAGAAGTCTCATCTAGAGTGGCCTCCATAGACTTTCTGATCGTCTCCCCATCCCAGGTCTCTGGCAAGTCCTAGAGATTGCCCCACCACCACCTTCTCTACCCTGCTCTCCCTACATATGATCTGCCTGCCCCTCCCCTTCCCATCCCTTTGCCCACCCTGTTCCCTCCTTCCATCGACCTCCAGTATCTATGTCGTTTCCCCAGAAGGGAGAATTTTTTTTATGTAAACATTTCTTTGGTGCTCCAATTCATATTGTGACCTTCTAGTGGCTTCATCAATAATGCAATTTCAGTTATTGCTCTGACACCTAATCCCAAATGGTAAATATACCTTTCCTATTCCCTTGTGAGAAAAAAAATCATATCCCTGCCTGAAATACTAATTTATCAAAAGCAAGAGAAAAAAAAAAACCTCAAATTTCAGACAACAGATTTGGCATTATGTTATGTCTGAAATAGCTTTCTTCACAAACAAGCTTGAGAAATGTCTTGTGATTTGTCTGAGATTTCAAACCTGTCACGGTTTCCTTTGTGAACTTGCAAGGCTCCCATCCCAAGCCCTGACCTCGCTCCCCTTACAAACATTCTTGCATCTCAAAAAACCATCAATTCAATGGGTAAAACAGGATCTCCTTTCAGTCATTTTTCTCCTTTGCCATCTCTGGAGATTTTATCATCAGATTGTGTTAGTTTGTCTCTGAATTGCGGCAGGCTCCCAGACAGTTTCCTAATAAGCCCTGGCTGGGGGAAAGTGGCCAGAAATAATCAAGATCTGTCAACGATGAATGTGGATCATGCTGAAGTGAAGTCATTTTCATGTTTATGAAAATGAGAGGGTGCTGAGTGAGCGTTCTCATCAAGGGGTCATGAAAATACTGCTTCTTGGTGTGGTTTTGAATTTTTGTGTAGTTGTTAAGCCAAATTCTTAAGAAATAATACCAATTACACTGGCTTTTTTTTTCTTTGTAGGTTTGATAGTATCAGCATAAATTCTTTGAACTGTAATTTAAATTTTTGAGGAGAATGAAGTTTTCCTTTGAGCAGTGTTTTCTCTACAGGAGTCATATGGGACCATGAGACTACAGCTGTCCAGCTGAAAAAAAAATAAAAGGTTATGTTTTTCCTAGATACTCAATATGATAAAAATTTAAATATATACAAATACATATATATATATACATATGTATGTATATATATATACATATACATATATATATATATATATATATTTCCCTTGGTTTTACTTTTAACTTAACAATTCCCCACAGTTTAAACATCAATGTCCCTTTGTTATAACTTTTTAAAAAAATATCTGATTTTTTAAACTCAGTTCAGGCTGCCCTAGAACTCACTCTGTAGCCCAGGCCGATCTCAAATTCCTGACATTTCTGCTTCAGCTTCTAAAGCTGAGATACGGGCATACGTGGCCATGCCCGATTTAGCGTCTCATTTCCTTTAGAGCTGAAGACAAATTTTGTGTAGCATCATCACCTCAGGTTAATTTCAGATGGGAAGGAAGTGAAAATTTTGCATAATAAGAACACAGCTTTCAATTCAAATCTAATGCCTAGATTCTCTACTCTGGGGTACAGTGGAGGTTGAGTTTAGGAGTTTTGTCCTGCTGATGTACTGACACCCATTTAATCAAGTGTTTCTTGCTCACTGCCCATGGCGAAGGCTTACTACCAGTCTCTCACCATCAACAGTGAGTGGAACAAAGCAGAGCCTGGTTTCATCCAAACTTGCCACCTGACTGGGAAAACAGATTAATAAAATAATCATTAATGCTAGGTCATAATGCACCAAGGGACGACTAGGCAAGGTGATGGACACATGGGACGGGCACATCTGGAACTTTCCATAGAGTCGACAAGACTCCTTCAAGAAAATGGTGTTTGAATGGAGGGCCGAGGACCTGTGAGTACCATGAAGAAATGTAAGTAGAAGATAAAGAGCATCCACTTGGAGGATGACCTCGGGCAGCTCTGTGGTGTGAGGAAGAATGGTATAAGGAGAGACCCTAAGGAATGTTTCTTCACACAACTTGGGTGAAACATACTAATAATGTTGATAGGAAAAATAGAAAATGAGTCTGGGTATATGGTACAAAATAAGCACAAGAAAAACTCTGGCTTCTATGGTTATTGTATCCCATTTCCCAGTCCTCCATCTCTCTCTACAGGTGCATCACTTCCCTGCCAATTTCCAAGGATGACACCCTGTTCCATCAGCCCCTGGGCAAAAGGCCTTTTCCACGTTCAGTCCAAAACCTCTTCTAAAACAACAGAACTAATCTCAGAATAAATACAACCCCATGCAGTAGTTACTCAACAGACAGACTCTCGGCACAGCCGGCCCTGCTGACTGAGGGCAGTCGTTAGGCTAGGGATGCTCCACAGAGAATGTTCTTCTCAGAACCACTTTATGAGACAGGAATTTTTTTACTGCCATCGTTTTACCAGTGAACATTTACAGAAGAGAGAGATTAAACAAATTCCCCATGGTTGCATACCTAGAAAATCCCAAAGCCGGGCTTTAAATAAAAAAGTCTATGCCTCCGTGATTTGGTGCTACTTTTGAGGTAGACAAAGCTCATATAAAACTTACCTAGAACAAAACAGGGAGGAGATTTAAAAAAAAAAAAGGAATAGACAAGAAAATGAGTAATCAGGATAATTTCAGCATGTCACTAATTTTACAAAGGAACTAATTAGTGATATATTACATAAGGATAGGGAGAAGGAAAGAGGGGCAGAAGGATCATTGCTTTTCAGGGGATATCCAGAAATGGCTTCTCAGGCAAAGACCTCAGAGATCATGTCTAAAGATAGAGAAAAACACAGATCTGTGGAAGAGAGGAAAAGGAATGAGTGTCAACAGAGAAAATGGCCACTGCAAAGGTAGATGGATTCTAAGGTAGGATGAGATGGGCATGCATATAGTGGAAGAACTGAAAGAAACGTGACTTCAAATAGGTGTTCTAGCTCCATTTCTATTGCTGGGATAAAATTCTCTGATTAATAAAAAAAACAAAAAACAAAAAAACAAACAAACAAACAAAAAAAAAAACCTTGGGTTCCTTCTGGTCTCTCTGGGCTGGTGTCCTGAGCAGACCTTGGGTGCAAGCTTTGCAGCCAGTCCCACAACACCCAGAGGAATCTCCATTTCCAGGCACTCTAATACGCCCAGGATCAGAGGTGAGGAAGACCCAACATCTGTCCTAATACTGGGAGTAACTGGGCCCAGCAGGACCAGGCACACAGGAACTCCACCAGCACAGTGGTTCTGGTTCTTTCCAGTCTCTCTGGGCTGGTGTCCTGAGCAGACCTTGGGCACAAGGTCCATAGCCAGTCCCACAAAACCCAGAGGAAGCTTCACTCCCAGGAGCTTTAACAAGCCCAGGATCACAGGATCCCAGAATCACAGGATCCCAGAACAGCTTGACTGTGAGGAGTTCTCACACAACCAGGATTACGGGAAGGACAAGCTCCAGTCAGATTTAGCAAGGGCAGGTAGCACTACAGATAACCACATGGAGGAGGGGGGGGGCCGCAAGCGTAAAAAAATAAACAACACAAACCAAGGTTACTTGGCATCATCAGAACCCAATTCTCCCACCATAGCAAGTCCTAGACACACCATCACACTGGAAAAGCAACATTCAGATCTAAAATCACTTCTCATGGTGATGATACAGGACTTTAAGAAAGACATAAACAGCACCTTCAAAGAAATACAGGAGAACACAGGTAAACAGCTAGAAGCCCTTCAAGAGGAAACACAAAAATCCCTTAAAGAACTACAGGAAAACACAATCAAATGGGTGAAGGAAATGAACAAAACCATCCAGAATCTAAAATGGAAATAGAAACAATAAAGAAATCAGAAAGAGAGACAACCCTGGAGATAGAAAACCTAGGAAAGAAATCAGGAGTCATAGATGCAAGCATCACCAACAGAATACAGGAGATAGAAGAGAGACTCTCAGGGACAGAAGACACCATAGAAAACATTGACACAACAATCAAAGAAAATGCAAAAAGCAAAAAGCTCCTAACCCAAAACATCCAGGAAATCCAGGATGCAATGAGAAGGCCAAACCTAAGGATAATAGATATAGAAGAGAGTGAAGACTCACAAGGTAATGGGCCAGTAAATACCTCCAACAAAATTATAGAATAAAACTTCCCTAACCTAAAGAAAGAGATGCCCATGAACATACAAGAAGCCTACAGAACTCCAAATAGACTGGCCAGAAAAGAAATTCCTCCTGTCACATAATAATCAAAACACCAAATGCACTAAACAAAGAAAGAATTTTAAAAGCAGTAAGGGAAAAAGGTCAAGTAACATATAAAGGCAGGCCTATCAGAATTACACCAGACTTCTTACCAGAGACTATAAAAGCTAGAAGATCCTGGGCAGATGTCATACAGACCCTACAAGAACACAAATGCCAGCTCAGACTACCATACCCAGCAAAACTCTCAGTTACCTTAGATGGAGAACACAAGATATTCCATGACAAAACAAAATTTACATAATATCTTTCCACAAATCCAGCCCTACAAAGGATAATAGATGGAAAACATCAACATAAGGAGCAAAACTACACCCTAGAAGAAGCAAGAAAGTAATCTTTCAACAAATCCACACAAACCTAATTCCACCTCTTACAACAAAAACAACAGGAAGTAACAATTACTTTTTCTTAATATCTTAATATGAAAATTAATATTACCAACATATTCTAATTGATTGAAATCCAAAACCATGAAGAATTAGAAATTTGTTGATTGTCATCCAATGGTCCCTCTAATTTGGTAATTGGCAAAATAGATCCAATATTATACAATCCATATACACTTTCAGCTTGTTTGTTCGTGACAGTGTCTTGCTATGTACAACATAATGGTCTTCTTGCTTCTCCTATCTCAGACTCTCTATTTGTAGTATTGTTTATTTCATGTTTTTACACCATACTATGGTTTTCAGAACAGCACATACATTTCAAAAGTATTTATGTACCCAAAAGAAACATAGACAATTAACTTGGGAGGTTGCTTGTAAGAGAACAACAAAGAATGACACTGAATGATTTGCTTGACATTTGTAACTCTTGTATCAATTTTGAAGAAGAGGACTTTATAAGTTACTCTTTCTTTGAGATGAATGCTTTTCCAAATTATCACAGCTAATAAACCAAATTCTTACCCTCACCTAATGTCTGTGCCACCCTCCAAGCAGAACCATTGTTCATTGAAACAGTTGGTGAATGACTTTATGGATAGACCATCTTAATACACACACCATTTCTTAAATGAATGTAACCTGTTCTCTGTGGGCTGAGAATAGTCATTCACTCAAGTCAAATAGCTTTGACCATAGCAGGAAATCTGTATCCAAAATCGTGCCTACAATTCACTCCTTGGTGCGCAGAACTGTCAACTCTTGGCTTAGTTATGATGGAGATAAAATGCTTTGGTGATGTAAGGGTCATTGAAGTACAGCCTTATTACAATGAAATCCAATGTCTAAAAATTGTTCTTATTTTGGGCTTGTACTACAGAAAGAGCCAAGATTTTAAACTCTACTAAATACAAAAGAAACAAACAAAAAGAGTTTATATATTCATGTCCATTTAAGAAAATACTAGTAGTGATGTATTATTTTGAAATACACAGTTAATATGTTTGGAGTTATTTAAAATTTATATTGAGAAAAACGTATGTATTTTCAGTTCAGCTGTAAACAAGCATCTACATAAGACTGTTAAATTGATTGTTGTTTTATATCAAACAACTTTTATAATACTCATTATTATTGTTATAATATTTTATAAATTTTAAAGAATATGACAATAAAGGTATTGTAGGTATTGAAGGGGGGTCTCTGGGAGGAGTTGGGGTACAAAAGGGAAACAAAAATGTGATTTAATTCTAGTTACTTAAAATATGTTTTTAAATGTTAACAAATTCAGATAAATTAAAATCATGTAACTTTTCTCATCATAATGCAATAAAACTTAAAAAAATAAAAAAACTTGGGGAAGAAAGGGTTTATTTTAGCTTACAATTCTAGGTTAACGTCTATTATTTCATGAAAGTCACAGTGACAAGAGCTTGAAGTAACTAGCCACATAGAATGAATTCATATATTTGCTTGCTTGTACCAGTTCACTCTCCTTTTGTTTTTGTTTTTGTTTTGTTTTTTTGGTTTTTGGTTTTTGGTTTTTGTTTTTCCGTGCCTCTACTCTTAATACAGTTCAGGTCCCGTGCTTGGGTAATGGTGCCACCCACAGTAGGCTTTCCACATCCACTAATTAGAACAGTCCCCACACACACCTGCTGCCCACAGACCAACCCAAGGTAGACAATCCCTCACTGAGATTCTTCTCAGTGCCTTTCAGGTTGTGTTATGTTGACAGTTATAGCAAACAATCACAACAAGAATATGAAATTGGAGGCCAGGCTGGTAAAGATCTGGATGTCAGTATGAGATTCTGGTCAGCCAGGAGTCCCCCTGTAACCCCCCCCCCCACACACACACACCTTTTTCTTTTTGTTCAGCAGTGTAAAAGGTCTGATTCATATTTCCAGAAGTTTACCTGAATTATTTGTGTTTGGAAACATACATCATTGAATTAGACATGAAAGAAGATAGATCAAACTTCCTTCAGGATTCTATGAGAAACATCCATGGTTTATACCAAGGTGTTGGCAGTAGGCCTAGACAAGGGAATAGATCCAGACCTTAAACCTTACTAATAAATTTGATGGAATGAGAAGACCAGAGGAATCCAGAATTACCCCTAGATTTTTTGGGCTTATATAGCTGCAAATGGTGATTCGTCCTAAAAGAAGAATAAGGCATTTGTTGTTTATTTGTTTTAGTTTAGTTCTGTTTCATTGTTATTGTTGTTGTTGTTGCAGGAATGATTATGAGGTTTGGTTTGAATATATTAGACCACCAAGTAAACACACAAAATACAAGCTTGTCTATGTGAGGTTGTGCCTAGGGTTAGAGAGAGTAAATGTACATCGTGAACATGTAGGTGAGATGCACAGATAGAAGGAGAAAACCTGGGGGATGACAGACCTCAGTCGTTAATAAACTGTCCATGTCGGGAATGCATCTCAGATTCCCTGTAGGTCAATAGTCCCAAAACATAACGAAAACCGCATCTGCAGGAAGAATCTAAACCTAATGAGTATGCCTTGCTTCTCTTCATCTTGTTTGCTCTCCTCTGCTGCTGACAGGTAGGGAGATATTTTCATTCTTTTGCCTAACAAGTTCTCAGCCGAGATTAACTGAAGGAACATGGGCCATAATCCTTAGATCATAGTTCACCTTTCCTTCCGTTGACTTTCACAGGAGTCCTTGCAGAGAAAGATCCTTGGTGATTTCCTTTCGGAGGGTGCCTGATGGTGGCGACCTGAAGATGTGACTAACCTCTTTATGTAAATCAGATCCATCCGAAGTGACATTCCACAGCGGGCATGGAGGAGTAAATAGGCACAAAGCCCGTCTCTACCAGCTACATAATCATTTTGGAAAATTCAGTTTCTGCACGGAGATTTACAAAAGCCCAGCGGATCCTTTTGTCATCCAGCCTAAGTATTTACCGGGTGCCCTTAGGGTGCCTAATACTGGATGAGACTGCTTTTGTGAGCAAGCCAGCGGGTCCTCAACCATGAAAATAGAAATTTAATCACTTGCTCATCCAAGCATTTCCCTTCTGCTTCTGCAATATGCTTTTTTTGTGTGTGTGAATGACTAACCAAACGCTACAAAGAGCTTTCAGGTCCGGGTTGAAGATGCAGGGAGGAGAAATGACTCATCCCTCTGACGTCAGAGCCTCCTTCCTTTCAGAGGCGGAGGAAGAAGAGTGGCAAAGGCTTGACAGAATGGAGAATGACCCAAACGCCCTCCAGAGACCTGTGTGGGTCAGAACTGCTTCCTCTTTCCCCGCCTGGCAAAGATGATTACCACTCAAAGTTTAAGCTGTGAAATTTCGATTTCACTGTCGAGCTAACTGGAAAACTAGGAGCAGAAGTCTTTCTTCCTGTCAAGTAATATATTGTGTCTTTGTTATGAATTCATTTCCCTGGAAAATGTTGAAGTCTTTCCGTCCTTTTTGTGAAGTATCTCAGGTTGTTTTGGGTCTTAGATCGGAGTCCCTTTGAGCTGCTGTAGCATACGTACCGTACACTGAGTAGGCTCAATAATGCTCACTTGTATCTTGCAGTTCTGAGGCTGGGAAAATCCAAGGTCAAAGTGTCAAGTTGGCAGAGAGCTGTCTTCTCCCACACTTGAAAGAGAGAGAACAATCAAACATTCTAGTCTCAATCTTTTTCATCTCTTATCTTATTTATTTACTTAAGATTGATTGGTTGGTTTTTGAAAGAATCGCATGTAGCAAGGCTAGGCTCAAATTCTCTATGTAGTAGAGGATGACCTTAAACTCCTGATCCCCCTGGCTTTCTTTTCCCAAGTGCTGGGATTACAGCCCAGGTCACCACATCTGAACTCTTCTTTTTCTTATGAAGACACAGAGCATCTCATCCCATTCAAACTTAGCTTGTAACTTGCCTGACTTAACCATCCCCTGAGTCCTCATCTCCAAATACCATCACTCTTGGAGGCAGGGATTCAACACATACTTTGGGGGGCACGAAGGAGAGAACAGGAACATTCATTCCATAACAACTTGCATATAAGACTTCAATTATGACTGAAGGGTTAATGACCTAAAAGCCTCATGTAGAGTAGACTGGGAAACTGCAGACAGGAGACTGATTAGCACCCACAGGCTATGAGGGTCCAGGAGGTTTCCTCAAAAGAGTAAGAACATCAACTTCCATTGGCATTTACCACTTTGAGACTCCAGTGTCACTGACTTCCAGATGGAACCTTCCATCCCAAAAGTTCCCTTCATCAACACTATGAAACCTTCAGTGCTCCTGGGCCACGTGCCCAGTCTCCACTCCCTCAGGGAGACTGGTGTCCTTCATTTTTCTGATTAAAGACAGTCTACTTCCAGAGAGGCTGGTCTATTACCTCTTATTTCTGTGTCACCTCCATCCATCCCTATCTAACAGCGACCATTTCCAGTCTCTCTTTTCTATCCCAGGATTTCTTAGAGCCTTATCAAGTTTATGCATAAACCATGTTCACTGTTCACATTGACATTATCATAGAGGTTCAGATGTACCAAAGTAGTTCAGGATGACCCAACAGTGCTCTATAACCCTAGGTAAACAGTCAAACAAATGTGTTCCTGGAAAGGTTTGGGCTACAACATAGTTCACCTCAACCCCTGGTATTTGGCCCTCTGTGTCTTGCTGAACTCCTTAAGCCCTATGGTTAGTCCTATTCTATGCCCCCCTCTTCTTTCATAGGAAACTAGATACCTAATGAACAGATGAAAGCTAAACTGTTTATGACTACTAATGGATTTAGCTACCTGGTCTACCTCAGGAGTCTCGGTTCAAGTAACAAGTCTAGCTACTTTAGTACCCAGCAATCAACGCACTGACTCTTTATTGTCTATGAGTATTTATCACTCTTTGTGTGTGTCTATGTGTATGTGTGTGTGTGTGTTGAAAGCAACAAACTTTATCATTCCTTTAATATTTTGCTTTCCTTCTTTTACTCAGAAGTAAAGAGATAGATAGATAGATAGATAGATAGATAGATAGATAGATAGATGATAGATAGATGATAGATAGATAGATGATAGATAGAAAGAAATGATATAGATATAACTTTTATGACAACTGTTCTAAATAGATCTAATTTCAATACAAAATGTTCCCCATAAACTCATTGTTCAAGGTTTGGTCCCCAAATTGTAGAAACTTCAAGAGATAATGCCTAGCTAGAGGAAGGATGCCACTAGGGAGTATGTACGCTTGAAAGTATATCATATGCCCCCTACCATTACTTCCTGGTTGCCATAGAGGGATCGATTTTCTCCTCCATGATCACTCACATCCTCCTCTGCCTCAGCACAGCCAGAAACAGACAACTGTGCCATGAAACTCTGAATCAAAATAAAGCTTTTCTCTATTAAAGTGTTGCCAGATATTTTGTGACAAGAATTCAAAGCCTTGACCAGCATAACTCCTCATAATTTATTCTGTGGTTCTTGAGAGTAATGTGTGTCATTGATCATTTATTCTTTTGCTTTTCCTCATTTATTCAGAAGCCCATGACTATGCTGTGATGCTTTGTATATGCTCGGCCTATGGAGTGGCACTATTAGAAGGTGTGGCCCTGTTGAAGTGTAGGTGTGGCCTTGTTGGAGTAGGTGTGTCACTGTGGGTGTGGGCTTTAAGACCCTCATCCTAGCTGCCTGGAAGACAATATTCTGCTAGCAGGCTTCAGATGAAGAAGTAAAACTCCTCCTGCACCATGCCTACCTGGATGCCGCCATGTTTCTGCCTTGGTGATAATGAACTGAACCTCTAAACCTGTAAGCCAATTAAGTGTCCTTTATAAGACTTGTCTTGGTCATAGTGTCTGTTCACAGAGGTAAAACCCTAAGACACATGCCCTGCTCTGAAGGTTTACTATTTAGAACGTCTCAGCTTGGCTGAGCTTGCAACTGCAGATGAGTCTTACTTTGGGGAGTTATACTCCAGTAAACCAGCCATCATCCAGAATATCCTAAGTTGAACATATATTAGTATGTCTAACAGTTGGACTCTGTAGGGTACTAATTGCTTACCCTCATGATCACATGGCTGAGAGCTGAGCCATACCACCCCTGCTCAACATAGGGACAGAGTCTCTTGTGCCACACACTGCTAACCCAGGAGAAGATCTGCTTTTAAAAACGTGGCATCTATTGAATGTATCCTGCTTTCAAACAAGTAAAAAAAAAAAAATCACAAATTGAACCATTGTAAGTCAAGGATTTTCTCTGCAAATCATTTCCGAAACTGAAATGGGTAAGATCAGGGGCTCTTAACATATCTGCATATACTCTACTGGGTATATCAGTCCTCCTTAGATCTGATTATCTGATGTTAGTTAGTCCTGCCCCAAATTAGCCTTCAAAGTACCATTTCCATCCAAGTGCGCAGACAACTTCCCAGTTTTTCTAGTTAAGATGAGAGGAGGGCCTGACCCATAAGCCATCACACCAACCCAGGATGCTTCTTTCCTAGCATGTAAGTCTTCTAAGTAAAGCAAATTAGAATGAGAAACAAACACAATGTCCAACAAATACTGAACAAGAGTAAAGCAGATATATATGATTGGCTTTGGAAATGGTCTCCTTTCTTAGTGGGAAATCATTAAATATAGGATTCCTCTCTCTCTCCCTCTCTCTCTCTCTCTTTCTCTTTCTTCTTCTTCTCCTCCTCCTCCTCCTCCTTCTCCTCCTCCTCCTCCTCTTCCTCCTCCTCCTTCTCCTCCTCTTCCTCCTCCTCTTCCTCCTCCTCCTCCTCCTCCTCCTTCTTCTTCTTCTTCTCCTCCTCCTCCTCCTCCTCCTCTTCCTTCTTCTTCCTCTTCTTCCTCTTATTCCTCTTATTCCTCTTCTTCCTCTTCAGAATTTATGTGAACCTATATCCTCTCAATTTCTTGTCCTTAAGTGGCATTCCTTGCTGTCCACTGACTGTTTATTTGTCGGTTTTTCTTTTCCCTCTTCTGGAGACTCTTTCATGGAGACTGCCTGTTTTCATCTTGAAGAAAAATCTCCTCTATCAGCCTGATGTGGCTCCCCTCCAAATCTTTTAAATATTCAGCTTGGAATCTACTAAATCTGAGTGTGCATTTAAAA
>NW_022196896.1:105278947-105289424 GCF_008632895.1 Mastomys coucha
AAAGAAAGAAAGAAAGAAAGAAAGAAAGAAAGAAAGAAAGAAAGAAAGAAAGAAAGGAAGAAAAGAGGCAGGTCAGGCCTGGTGGTGAAGGCCTACATTCAGAAGACTGAGGCAGGAAGGTTGAAAGGCTAAGGAGTTCAAAGCCAACCTGCGTAAGTAAGTGAGGTGCTGTTGCAAACAGAAATGTAAACAGGAGTCAGAGCTACTCCTCAGTGGTAGAGAATTTGCTCACCTACAGCACTGGGGGTCGGGGTGGCAGTTTCTGGAGTTCACACTAAAAACATTCAAACTCCTGGTATCTACTTAGACAAAAAAGTGGGAGTAAGTTCATAAACAATTACTCCCCAGATCAGGAATAGGAGGCAGCTCGTGTTTATTGTAACAAGGGATTATGAAACACAGTGTTAGGGCAAAATCTAATTGTTATTATGGAGCGGTGAATTAGTTAAACCTCTTTGGTCCCACACTCTGCATCCACCCAAGTGGTCTCTGGATTTGTGAAGGAAAGGCACCCATACCAGCTAGTTTTGTATGCTTTGACTAGCTCAATGGTGGGGCACTTCTAAACCTTCCAGCAGCTAGCACACTCTTCCCTCTGGTATTCCTGGCTTAATACCTTCTAAATCTGTATTTTACCTTTGCTTCTCTGTTACCTTCTGGACAGTCCCCACCCCCAGCCCCATAAAGCCGAATTCCCCATCCTCCTACATTGTTGGATGATTTCTCTCCTGCAGCTCTTAAATCTGGTCCCTCTGCCTCCGAGTCATGGTGATTCTCCCTCTCCTCTCCCTCTGTCCATAGCCCTCATGCAATCTAAAAGTCCCACCCTATCTCCTTGCCTAGTCATTGACTGTATGGCAATTCTTTATCAGTCGAAGTTAGCTGTGGGCAGGGACCCTCAGGTCTGAAACTGCAGCTTTGGGAGCCAAAATAAGACAAAGCATTAGAACCAATCCCCAACCTTATTACCTGTGTATTCAATATGTAATGGGAATGGAATCCCAATTGCAAGGAAATGGTGGTGCAGTGAATGGGTTATAACTTAGTTATAACTTGAATGATACCTTATGGAACTGTCCCGAAGGGAATGAAAATACTCTAAAGAGACACATACCCCGAAGCTACTGAAGCAATGGACCCCAAGTAACTGGGATTTCCCCAGGAATCTTATGCTGGGAGAAGGAACGGCCTGAAGCCTGGTGACAGACTTCTGTCAAGCTTGGCCTCCATCCCCCCACACACACCTCCAAGAGATGTCACACAGTTTTGACAACTCATTAGACCACCTTGCAGGACACACCAGAGCAGAGGGCAATTGTAAGTCAGCAGTGGGCCACATCCTGACCAGGACTGCTTACCACCGCATGCCACTTGCTTCTTTCTGTTCTACCTAAGCTTTCAGGTCATCACTCCAAAGATGGGCTGGAAAAACCACTTGATGTTTTTGTTTCCCTTCTCAATGTGGCCACATTGAGTAAATCTCCTTGGTTTGCTTTTCCCTCTTGTCTCCTGAGGACGGGGCATGAGTTAGCATGTGAAGATGCTCCTGGGACTCACACTCTGACCCTAATGACTCTGTCAACAGGTTTTCTATGACTTTGAGGGTCCAGTAATGACTCTTTGTGATAAGGATGAGGTTTGAACTAAGTTTTACCGGGCAGGAAAGCTGTATTGTGCTCCCCATTGTATAATGGACCCCAAGTCCCACAGCCTCTCAACTCTAGTAATCACCAACTGAGGTTTTATGGCTTGTATTTGCTTCCCTAGCCCATTCCTAAAATAAATCAAGTCAAATGAGTTTCACAAGATAATATGAATTTACTGATGCCTCTCTGGCTTGGAATGAACTTTCATTTGCCAGGCCCTCCATGTGTCCAGCATCCTTGTCCCCTGTTGTCTTTTCTCTCATTCTCACCTTTTTAAGGTCTATAAACTCTCCTCCATGTCCCAAATCTCCTCAGAGGCCCAGACCAACATCTAAAAATCACTGGTCTACATTCCGGAGCTCAACAATCTCAGTCTCTTTTCTTTCTTCTCTTAGAGTGATTTGCTTCCTGCATTTACTGCCTCTGTGACACATCTGCATCGCCCCTTATCCCTTTTAGCCCTCTTGTCCTATTAACCATTTATGTTAAATTCTGTCTGCTAGAATGATTGACACCTGTGCTCTTGGCAGGATCTTGACTGACATAGAGTTGGAATTCTCTCTGCCTCTGACTCATCTGTAGCTTTGTTATGTAAGGCATCAGAAGTATTTGCCATTCCCTGCTCATCCAAATCCAGGCAGCACAATGCCATGAAAGCAGAGGGACAACAAAATCACGAGCTCTGACATTATATTGTGGCAGAAAGTAGGAGAGCTGACACAGCCCTGAGTCTACACCTTGAAGGTATGCTCTTGGGCCTGTCAGGTAAAAAGCCAGGTGCCTCTGGCAGTCCTTGCAGATGAGAATAGCAGTGGCTGTGTTTGTGAGGTTAGCTACTCTATGCTAAATGATGAGAACTGTAAGATTTGCTGCAGTAAAGATACCACATCTGGATAGGGGCTAATATTGGAGCCTGTATCTGATTACTCCTCTGATAATTCACAAGCAGGCCGTACCATGAATTTTCACCTCTCTGCGAGGCCAATGAGCAAGATAGATGTGGACACCAAATTTCACTGTGATCTAAATCTTCTAAGAATTTGCTTTTAGAATTGGCCTGGATATGGTATTGAAATTATAACTCAAACCTTATTGTAGTGGAATTGATGAAATAATGGAAAGTTCTTTTCCGGGTTTTTTGTTTGTTTGTTTGTTTTGGGTTTTTTGTTTGTTTGTTTGTTTCAGTTCCTAACTCTATCCAATAAACTTTTGCTTGCTTTTCAATTTGAATTGACCTCATTTTAAAATCCTTTTGTACTGAAGTCTTTTTCACTTGAGAGCTACTCAAAAATTCTTCTTAGGAGCCAACCCCAAGTACTGGTGATTTTAGTGAGGATGATATTGTGGGAATTAATTGCATTTGAGATACAACTCTGGCTGGAAAGATGGCTCAGTGGCTGGGAGCCTTTGCTACTATTTCAGAGGACCAGAGTTTAGTTTCCAGCACCCATGCCAGACAGTTCACAACTTCCTGTAATGTTAGCTCTAGTGGATCCAATGGCCTCTTTTGTTCTCCTAGGATGCCAACAACACACATGGGGCATGTGCTCATACATGCATCTAAATAAAAATAAATCCTAAACTTTTAAAAAGAAATACAAAGCAGCTGTAGTAGAGCCCAGCACAGGGAAAGAATTCAATTCATAGTAGCCATATTGACAATAACTAACTGCCAAAACAGAGCTTCAACTAGCATCTACTGAGTGACACTGTGAGCCAGACCATGTGCTAGAATGTCAGTAGAGTACATCCCCTCTTCTCACCAGGTAGAGGTGACTAATGGGAGTGAGGTCCTAGTTTCAACTCCTTTAATTACACACATTCCCAGCCCCATACCAGGAGAAGGGCAAGACTGGATAGTTATGAATGATTTATGAGTTCATTAGTTATATCATCCCTGCAGCAATGTCAGCCTTTCCTCCCCAGAAAACAACAGCACAGATTACATTGTAACTGCAAGATCCCCATCTCTACCTGAAACTAGGCAGAAGCTTGAGACTCTTCGTAGGCAACTGAATCTTGCTTTTAACATCTATCTGTTGGAGCAGGGGTCGACATCAGGTTTGACACAGACGGCAATGTCGCTCTCATGTGATCTCATTACGGAGATCTATTGGCTATCCGGAGGCTATTACCTTCCCTCATTGAGGTTTCCATCTCCAAGTTATAAAAAGGCAATGAAAAAAAAAAGGAAGAAGGAGAAAATAAAAAGAAAGAGAATAAGGTGAAAAGTGCAAATCAAATCCCCTCAGAATATGCTCTTGAAGCACTTTGAGACTTTCAGTAAAGTTTTTTTTTTTTTTTTTTTTTTTTTTTTAATAAGCCAGTCCTAGCTTCTGTTCTTCTGGATACAATGAGATCAAAGAAGCCAAATTAAACAGGATGGGGCTGAAAGGGGAGCTTGATAGGAAGACTGAGATAAACTTCTGGTAGTGGCTTCTATAAATTGCCTGGGGCTCTTGACACTATATTTAGCCTTTTGAATTCAAGTTCACACCCTAACTACGGTAACTGTGAGGAGCAGGGTATAAGCTGTGAGCAGGCTGCCTAGGTGCTAAGTCACATAGCCATGTCAGTCAGGCTCACTTGGCTGCGTAGTCCCTCTTCAGGGACAATTTTAAATCCTTTGAGAACAGGCAGTTTTTAGCTAACTAAATGTAAACATTTTGATTTACATAAAATAGAACCTGTATAAAACAGAACAAATGAGCGTCAATGTATCTTATTCTCCACTTGGGAATTTCTCTCTGTGTTTTCATCGTTAGCAGTGACAAAAATCATTCACCTTGTACTAATCTGTGGGAACAGTGCTCACTAGGAATAAACAATGCTCACTGACTTAAAGGATGTAGTCTAGCCTGACACTATTCCTGATGCTGTGATGTGCTTACAAACAGGAACCTAGCGTGATTGTCCTCTGAGAGGCCCAACAAGCAGCTAACTGATGGTATGAGATATTTGTACACTTCTGATCGATTCATGCATCAAGGGAGAGAGGGTTGCTATATAGGGACTTTTTCTGTATCTATTGTAAGCTCCTGGCCAGATGTCAGGCAGTTTTCTGTGTGTGTTTTTCCCCCCAAGAAGTCTGGGCTGTCCTTCTGGGATACTGAAGCTTAAGGTCTAACATGGCTATTTGTTATAAAATGGAGTGAGTTGGGTTCTCTCAGTTCCTTAGGATTACATGGGCTCAGCCCAGGTAGCTGGATGCTCTGTCCTAACATACTTTCCAAACTCAGCTCCATGTCCCCAAAGTGCAGGGCCATCCACTGGGACTTTTGAAATTCCTGAATGCCGCAGCTGTGCTCTCCTGTCCTCCTCCTCATGTTCCAGCTTCCATCCTAAGTACATTCTTGGCTGGGCCAGGACTCTGCACATGGCCGTCTTTACAAATATCACCAGCCAAGAATCCAGCCTTTTCCTTGGCCGCTTCTTTGGCCCAGCTCCTCAGCACATTTTTCATGAACTCACTCACCAGTCTCCTTCTCTGTCACATGGACACCTCAGAAAAGCATTTGCTGTCAGTGTGTCATCTCAATCATTTGAGAGCCTGTAAATGAGTTTATGTGCTTGGCTGACACTTACTGGGCACTTTCCATTTCTTATTGGGTGAACCAAGCTCTTATAAGATTTTCTTATTTCAACTACCACAAAAATATAAAAGAAAAGAGATTTATTAATTAAAAAAAAAAAACAGTAAACTTTGAAATTGGCAAAACCTCTATACAGAATTCAGAGTTGGGAACTATACTTTGGGCCTCCATATGGCAATGAGAAATCCCAGTTTCATTCCAACGTTGAACTAGGAATCAAGTTGTACGCACCAGTTACAACTCAGCCATTTTCTATCCAGTCAGAAAGTCACTCACTGGGTTTGGGTCGGGGGTGGGGAGGAGTGGTTAGTTTGGTTTTGTGTTTGTTATTTTAAAATAAATATATTGGAGTGGAGGCTGGGGAGATGAGGATGTGAATAAAGTACTTGCTTTTCAGGCATGAAGACCAGAATTCAATCCTCTAAGCCCATGTAATAAGGCTAAGCATGGTGTCACACCTTACAGTCCCGACCCTGGAGAAATGAAAAGAGAAGTTTCCCAGGGTTCACTGCCCTGCCTGCTTAGTGCCCTTGGTAAGCTCCAGGCTGATGAAAGATGTTCTTTAAAAGGAGACAGACATTGTCTTTAAGGATGACACCCAAGTTTATCCCCTAGTTTCCAAATGCACACACACTAGTATATACTTACACACATAAAAACTAAGGAATTTGGTTATTACCTGGTCTTACTTAAAACCTTTTCAACTAAAATACTCCCCAGTCTTTTAGCTTGTTTTTTAAACTCAGTGAAGATAAAGAGGCAGTCACTCAACATACTTTTCAGAAATATTTACAGCGAAAGGATTCAGAATCTACCACCGTGATTGTCCTTTGAGGACGCCTTTGGGTGTTTGTTTAGATTCTTCCCTGTTTTCAGGTCTAGGACCCATCTCTCATCTTTCAAAGTACTCTAATCTCCCTGTGGACAGCTCCCACTCAGTCATGCAGATAACAGGATATAGGCTTTCAGCTTGGTACCTTGGTGATTCTAAAACATCTCTCTACACTGAGAGGCACCTTCACCTACTTTCTCCCAGCAATGGCAAGGGATGGATAAGTGACCCCCACCAGAGTCATTCACATTGAAACTCAGGAAACTTCTTAACACAAGACCTTAGGAATGAAATCTTGTAATGCTTTGGCTGACCTCGCATCCGTAATTCTGAGGCCGTGAGAACCA
This sequence comes from Mastomys coucha, assembly GCF_008632895.1. Taxonomy (NCBI): domain Eukaryota; kingdom Metazoa; phylum Chordata; class Mammalia; order Rodentia; family Muridae; genus Mastomys; species Mastomys coucha. The sequence continues at coordinate 105,285,366 of NW_022196896.1, forward strand.
GCATTGTATAACTCTTAAGAGGCTAAGCCCAACAGTCAATGTAGAGTGAATTCTGCAAACTTGATACTCTGGAGATGCCCTGGCTCCCAGCCCTTCCCAAGGTAGGTTTTTGACTGTCATTGATGTGGTAAATGTTCTTCTGTCTGTGTGATAGCTATTTTCTTATCTTCCTCTACCTTCATTTCCTTTCCCTTCTTCACCTTTTTCTCTTTGCTTTCCTCTCCTTTCCTCTTAAAATAGGTGATGACCAACATAAGGTGTTAAAAGGCAAATAACTTTAGGGCCCTTAATTTATCGTCCATTGAAAATATGACATGAATTCTCATCTGTCTCTGTCCTTGTATTGTCTCAACAGCTTTGTCTTGAAATGCCACATGAGGCCGCAAGGATGGGATATTTACATAGTAGGAGTTTCCTATCACTGAAGAAATCCAAAAGTTCTAGGATTCAATATGGCCACACAGATGACAAGCAAAAACAACAGGGAATTGTTACTGGAGAAAAACTTCTACAAGCTTCTACTTAAAAATTATTGAATTTGAAGGTCATATAACTGAAAATTACATTATTGGCTTCTTTTTTTTTTCTTTTGGTTTTTCGAGACAGGTTTTCTTTGTATAGCCCTGGCTGTCCTGGAACTCACTCTGTAGACCAGGCTGGCCTCAAACTCAGAAATCCGCCTGTCTCTGCCTCCCAAGTGCTGAGATTAAAGGCGTGCGCCACTACCACCCAGCACCATTATTGGCTTCTTAACAGTATTGATAACCACTCTGATACGCAGGTTGCTATAACAACTGTGCAGGTAAATTCACAGAAACTTACAGACCATATTTGCTGGAAGCACTGACTCTCCTATAGGGTTTACTGATGTCTGCTGGATGACGTCAGGGACATCGAAGGCTAATAGTGTTTGTTTCCTTTGCTGCTGTAACCCAAGTCCCACTTTGTTCAGCACTGCGTGTAAGGCATGGCTACCCCTTCAGACATGTTTTGGCTAAGACATTTGGGAAATCGGTGAACACCTTCTGTGAGGTAAACCAGTACCATTGTGTTAACAAGGTGAGCTTGCCCTATTGTCTGCTGGAACTTGTTATATATGTTTCTGCTACCGCGCTCCATACTTGGTCAGCATGTCAAGTACCCCAGAGTCCTTCAGTAATATCATAAGGCCCAGGCCAAGTCACAAAGCTAAGAAGTTTATGCAAGAGGATGTCAGTGACAGGATGGGTTCTGCTTCTGTCAACAGAAGCAGTGAAAGTTCTTTTACAGGATGGACACTGCGAACAACAGCAGGTGGAACTCATCTGTCTCTAAAACCATCAGTTCCCCATCAGCCCACCAAAGCCAGAGGGTACTTGCACATTAAGAAAAACATCTCTTGAAACCAGGTCAAATAATCACCAAACTTACAATCAAATAAAAGCCTGCTGCCTGCTTTGTTGAGCACAATCTCTCTCTCTCTCTCTCTCTCTCTCTCTCTCTCTCTCTCTCTCTCTCTCTCTCTCTTTTCCTTCTCTCTCTCTCTTTTCCTTCTCTCTCTCTCCCTCTCCCTCTCTCTCTCCTCATCCCATCTCTCCTTCTCTCCCTCCCTTTCTCTCTCTTTATATTAAATTTATGGCTTAAAATCAATAAGCCTATATAGTAACTACTCTGGCTTGCCAAATATTCTTGGTGTCAGAAAATATTTTTTTCATTTATTCATCTGAAAACTAATCTTTGGAATTGCTCTCAAATTCAGTTTCCAAATCACGCATGAAAACTATTCTCATGAAAATTAACACCACTTTTACTTGAAAGCCTTTCACTCAAATGAACCATCTACCGTATTTGGCAGGCTTGGCTTCAGGAGACTTTCAAATACCTGGATGCTCGCCAGGGATCTGAGGTCGGAAGGTTTTGAAAGAATTCCAATTTCTTTCTCTTAATGCCTGTGGGACCTTAGTCCGCTAAAACATTTGCTGGGCCTCCATTTCCTTAGCTATAACATAGGGATGGTGCTTATTAGCTTATAGAGTGGGGTCTCTGATACAGCATTTCATAGTGGGAGCTCGGATGTCATCCAGTCATGACATGGCTGTATAGTGTGGTGTCCTAGAGGTATGTTGAACATTTGGTTTAATGTATGTATTATGGGTTCCCCAAATCTCACAAAAATCCCTCATGTGAGATGTTAAGAGTCCCTGACCCCAGCTAGTTCTGAATGGTAAATAAAGTTGATGGCGCCCAATGACTGTGTAGGGAGACAGAAGTAGAGCTTTAGGATTTGTGGGCAAAAAGATTGAGGAGAAAGCAGGATCGCCATGCCAAAAAAGGAATGAGATTCAGGCTTGAGAGCTATAGGAAGAAAGATATACCAATCAGGTAAGAGCCAGGGAGGACTGGCCCCAGCCCCCCCCTCCCCCAGTTGAGTCTAGGGAATATAGATTTTAGTAAGTAATAACTCAAGAGTGTTGGAAGGGGAGGTGTTAGCAAAGTGGAAGTTTGGGAGTGGCCCAGCCATTGAGCTGATTAAAGCATCTTTCATTTGAGAATCCAGAGGATTGGGATAGGGATCGAGGAACTTGTGCCACCGCTGATGGGGAGATTAGAGCAGATTAATCAACTACTGCTATAGACGTATGTCTAAAAAAGGAATTCTGGCATATAGCTGCATGACAACAGCAGCAGTGCCAGTAAGAATAGATCTTTCCAATACAAACCACACTTTAAATGGAATCTATGCTTTGGTACAAAGTGGCTGCTTAGTCCTCCTCTGTTCAACCTCATCCATGTTCTAGTGCCTTTTTTTCTCCTAACTCTACCTCATCATCTAGAAAGAGGTGAAGAGAACAATGGCCTTATACTCATTTCTTGAGGACTAACTTTGGCCTGAACTCTCCTGTCCCAAGCCAGTTGCTTTGTTAAAAGCTCCTTGGAGTCTCCACTAGCAGTATGATTCATCCCCAGTCCCTTCACACCCAAGTAAGGTCCTACTGGGGGAGACATGTCTGAATAAGCAAAGGGATGGATGCATGAATGAATGAATGAGTGAATGAATGAATGAATGAATGAAAGGTCTTCCTTGGGCTTTCTACTCTGATTGTTTGAATACAGTGCCACTTAACTTTTAACTTATGGCCACACTATCCAGCTACAGTCCTAATGAACACTAATTTCCCTCTGAGGTGTCTGGCCTGAACATAATCTCATCTTCTATAATCATGAACTTCATGAACTCTTTGAAGCTGTTTTAAGAACTCCATTTTGCTCACTGCCGTGTGTGCCCTCGATAAAAATGAAAAGGGTGGGTTCAGCACTGTAATGGCCAGGAGGCTTATTCCCTCCATATGATTTCTAGAGGTTTTGTCTATTATTGGAGAAAAATAAGGAAGCGAAAGAGAGAAAAAGGCAAAGGGAAAAGAAGAGGAGAGAGCAGAGGAGGAGGGATTTGGGCTACATCGACACAAATCAAACTTTGTCTGAGAAGCACAGGTCTTATATCTCGAACAAAAATACTTCCTGGAGGATTTTCATGCTTGCCCCTTCTGTTTAAGAAGAGGATCCAGAATTGTAGACATAAACCAGTTCAGCATAATAAATATAAGTTGGTAACAACTATGGAATTACTCATTTATTCATGTATGCATTAAGAAATCCGCCTCTAAGACCAGCCAGCCTGTGTGAGTTGTGGGTACAGAAGGACCAGTCTTTGCTTTCTGAGGTTATTTGCTGTGCAATGTGGTATACAGTACCTCTGGTGATAGCAACAGTAAGTTAAAAGCTGGATGAAGAGAGTGAGAAAGGATCATAAGGAGGAGGAGGGGGAGGAAGAGGAAAAGGGGGAGAAGGAAGAAGGGGAAGGAGGAGGAGGAACTGTCTACCTCTCCCTGGAAGGTTCAGGAGAGCAATGACAGAGGAAGGACACTTTCAGGGCCTACTGGTGGTCAGGCACTCCTAAGAAGTATCCTAGGTGTTAAGAACACATTATCTCTATCCTCAAAAAAACAATAACATGCTCCAACATGTAACAAGGACACATGCTCCACCATGTTCATAGCAGCCTTATTTATAATAGCCAGA
>NW_022196896.1:105290106-105297923 GCF_008632895.1 Mastomys coucha
CCAGGGCCAATAAGTGGGAGAGGGTGGGGTGCCAGGCATGGGGAGGGGGGAGGCAACAGGGGTTTGTTCTTATTGGTTTTGTTTGTTTGTTTGTTTGTTTGTTTTTTGGAGGGGAAACTGGGAAAGGAGAAATTATATGACATGTAAATAAAGAAAATATCTAATAAAAAAAAGAAAAAATGAATAAAAAAAACCAATAACAACAAAAAGATGTGGAAAATGAGACAATGCATGGACTTAAATAAAGAGCTAATGTGTTAATAATAATCAGTCAACAGGATTATTTCAGACAATGCAACTGCCATGAAGACAATGAGACAGGTCCACAAATAAGAGAGAGAGAGAGAAAGAACGGGAGGACATGTTGCTGTTTCACTTCGGTGACCAAGCCATGACTCTAAGTGGAGATGACAGATAAATAAGCTCAATATTCTAAACAAGCAAAATTGCAGAAGCCAGCAAGCACATCTTGTGTTCGGGGGTGGGGGAGGTGGCAGTTAAATGAGTATCAGAGAGGCAGGACATATCATAAAGAGGCCAGCCTCCAGAGTTACGAGTGGAGAAGGTTCTCTTTAAAGGAACAGATAAGCCCTCCTGGGTTCAGAGCCATGGTCAGGATACATCTAACTTCTATCATAGGTATGTTCCCTTCTGGGGAAATGATTGGCAAGGACCTGGGTTCAAAAATCCTTCTCAGATTCTTCTTCAGTTGAAAGGCTTGCAACAGGCAATGAGTTGACAAAGTAAACTGAATCTGATGCCTATCAACAAAGTGTAATGCACATCTGATTTCAATCCTGGCCAGTGCTCTGAAACTAAACATTAAAGGAAAAAAAAAGTTACAGTATGATTTGCAGCGATGTCTATGGAAAATGCCTCACAGTGCATAGCTTCAAAACCACGTACAAATGGAGGGATAAGAATCAACCCCCCACACACACCATGTTGTGCAGAACATGGAAGAGAGAACCCTAAGGAATAGAGATGTTTCCTCCACCAGGAGAAATGGGTGCCCAAAGACAAGTCCTACCTGCAAGTGGGTGGCATCTCCCCGTTCCATCTCTAGTAGAGTACAGGCTTCAGAAATTGTCAAGCTCTTTGAAGGAAAGGGGTCCTCTTATTCCAGGAAAAACATCATTCTGTTTTAAAACATAGGGTTTGACACACAGTGGGGTGACTATAAATAAACATCCTGCATCGCGTGTTTCAAAACGTTAAAGGATTCAGAAGGTTTTCACTAGAGAGCATTGATGCATGTTTGGGAATATACGTGCAGCTAGCCTAACTTCAACAATACATAAGGCATGCTTCTATAAAACATGTGACATGCTGCTAATATGTACAACTTTTTTTTATTTTTTTAAGATTTATTTATTTAGTTTATGTATACCACTACACTATGGCTGTACAGATGGTTGTGAGCCACCAACGTGGTGGCTGGGATTTGAACTCAGGACCTCTGGAAGAGCAGTCAGTGTTCTTAACTGTTGAACCATCTCTCCAGCTCCTACAACTTTTATGTTGCTGAGTACATTTGAATTGATGAACCAATGAAGTGACAAAGCGAGTAGTTTATTCCACATCTACATCAGACGTTTAGAGTTTGAACATGTCTGTGAGTCTGAGTGTCTGTAAAGGCTTCAGGGAGAGGTGAGATACAGACTGAGACCCATAGGCCTTCTCCAGTCTTCACCAGGCATCATTCATTGGTGGAGAAATAGCCTCTTGAGTGACAAAGAGCACGCAATCAGTTGTCTATCCTAGATGTTTAGCTCTCTCTCAGTTTTTAAATGATTATTAAAGTGCTAGGGAGCTCACCCTACATCATGACATCCTAAGGATTTTCCACATTGAGATCTCCTCCTGCTTAGGTAAAATCACAAATCGGAAGATTAACTGTACAAGGAGGCAGAGAGTAGCATTCCTCCCTCCTCCACTTTTGTACCCTATTCTTCTCCTTCCTTGGTTATTTACCCTTTAAAAATGCACAAGTATTCTTACCATAGAAGATAACCATATAAAAACACACCAGAGGGTAGATTTGGCACGGGGGCTGTAGTTGGATGGCCTGAGTTAAATTCTCAGCATCCCTACCCCAGCAGGTGGGATCATTTTAATATTTTCACATATACCAGCATGCTCTTCTTCAGCAACGTATATTGTTCACCTGCCATCCCATAATGACTATTACTTTTACTTTGTTTTTAGCTAATTACTATTTTAATTTTGTTAATGGCATACACACACACACATATGTGTGACTGTCAGTCAGGCTTACTAACATATACATTCACGTAATCATTGAAAACATTGGGATAAGCTTTGGGTCAAAACACACACACACACACACACACAAACCGGAAGTACACTGATTCAAATGTTGGCTGAAGTCTTTACCTCACCTGTGTCTATTCTAGCTCCGCCCATGATCCCTGGAAGAGTGTGAAAATATTGCACTCAAATTTCGGAGTGTCTTCCCAGACTCTCCCATAAATCCTTCTTCCCCTGTTGGTTTCCCTCGGTATTTGCATTCTCATACCGTGTTACTGAACAATAGTGTCTGAATAGGGTTGGGTGAGGGAGTGCCCAAGGGAACCTTGAGTCTTGAGAATTCAGTGAAGGAGCTCAAAAGGCACTGAAGCTGTAGGAGTGAGCACTAAACTCGGCAATGGGAGGACGGAGGACGTAGCTCAGAATCAGTGAAGGGCATGATCTTGGAGGGCAGAATCCTGGAGAAACAAACTAGCCCCAAGGTTCAAAACGTCCACTGTCAACAACATCCTATGAGGGTGCATTAAATACACCGATGGTGATGCTGACCCAAAATTTCTATTGCCTATAATTAATTTGCCTTTGACCCTGAAACTTAATCATAAATCAGTGGCTTGCAGGAGCCCACAAAGACTGATCGACTCACGCCTCCTTTACAATTTTTTTAATTGGTTATTTTATTTATTTACATTTCAAATGTTATCCTCCTTCCCGGTTTCCCTTCACAAACCCCCTACTTCTACTTCTAGGAGAATGCTCCCCAACCCACCGACCCACTCCTATTTCACTGCGCTAGCATTCCAGTATGCTGGGGCATCAAGCCTTCACTGGCCTCCCCTCCCATTGATGTCCCACAAGGCCATCCTTATCTGCTATATATGCAGCTGGAGCCATGGGTCCCTCCATGTGTACTCTTTGGTTGGTGGTTTAGTCCTTGGGAGCTCTGGGAGGGTCTAGTTAGTTGATATTGTTGTTCTTCCTATGGGGTATCAAACCCCTTCAGCTCGTTCAGTCTAACCTGTCCTCTAACCTGTCCATTGGGGTCCCTGTGCTCAGTCTGATGGCTGGCTGTAAGCATCCACCTCTGTATTTGTCAGGCTCTGGTTGGTAGAGCCTTTTAGGAGACAGTTATAACAGGCTCCTGTTGGCATGCACTCTAAATTTTTATTTTACTGCATTTCCAGCAACAAATCAGACAATGAAATGGAGAATCAAGTAAACAGGAAAATTTTAAATTTATCAATATCTCTTTTACTATTATCGATATTTCCTCAATTGCTCAACTGCTATAAATTTGAAAAAAGGGAAAGAAAGAAAAAGACAACACCCTTTTTGTCCCTTATCAATAATGGCTTAGCTCCATCTAATGTAACTGGCAGTCAGTCATTCCCATGGCAACCACCACTCTGAGCTTCCTGTTTACAAGTGTGCTTTCCTAGGCTTTGCTGGCTTCTCACTTGCATTTGTACGGATCTCACAGGGGGTCCAAAGAGAATGCCAACACATTTGTGTAGCAGAAAGCCAAAGGAAGATTGGTGGGAAGGAGGAATTAGCACACAGCCACTGCCCACTCAGTGAATCAGAAAACAATAATCATGCAAGAGGAGGCTCCACTTTAAAACAACGCTATCCCTGAAACAATTGTGTTCATCTATGGGAAGAGCTAAAAACACAGAAAGGGCTTTGGTAGACATGAGTTGTATTTTTTTTTAAGAGTTTATTCTTAAAAACCAGAAACGATCAGGGTCTCATCCATCTTGAGAACAAAAGTTGACAATGGATTTGCCACCAGGATGAATGGCTTTGCATAAACAGCATTGAATTAAAGCTGACCTGAAAATGTGAGATCCTAGTAGCAATGTGCTTCTTTCTTTCACAAAATAAACAAATAAATAGGACTGGCGAGATGGCTCAGTGGGTAAGAGCACTGACTGTTCTTCTGAAGACCACCACTTGGTGGCTATCATCCCTCATAATGAGATCTGATGCCCACTTTTGGTGAGTCTGAAGACAGCTACAGTGTACTTATGTATAATAAACCTTTGGGCCGGAGCGAGCGGGGCTGACCGGAGTGAGCAGAGGTCCTAAATTCAATTCCCAGCAACCACACGAAGAAGGCATGAAAGCTCACAACCATCTGTACAGCTATAGTGTACTCGTATACATAAAATAAATAAATAAATCTTTAAAAAAATAAACAAATAAATAAAATAAAAATTCTTAAAGTTAAGTTTTAGTTTTTATCATTTTACGAAATAAATAAAATAAAAATAAAAGTTCCTAAGGTATCACCATTGTGTTCATTCTAGTTTCAATCACTTCATCATGGGGTCTTTCACCAACCTTCATCTGTCACTCAGTGCCTGCTTATTAACCCTTACTGTGCCAGGACCTGATAGAGGTGATAGAGTCCTTTTGTGATAGGCAAAAGAGAAAGAAGAAAAAAAAATCCTGGACAATAGAGTCAAAAGCACTCTCTTGAGGTTTTGAGATCCTATCATGCTTTGGAAATACAGTAATGTTTTAAAGCTACAATAAAAGACAATGTGAAGTCTCTTGACCAAAAATGAACATGACACTGCTTGCTGTTTTCATGATCATGCTATGCTTCTTTAAAGATGTTCAGGCCTAAAGCTGGGCCATGGTGGTAAATGCATTTAATCCCAGAAATTGGTAGGCAGAGGCAAGAAGATCTTTGAGCTCAAGGGCAGCCTAGTCTACAAGTGAGTACCAGGACAGCCAGGGCTACCCAGACTACACAGAGAAACCTGTCTCAAAAAGTCCAAGCCTGAGAGTGCTAAGAAAAACTTACTTGCTATTCATAAACCATTTATCAAAAACCTCTCTTCATTTCTCATCCCCTTTCTTTTATACACACACACACACACACACACACACACACGCACACACGCACACACATACACAAAATCAAAACCATCTTGATGACTGTGCATGCTTTGTCATGTAAACAATACATAAGATACACACTTAAGCCAAGACATTAAAGGAGGTTTTAGTTGAAAGGGCTTTTAGAAGGAGCAGGAAGAATGGATCAAGGAGATTCATGAAGACAGTGGCATTTAAGTTATATATTTAAGAATCTGGATATAGAAGGGCTGGCAAGATGGCTCTATGTAGAAGAGTGCTTGCTGACAAACTTGATGACTTAAATTGGATCCTGGGAATGCAAATGGTAGATGAGAACTAACTCCCACAAGTTGTCCTCTGATCTCTACACATGTGCTGTAGCATCCATAGGAGGTTACACATAAGTAAATAAAATAGGTATGTGTGTATATATATATATAAAGCCAAGAAAAGTAGAACGCATACACCAGGCAGAAGAGGGAAAGATTTGTAACCTGTTCGATTAGGAGTCAGACCAAGGACACTGTATGAAGACAGAGATCCAGGGCTAGGATGCAAACTGGTGATGTGGGCAGGCACAGCGCTGGGAACCCAGGACACAGCACTACTGGCCTCTCAGTTTCATATATTGCCAGTCATTACAATTTTCCAAAAATGGTAAAATTATATCTAATGTTTACATAATGATAAACAAACAAACAAAAAACATTGTATGCAGTTTCAGGGTGTTCCTGGGATACAAATTTTCATCTCAATAAAACATCCATGATGTACAAATGACACCATAATCCTGTTTTTGCTAATACAGGTTGATATCCCTATCTTAGGAACTGTCTTAGTTCCATCTGTATTGCTGCATTATAGACTGAAACCATGAGCCAAATTCTTTTCTGTATCAAGTTGTTCCTGTCAGGATTTTGGTTTTAGTCCATCGCGGCAGGAAAAGACTAGCAGTTTGTAAGGACCACCGTGACCGGCACATGTTGTAAAGCTCCTCACACAGGCATGATTGACTATGCAGAGAGAACAGGACCAGAAGTAAGCAGCAGGCTGGAACCTTCAAAGGCCAACTCCTAAGTTCCTGCAGCTAGCCTCTACCTCTTCAAGAATCGAGTGTCCCAAACAGTGCCACCCACTGGGGAACAGGTATTAAAAACGTAATCTTATGAGGGACATTTTATATTCCAACCATAACCGTAGGCTGCTTCTGCAACCATGAGATAAACAGTTGGGTAGGTTCACATCAACAGGTCTTAGAGTGTCTGTCCTAAGAAGGCATTTAACATCCCAGGCCTGATGATTCTGCTGGTAGCATCCCCAGGGTTGCTTCATGTGTTATTCAGGGCAGGCTCAGTGTGCCAACAAGCAGCTGGAATTTGGTGTCTTCAGACAGTAGAAGTCCCCCTCTACAGTTTAAGTCCCTTTCTATGGCTTAAGATAGATCAATTGACTGGCTTTTCTAACAACATGGTTTTAAACTCTTGACATGGCTCTGTGTTCTCTAAACCATGGGCTCTTTTCCTTCAACTATAACAGGGGGAAACAGAAAATAAAAGGACTCATATCAGAGTCCTAGGGATCAGGCCTGCAATGGAAGCATTACTTTGATCTATTACATTCCATGGGTCATTATTATGCCCATGGATAACCTGATCCACAAAAAGCTGGGAAATAAGTTCTAGCAGCACAAGCAAGAGCACCGGGAAGTGATCTCGTACATGAACACCAGTCTCTGCTTCACTCATTGTTGTTAGCATCCAATACTGACTCCTCAGCTCAGAACCAAATGTGAAGTTTTCAGCCATGATTGTAAACAAGCCTTAGCTAAGTGTGAAAAGCAGTCATCCGACTCTGATATATCAGAGTCCTCCAGTGCCAGGGAAAACACATTTCCTTCCCAAAATAGTGAGAATCTCCACCTGCAGAACTCACAAACCCAAGAACTAGGCAGCTCATTTCTTGCCTGTAATTCCAGGAGTGGCTTTTTCTCTACTCGTGTAGTGATGCCAGTCATTCAGAGTGCACTCCATATACTTGACCTGTATCAGTTAAAAGAATGAAAATCATGCTCTGAAAGCCATTAGCTTCTATGGCACACCCGGAAAACAGGCTCATCAAATACCTTCTTATGGTAATGCCTCTGATCAAAAGGAGGGTTAATTAAACAAATGGTTAGCACCGTGACCCCATCAAAGCCTGAGCACTAGTGTCCTCATTTCCTTTCATCTGGTGTATAATGAGTTGTTAGTCCTGCTCACCTTGTCTTCCTGTCATACTCCCGCCATCCACATCTCTAAAGAGCAAGTCCATGAGCCCCGTCAGTGACACTGAGGACTGGCATCAAGGTTCCCAAGCTCTAGTCCTACATGAATACAAATAGGGCTCAGAGTCTCACTGATCACACACCCCAGCCTGGGTGATATGTACGGCTTACTTGCTTTCAGAGACTGGTTTCAGAGAACCATTTGCATATACACAGAGATAAAAATTGAAGTTTTATTTCCTATTGTTTGAAAGTTCACTAAAAAAAAATTGAAATTCTATTTAACAGTGTTTAGATGGTGTCCTCAGAAACGTTCTTAACTTCTGCACTTAGACAGGCTGACTCCATGAAGGTTTCAAATGGGCAGTTTAGGAGACTAGGCCTAAGAACTGGGCAAGACCAGGAAAGCCCAGGC
>NW_022196896.1:105297933-105317363 GCF_008632895.1 Mastomys coucha
AAACAGGCTTCCAGCAGGCAGCCTAACACCTGACTAGAGGCAAGGGCAATGGGTCAGCAACAGTTTCCAGAATTCCTCAGCAACAGTTTCCAGACCACAATTTCCAGCCCTCATGCTCCAGTTATGGTATGTCCCTAGAGATGGAGCAAGATATAGGTCACCTACTCTGGAATCCCCTAATGTGCTTTAACTCAAGCCTGTGAGTTCACTTGGTTGTCTCTCTGTCTTGGTAATGGAAGACCCCAACATGCTGGACTTCTGCAGAATAAAAACACTCTTTGCATTTATGTACTAGTTGAGTCTGGGGTGTCACTCTTTGATGAATCGGGGACCCTTACAACAGAATTTTAAAGACCGACCACAGGAATAGAGCATCTAAGTCTGAGATGTCTATTGCTGTAGTAAAACACCATGACCAAAAGCGATTTAGGGAGGCATCAGCATAGTCAGGACAGAAGTTCAAGGCAGGAAGCTAGAAGCAGGAACTGGAGCAGAGACCATGGAAGAACACTGCTTACTGACCCGCTTTTCTTGGCTTGCTCAGACTTTCTCATACTACCAAAGGCCACCTGCCCAGGGGTAGCACCACCCCCAGTGGGCTGGGGCTTCCTTTAGCAATTAACAAGCAAGAAGAGCTCTCATAGACTTTCCTTACAGGTGATCTGATGGAGGCATTTTTTCAGCTGAAGTTCCTCTTCACAAATAATTCTAGCTGCTGTCAAGCTGACAAAAAAACCAACCAGGACACAGAGTGATGAGGAATAAGTGTTTCACAGGAGCACCCTCTGAAATCACCAACTCACCTAATTTTTACTTTATTATTTATTTATTATTTATTTATTTATTTATTTAATTTTCAAGACAACACGGTTTCTCTGTATAGCTCTGGATGTCCTGGAATTCACTCTGTAGACCAGGCTGGCCTCAAACTCAGAAATCCACCTGCCTCTGCCTCCCAAGTGCTGGGATTAAAAGCGTGCGCCACCACCACGAGGCTACTTTATGATTTTTTTATGATTTGGTTCGTTGCATATGTAAAAGATTTCTACTTCCTTCAAACTATCCTTTTATAATTTTAGTAAATTTTTCAATTAATAATCTAAAATTGTTTTCTTTGTTGGTATTACCATAATTACCTGTGGTCATTGCTCCAAGGATAACATGCAACTGATTTTAGTTTTTTTTCTCATTAATTTTCCTTGGCTTGTTCATTTCTCCATCACTTTGGTCTTAGCCTTTAATCTTACAATTATTCAGAATTCATCTAGACATAATGTCATTGAGCACTGTTTCATCAAAATGCCTATTCCTAATAATAGGAAAATGTAATTTCACTAAGTCAATTCATTATAGAAGATAAATTCTCCAAAATGTATTTAATCCCACATAATTAAAACTAATATTTATAGTTTGGGGCCTTTATGAAAGCTTATTTTCTTTAACCAAAATTAATATTTCAAGCATTCAAATTTATAGTGCATTAATTGAAAATTTATCACACTTTCACTTCTCAGTTTATTTGATTCCACTCTAATGAATGCAAATGATCTAACTTTTGCTTTAATTTTTTCTTTTTAAATAATTTATTACTTGAGAATTTCACAGTGTATCATATTCTTTCTCATGCCCCAACTTCTCCCAGATCTTCCCTCCTTTCTACCCATCTAACTTTATGTTCTTCTCTCTCTTAAAAAAAAAAATAGAAAGAAAGAAAAGAAAAAGAAGAAAAGTCCAAGCTGGAGAGATGGCTCAGCGGTTAAGAGCATTGACTGCTCTTCCAGACATTCTGAGTTCAAATCTCAGCAACCACATGGTGGCTCATAGTCATCCGTAATGAGATCTGATGCCCTCTTCTGATGTGTCTGAAGACAGCTACAGTATACTTATATATAATAAATAAATAAATCTTTGGGCGGGAGCAGCAGGGCTAGGGAGACTGGAAAAAAAAAAAAAGAAAATTCCATTAAAAAACCATGGAGTCTGATTTGTTCTGGCCAACGATCCCTAAGCATGGGTCTGCCCTGGACTATGGCTGATATATACAATGTCACTCTATTGAAGACCATGATAGAGTCATAAATGTGTCTCAAATTAATTGACTTTTCTCACTTAAGAGAGAGAGAGAGATGCTCTTAGAACATTTAAACATCATCTAGTAACATTCCAAAACACACTATAAGGAAAAACAATAAATGGACACCTAGAACTGGTGATGTCAGGATGGGAACAGCATATGCTATAGACCGGCACCCCATATCCAAGAGGACCCTAAGATTCAGTAAGCCTGAGAATTCATTCATAGAGAACTTATGAAGAGTCCTTCTACAGGCCTGAACTACATTACCAGATAGTTCATCAAAATGTGACTCTCAGGTAGGTATCATAGTTTAGGCTTATAATCTCAGCAGTTTGGAGACAGTGGTAGGTATCAGAAAAAAAAAAAAACAAAAACAAAAACCCGTGAGGGTGAGTATGCTGGCTAGTTTTTTGTCAATGTGACTTAAATTTTAATCACCTATGGAGAGGGAATCTCAATTGAGAAATTGCATGAGAATGTCCCTGGAGCAAATCTGTGGGGCACTGATCGATGATTGATGTGGGAGGGTCCAGCCAACGGTGGGTGGTACCATCCTGGACAGGCAGTCCTGTGAGGCATACACAAGAAAGAAGAGTAAACACTGGGAGCAAGCTATCGAGCAGCATCCGGTGTGGTCCTTGCTTTAGCTCCTGCCTCCAGTTTCCAGACTTGAATTCCTGCCCTGTCTTCCTTTCCTGATGGGCTATAAATCATAAGCTGAAATAAGCCCTTTCTTCCCCAAAGTGCTTTTGATCATGGTGGATTATCAAAGCAATAGGAAGCTACTGAACTCAGAGAGGTGGGGAGAAGAGATAGAGGAAAAGCGGGGAAAGAAGGAGACAGAAGAAGGCATTAAGTGGGGGAGGGCAGGGAAGAAGAAGGGGAAGGAAGAGGAAAGAAGGTGTGAGAAGGGAGAGAAGAATGGCAAGGAAGGAGGAGAGACTGGATGGGGGAGGGGAGAAAGAGGCCACTTTATTAAAGCCCTAGATGTTATCAGAGGCTTCTGGTTTTAACTGTGACAAAACATTATTGTAGTTCAGTATCAAGACATTGTCTACGTGCAGTTTTATGAAACCTTTGTAATAAGTTAAGAAAGGGTTGAAACAAGGTAATGGCCATCCATTTATTTACACAGTGTCAGAAACTTGGCACTGTCTTCCTTTATGTACCCCAGAACATCTGAAGGTATTGTATCAAAAACTGCAGGAACCATATGGAGAGATACACCAGCCTTTATCAATGTGTTTATTGATGAAGCCTTGGAGAGGTGAAATTCAATGCCATTCACCAATGATAGGATTGATAATGAGCATCTTGGAAGAATTTTTAGGTTTCAAAGCATGGTGTGTTTGTTGAACGTTTTCCTATTATTTTAAGATTTCAAGATGAGAATATTTACTTTATTATATATATATTTAAAAAAGTCTTTACATTTGTTAATGAAAGTAATGAAAGATTGATTGCTTTTTCAACCTCTGATAAAGAAATCCTGTTACCACACTGTGTGGGAATGGTGGAACATGGGGAGGGGGAAAAGAAAGAGATATTCTTCTCCTAGGCACTATCAACTTGTGAGTTTCTCCTTATTGGTAAGTAGCAAAAAATTCTGAAGGGATTTTATGATAAACCAAGGTTGGAATTGCAAGAATCAAACAGTCATGAAAGCACACCAAGCTCATCATTAACATATTTTAACCTTTTATTTGCATGTTTTATACAAATCCATTATTATTTTTTTCTTTCACTGGGTAATTTTTTTTAGAATCTTATTTTTTGGAAAAGATTTATTTACTTTATTGTATGAGTACATTGTAGCTGTCTTCAGACACCAGTAGAGGGCATTAGATCCTTTTATAGATGGTTGTGAGCCACTATGTGGTTGTTGGAAATTGAACTCAGGATCTTTGGAAGAGCAGTCAGTACTCTTAACTGCTGAGCCATCTCTCCAGCCCAGAATCTTATAATAATGAAGAAAACATACATAATGATTTTTCACTAAAGCTCATGTAAGCTGTTCCCCAAGTCCCCTGAGTTTCCTCACATAAATATGATCACTTTCTATGAGTACATTGACAGGAAGGATTCTTGTGCAACCTAGACATGACCAAATATGAAATTATCCAGAATATAAGCAGGACATTTAATGAAGCTCAAAAGATACTTTCCTCCAAAAACAACAGGAAGGAACTGGAAAACCTCTGAAGTTACAGAAAGTTCAGTTTTACAAATATGTTTGAAAAACAAAGATCTTTATTCAACATTTTTTTTAAAACATTAAATGCACAAAACCAAAGACTGCCGAAACGAAGATGTTCAGAAAGAACAGACATCACCAAAGTTATATTAATTTGAAGATATATCAGCTATTAAAAGCCCAGTTATTAGCTCATATGCAATCTGAATTATTGCTTTTAAATAAATGGTTACACTAAGGAATGGTCTGTCTGTCTGTCTGTCTGTCTGCTCTTCTTCTCTGTTCTTGCCATCTTCCCTTAAGTTTGTTTGATGAGATGAATGACAACCACATTCTCTAAGAGTCCGCTGTAAGAGATCTCCCTCAGAATACAAAACCAAGTACCAAGTACACTATTGTCTTAGGAAAACCACAAGAGTTCTAACACTCTGGGACAAAGGTCCCCAAACCTCGACACGGACATGGAGAACACAACACATATACAAAACTGCAGCCAGAGACACCTGGAACAGATGCTACAAGCTAGATCCTGCTTCGTGTCTGAGCATTCTCGGTCCCTGGCTGTGCAGAGCTTTTGTTTTAGAAGCATGAAGGTGACATGGTCACAGTAATTATGGTCAGCAGAAAATATTTTCTGAAGAGGAGAAAAACAAAAGGAATAGTCACCTCCCATGAAGAGTACAATGAAAATACACATGGCCTGAGGAAGCCCTAAACATTCACCTTACGTTAAAAATATTTTTTAAAGTCTCACAAGGAATGAGATATCTGAAAATAAAATATCTAAAAAAAAAAAGAAAAAAAATCACAAGGAGTAACTAGAACATGAGATATAAAAAGTAGTAGAGATCACAATTATTGCTATGTACATATTGCTATAGCTCTTTCTTTCGGTATTATGGTAAAAATAGGAGATGCTGTAACATTTCATCTCCAGATCTCTAGAAACCTTAATAAATATATAGTTTATAGAAACCACAACCTTACTGAAATGTCCCTTATATTCAATTGAAAGTAAAGTTAAAACCTTGATCTAGCACTTTATTCTAAGACATCAAAATCTCTTATGAAGTTTTATCCCAATTCTAAAAAAAAAAAAAAAAAAAAAAAAAAAAAAAAAAGTTGAATTCAAGACATTAAAGTCATATACATGGTATCTGACCTGAAATTATAGTAGCATTGAACATATTAAAAATATCTAAGCATCATATATGAAATCTGAGCTATTAACATAAACTGAATTTATGTACACTCTTAAACATTTAGGAAAGGCATTTATTATATAAAATATACTTTACATTCAAAATTGTGTGTTTTCACAAAGCAGTTGTCAGCCTACAGGTAGAAGATCAAATGGCAATAAAAATTATCATATTGCAACCAATATTTGAAATTACCTTAAAAATACCACAAGGACTTAAAAACACAGCAAGCAACTATTCAATCTGCAGCAATTACATGAAACAGCTAGAGCCACAGTCTGAGTATTGATGAGACAGTACAATACGGACACATAGCAACCATAAGGACATTTTGCTAACAACTTTAAGTTTTTGCTAGCTAACACAGAATCCCTTTAAGTCGTGTTTTTTTTGGCGTGGTGCCAGAGGCCGTGCGGAGACTGGATTCAAGGAGTTGCTTGTTGGTAGGTTCACAGCATGGAGCGTTCAGCATCCTCAAGTAGACTGTACACTTAAAACGTGGGCTTGTTCATGTATTCTTCCATCGTCTGAAAGAGAACAGTGACTAAGAGCAATATTCCCTTCAAGCCACAGGCATTAGCAGCCCATGATTTGCCTTTCATTCTTTTTGCTTTATTTTGCAAGACTGAAAAAGAAAATTCAAAAACATACATAGATATAAACGTTTGCATTCTGCTGAAGGCGATTGCAAGTTTGAATGTCGTTTGTCTACCTCTACGCCTGCTTGGACATGTATCACTTTTCATTGAGAAAGGGCTAAGCTTGATCAGGAAGTGGATGTTTGGGAAGAGAGATGTCAGAGTAACAAGTGTGGAGACATCACTACTGATTTAAAGTTCATGTGTCTAAAACGGTTGTGAGGACCACACACAGGCATGTGTGGCCTAGAGAAGCCCAAGTATACAACATAACATATATGTTGTCTTCAATACTGTGTAGGAACCTCTCCATTCAACTTACAACCCAATCGAGGGGATAAACATCTCATGATTCTTCTGCCATGTTTTTAGAAGAGAGTTTCTCCGAAGTATCCAGACCCTCTTTCAGTTACCACATTCGCCAGTAAGCCCCAAAGTTTTCCTGTCCTGTCTTCATCATTTCTTTTAAGTGTTTGAGTTTGTACCTCCCAGTTACAAGTCAAATTCCACGATGGTACTGCTAACTCCCTCCTAATCAACAGATACATACGGGAAAAGCCATGTCCCAGGTTATATCAACAAGGGCAAGATAACACAGCAAGTTATCCTTAGACAATACCTTAAGTCACTGTGAATCGCTGTCAACTTGCTTAGCAACCCATGCTTAAATATCCACCCCAACATGTGTGCCACCTTTGAACGTTCCAGGAAAGAATGGCAGCGTGGGCCAAAGAGATCAAAGTTAGTGGCCAACAAGATTGTCTAGAGCAGGTCAACCTGTGGGTCATGACCCTCACAAGGATCACACAGCAGATAGCCTGTATAGCATATATTTGTATGACTCATAACAGTAGCAAGATTACAGTAGTGAAGTAGCAACAAAATAATTTTATGGCTGAGGCATCACCACAACATTAGGGACTGTGTTAAAGAGTCACAGCATTAGAAAGATTGGGAACCACTGATCTAGAGGATCCCCAAGTCAGAAACTCAGGGTTTCTAACTGCTTCCTGTGTCTCTTTAGAATTCCAGTATAACACTGATGAAATTATTTACGCTTAGTCAGCCACACTTCCTCCAAAGCTTGTCAGCCTCCTAACTGAGCACTGGCCCAGAAAGGCCCATACCCCAGGGCATCTCATACCCCAGGGCATCTGCTCAGAGTCTCTTCTTGAATATTCCATTCTTTTCTTTTAACTTGACTGGGGTGTCAAAACCGGCCCACAGCCTAGGCAGGTTTTGTAGGGCTTATTGAACGTATCCCCATTTAGAAAGATCCAAAACAAATCAAGTCTAAAATTCATTTAGATTAAGAGATGACAGCACATTATCAACATTAAAAGATGACAAAATCTAGAAGAATAACATGCTCTATTTGCTAGATACTCCAATCTTATATATTTGATAGCTATATAGTCATTGCAGTTAAAATGCCTTACTTTTGCAAATTTGACTAAAATGAATTCACTATATGAACACATTGCCTGGCCCTATCGGGCTATTTGTCCTTTGATGAGATGGACAAAGGACATGAAGGGGACACCTCACAGACTCTAGGGTCCACTGGGCTCTGGTTATCTGCCCTGAGTTAGTTAGCATGAGGTGACGCAGGGCCTGAACCCTGCCCTAACCTGCCCTGTCTGAGTCCTGCTCTCACTCCGGGAGCATGAGGAGGCAATGTAAGGGTTTGTTGCTTTCTTAAACTTGCCACTAAAAAGGCTTGGAACTGACTTAAAACTGGAACAGTGTCAAATCTTTGTCCTCCCACGCCTTCATGAGAGTCCGCCTAGAGTCAGATCTTGGGACCCACGCTATGGTGGTACACATTTGCACCTGATAAACAGCTACTTTCTACTGCTCTATAATTTTGGTTTATGCTTTGAAGGTTGAAATATGGGGGCTCCTCATGCATCCACGCGTGTGTGTCTATTGCTTGAACTTCATTTGACCTTCCCCTCTTGATAGGGTATTGTCTGTAAAGATAGCCACTAAAGGCTGCCCCCATCGGGTAATCTTGAGAATTACAAAATCTTGAGTCTTTGTTAACTTTATCAGACCACCCACATCGCAGCTACTCTCTCCCATATAAATCGCCCTCAAGCAATTAGACTTTCTGGATTAGCAACATCTAACCTGAAAACACACTCAGACTAAGCTTTGAGCACCTGGAGACTATTGGGTCTTCTTAGTAAATATGTGAAAATAACTTTGGTTTTCCTCCCCTGTCCTAAGAAAGCTTTACTAGGTGTAATCGCAGGGTAGAGGGTCCTTAAGAGCTACTTCAGGGTTTTTAGTTGTTCTAAAGCAATGTTTCTCAACTGTGGGTCATGACCCCTTTAGAGGTCGCATATCAGATATCCTGCATATCAGATATTTAAATTATGATTCATAACGGTCAAAAAATTATAGTTATGAAGTACTAACAAAATAACTTATTTTATGGCCGGGGGATGGGGGAGTCACCATAACATGAGAAACTGTATTTAAAGGTCACAGCATTAAGGAAGGTTGAGAGCCATTGTTCGAAAGAGAAGACAATGTTATCATGGCCTTTCTCAGCCTCTAGTAACTTCTAGTGCTTATTAGACCACATTTGTTCTCAGAGGTCAAGAAATAAAGGGGCAATCTTTCTCCTTTATACAATCTTAACATTTTCTCCTATACATTTCGTACTTCCTAGAGCAGAACATACATGCAAAGTCAACTTCTCAACAGCGCCCCAGCCCCCCAAATGTTGCTTGACATCACTGGAAGGATACCAGAGCCATGAGGACACTAGTAACATTCTCATTTGGCCAACTCTGTTCATTGAACAAGTGACATTTAAGGACAGCCGGAACCTTGCCTACTCACTGGGCACAACGTTTAATCCATGGTCTCTGAGGAAACCTTTCACACTATCCATTCAACCACCAGGGACAGGAACAGACCAGTTAGTGCCTTAGTGTAAAAGGGCTCACTTCCTACAATGCCCGGGTCCCAGGATTTAAATGGATCTAGAAACACAGATTCACTGAAAGCTCATAAAAACCTGTTTCCTGCAGTTAGGGGACTTTGAAATAGCCTAGTTGTGCCTTGGCCTCAATTCATGAAACTTTAATTACTGAAGTGCCAAAGACCCTGGACCCCTTCTATAAGGAGCTTCCATCTTGAAGACCAAGAGGAGAGCCTGGGGATCAACCCTGACTTCCTACTCCCTGCTTTTCCACCCCAGCATAGTTTAATAAATGTTCCTTTGTGGAATTTCCAAACCACTGATTTCTTCAGTACCTCATAAAATCCCCCTTCTTATGGCATTTGAAAAAGTCAAGTAAGACTCAGGGAGGTCCAGTGCATTTCTTTGAAGGGACGACAACTCTGGCAATAAATGCATTGGCCTGACAAACACAGAGCTGCTTATGGGAGCCCACCCTTAGCTTCCTTCATTGGCACTCACCTGAGGATGGAGTCCCTCCACCGGCAGAAGTAAGTAATCAGCTCACAGTACTGCCAAGACAGGTGCTGGGAAATCATGCCTAATGTCTTATTAATTTAACCAGTCTCTTATTTCCAAATAGCAGGAAGAATGACTTTAGCACCAATTTTAAAAAGGTGCTTTATAATTCTTGAAATCCTCTTGACTCTTGACCTGTTATGAAAACAGGAAGATGGAAAAACCCACTGAGGCCAGGGGTGGTACATGACTGTCACCCCAGCAAATCGGGAGGCGGAGGCAGGAGAGTCGAGAGTTCAAACCCAGCCTTGGTTACATAGTAAGACTCTGTCTTGAAGAAAAAAAAAAAGGAAAGGAAAGAAAAGAAAAAGAAAAAAGAAAACAAACAAAAAAACAGTAGAGTAGAGAAAATGTCCCCTTTTTCACTGCCATTGATGGGGAGCTGAGACAGAATCTAGGTACCCACAAACCCGCTTGGTTTAGGACTGGTCAGAAGTACCTTAGTTTAGAAAGCAAGGGTTGGCTCTTTTTTTGACTGTTGTTGTAGAACTAATGTAGGTTACGTTCCCCTGTTTGGTCTGATTCAAATCTGGGATGCTTCTACAAAGAAAAGTCCCAGGATATTTATGAGCAACCAGAGTCAGGAGGAACACCAAGCGCGGGCTTCAGGACCCATTTATACCTCTGCAATCCGGCTACCAGTGCTCCCGATTTATTCATGCAAACAAGAACGCATAGACCTAAGGCCTTCCCAAGAGAAGTGGGAAATTTCAATTAAAATGACAAATGCCATCTTCGATAACACAGCTCTAATATGCCCAGCAAATGAAATAACTACGCGCTGGTCTTCTTCCTTCCCAGGGTAGAGCAGATATGTTAATGAAAGTCTTTTATACATCTCATAAAATTACATTTGCAAAGAATAGCACCAAGCATTTTATCCACTTCAGAGGGGAAGATATTTTCAGACCCAAAGTTCAGCCAAATAGGACAAGCAGGACCAGACCTCGAGGGTCCAAAGCTCTGTTTCATATTTATTAACTAAGAAAATGAGCAGAACATTTCACGGCAAGTCTCTATTCGCTCACTAAAAAAACAGGCTAACACCTAGTTAGAATCGCAGAATGTAAGCTAATACATGCAAATTGTTTAAAGTGGAAGCTATGCTCAAAACAAAATGTGGGCGCAGTCCTCACTGTTTTATATCTAGTGCTGAAATCACCCCAGGCATAGAAAACCATACTGACCTCTTGTAACATATCAGAGTCTTCAATGGCCTTGACTGCCGTTTTCTTGGATGTTTCTTGAATTTCTCCACCTATTATAAACTCATCAAGGATAAAATATGCCTTTTCAAAATTAAAGATAATATCCAGCTCACAGACCTGGTAAGAAAAAAAAAAGTTTTGATCAATTTGCAGTAGAATCAAGAAGGCATCTGCCACCATCTCCAGCTTTTCCAACACTGTCATTCAATTCAAGTGATATCCAAACACAAAATATCACGTGGCATTTCAAGGACACAAAGATGGGAGCAGAGAATTCTAGACCTTAGCAAAGGTAAAGGTAAACTCTATTAAAGTAGTACATGTCTTTAGATACTAGGATCTGTGGTGGTTCAAAAGAAAAATGTCCCCCATAGTCTCAAGTTGCACCTTTGGTCACCAGCAGGTGGCGCTTGTGGTGGTTATGGAACATTTGAGGTTACAGCCTTGCTAAAGGAAGCAGGTCAGCAGGAGCAGGCTTTGGGGTTTATAGCCTCATCCCTCTTCCAATTCACACTCTCCAGATCTCTACGTCCTGTGTGAGTCCGAGAGGTGATCCCTCAGTTTCTTGCTCCTGCCATGCTAGCTAGCATACCTCCCCTGCCTTTAATGAACTCCTCCTCTGGAACTAGAAATCAAAAGAAACTGCCCTCAATAAGTGCTTTGGGTCATAGTATTTCAGCACACTATGGGAAAGTTAACTAATGCAGTGTTTTTTGTTGTAACAGAAAATATGAGAATCGTTAGGGAGGGAGACCTCTAGGTGCTATGCTCACATGCACGAGCAGATGCTGGGTCCCTGCTGCTCTTTAAGCACAAGTCCAGGATCTCAATTCTCCTGCACTTGGTCTAATGATCTTGGCCGTCAGGCTAGTGAACTGCCAGTTTTTTAATATATCAAATTCACCCATTAAGGCTCCAAAAAACTCTTCCCGAAAGCCCTACTTCCTGGACTATGAGGTCAGCAGGTCTGGATCAGGTCTAAACACTTGTACTACTAGCAGATTCCCACATGATACTGAAGCTTCTAGTTAGCAAAACTGCACATTAACTTGGGGTCAAAGACCAACAGAGAGACTTGACAGGTCTCAATCACCAAGTAAAGTCATCCCCATAATCTGGATACTTCATCCCAAGAATGCTTCCACACTGTTCTTGCTGTCTTCCGCACTGCTCACTGAAAACTGACTCTTTGTGCACTCACACCCTACCTGCCCAACTGATGCTGCTCTCTTTAAACCATCTAGCTGAAAGTCCCCCATCCTCCTTCAAGCTCACCTCAGAAGCATCTGATGCCCTTGTAGATCTGCTTCTTTCTTTCCTTTTTTCTTTCTTTCTTTTTTCTTTCTTTCTTTCCTTCTTTCTTTCTCTCTTTCTCTCTTTATGAGATTTATTATGTATAACACTAGCTGTCTTCAGACACACCAGAAGAGTGCATCGAACTCCAGGACAGATGGTTGTGAGCTACCATGTGGCTTCTGGGAACTGAACTCAGGACCTCTGCAAGAGCAGTCAGTGCCCTTAACTGCTGAGCCATCTTTCTAGCCCCTGTCAATCTATTTCTTGATGACAAGATTTTCCTTGCTCACCTAAGCCTGGCTATGTCATTTAATGGTCCTCCTCTGACACTGACGATTCCTTCTCAGACCTTCTGGATGATTCTGTTTTGCTCCTCCCCCACTACCCGGTGTTTGATGGGTAAGTACTGGTGGATCAGGCAAGATAGCTCAAGGGATAAAAGTGCTTGCTGCCAATCCTGGGATTTGAGTTTGATCACCAAGACCCACAAGATGGAAGGAGAGAACCTATCCCCACAAGTTTTCCTCAGACCTCTGTACACATGCCCTAGCAAGCATACAATCCCCACCAAAATAAATGAATAGGTGTGATGTTTAAAAACACTTTTAAAAATAATTATTTATGGGATGCTTGGGACATATCAACTTGCAGAACAGCTAATGTGTCCTCCACATGAGGCTTTCTTACTGGCCATCCATCTTCTTTAATCTTGGCATTTTTCTGCACAGCTCCTTCTCTTTGCAATAAATACACATCCTCTTCTGGATGACCTCAGTGGGTCTCACGGTGAGAGCTCCCTTCTCTCATTCCCCTCCATCCAACTAATTCTGCCCTCTTGATTTGGTCCTCAATCCCTCTTGATTCTAGCATCCAAATGCAATGCTTCACATTCCTCTACTTCACAGCCGCTCTGGCCAGTAAACACCATTCTCTATCTACCCATCTTCCCCTGCTGACTACATGCCTACGTGGGCATTCTTCATTCTACATCACTGAGACCCAAATTGAGCTCTAGCTAACGCTTTCTTCCTTTACTCCCTAATTTTGCTTATTAGTTCATCTAATTCATGCAAGAGCTCATTAATTTCCCCACCTCCATTCATTCTTCTCGCCCTAACTAGTTTTAGGTCAACTTGACACAAGCCAGAGTCATAAGGAAGGAGGGATCTTCAATTGGGAAAATGCCTCAAGATTGGGCAAGCCTGTAGGGCATGTTCTTAAATACTGACTGATAGGTATGGTACCAGCCCATTGTAGGTAGTGCCATCCCTGGACTGAGGGTGCTGAGTTCTATAAGAAAGCAGGCTGAGCAAGCTTTGGGATACAATCCAGTAAGCAGCACCCCCTCATGGCCTCTGCATCAGTTTCTGCTTCCAGGTCCCTGCCCTGCTTGAGTTCCTGTCCTGACTTCCTTTGATGATGAATTATGATGTGGATGCCTTAGCCTAATAAATCCTTTCATCCCCAATTTTGTTTGGTCATTGTGTTTCATCACTGCAACAGTAACCGTAAGTAAGGCACCTCTTCTTCCCCTGGTCCTGACCATTACCTTGGTTACCAATCATATTGATTCTACCATCTAAATAAATGCCCAGCCTCCCATCTCTCCACTTCACAGCTGCAACCCCTCCCATCGGGTTTGCTGTGATGATCTTTTTAGGTAATCTCTTTGCCCGTCTAAGACCATAATCAGTCACCCTTTGTGAAAACGCTTCTCCCTTCTCCTTGTATGAGGTCTAGGATTCAAGATAGATTTTAATTCTCCCATGTGACACATTGCCAACCCCACCTCTCTGCTTTCCTGTGCCTGTCTTTATCACCTGCCATAGTCACACAAGCCACCAGCCACCATGTTTAATTATGCCCTTACCCTAGCACAGGCCAGAAAGAATTGAGCCATTCCTTCAAATCCCTTTCTTTTATGCTCTTACTGCAAAACCATATAAATTTCTCAATGCAAAAAGAATTTTTGCAATTCCCAATCTAAAAGACACAAAATGCAAACGCAAACTATAAAACCAGATGAGGTGGCACACACCTTTAACCCCAGCGCTTGGGAGGCAGAGGCAGGCGGATTTCTGAGTTCGAGACCAGCCTGGTCTACAGAGTGAGTTCCAGGACAGCCAAGGCTACACAGAGAAACTCTGTCTTGAAAAACCAAAACCGAAACCAAAAAAAAAAAAAAAAGGAAAAAAAAGGAAAAAAAAAAGAAAAGGGAAAAAAGAAAGAAATCAGTTACTAGAGGCCAGGAGAGGCAGAAGTCGGGGGTTAGAGTAACAACAGCAGAAAAATCTCAGCATTCCTGGCAGGTACAAACTAGAAATCCAAGCAGACAGGAGCCTTGGTAAGATGAACTATGAACAGAGCCCTGCCAGGTAACCTGACAAACATTCCTACAAATCCACTAGGAACCTCCCATGGCCCACTCAGAGCACACTCACCTGTCCCTCCCAACCTAAAGGTTTCTTCAATAGATATGGGACAATCTTCAATTCACTGCATCTAATTTCAAGGAATAAGGTAAGGAGGTATGCAGAGTCGGATACACACAACACACACCTTTACAGCAAATGTTGTGGGTGAGCAGGTACTTCGAATACGGCAACTCCAAAGTTCTAGTCGGCAGCCCAACTCCAGCTAAGCTTAAGTAGAGGTGACAATGTGCTGAACCGGGGCAAAGTCCAGGTTCTTTCGGTTATTACGGAAATATTTCTAAATTCTACCCTAAGGTCCTGTATACAAGTACATGCAGAACTGTGTGTGAAAGGGGTGTGTGTGTGTGTGTGTGTGTGTGTGTGTGTGTGTACATACCCATCAAGTGATATACATTTCATCCTCCTTCACAGTCTATGTAATAGCCAAGAAACCTTTCTTTGCCATTTCCCCATGTATATAGATTCTGGAATACAACTTAAAAATGACAAAGAAAAAAAAAAGACATTTTATTTCATACTTCCTATTTTTTGTTTGTTTGTTTGGTTTGTTTTACTACAGTATGGCTTAAAGCTCTTCTCTTACACAGAATACTTACGACTGTGGTACTATTTCTGACAGTTCATCAACTAAATCCTTTTGCGTAAAGTCCGAGAAGCATCTGCCCTTGAACTCCCCTTTGAGTAAATACATGAAGTTTCAAGTTACACAAAGGAAATTTCTCAGATAATAAGAAATACGACAGAGTTAGACTTGAAAACCAATTACAATGCAACATATGATGAACAATAATTGATACACTTTTCCTAACAACTGTCTTTACCCTCACAGTAGCCCATGTATTTAGCAGTGCAAATGTTTTTATCAGCATTTTAGTGTCATCTCCTCATCAGTAAGATGGAGATTCATGAAGGTCAGAAATCTTGGGTCTGGTTACTAAGTGAGCAGACACCAGAGTCAAGACAATTAATGCCCTTCCTCTCACAAAAGAAAAATTTCCTAGGTCAGATTCAAAAGCTTCCTGGGACAGAAGCATCCACCCACTCCAAATATATCAATCAAAATTCATGCTGCCATGCAGAATGGAAATACAGCAAATGTCTAAATCCCTTTATCTACTGTTGAGACCCCATGGTATTTCTTCTTAGCATCTATAAATTGGGGTTAATGCTACTTACTGAAGATTGAAAGATTAACTGCCCAATCCTTGATAATCTCCTTAGAATTGAAAGGCACTATAAAATACATCACTCAAATTAGGAAACAGAGATTTTGATCTATCTGTCTCCAAAATACAGTATGTTCAAGGTATAACTTTCCCCCCCTGTATAATATAAGGGCAGGATTCAAAGAAATCTTCGGTATTAGCACGAGAGAAAAATAAATCCAGAGAAGTATCGTGTTTCTGAGATGATGTCAATGAGGATTGGTCCCAGAAACTATTGGTCGTCACTGTTAATTAGTAAGAATTAAACACCTATTGGGCATAGAGCCCTCAAGTGCTCTCAGCTTAATGAAAAATTCACCGAATGTTTTAGTGAATTAAAATTTTGATTCATGACAAAGATAGAGCTTCTAGGGGTGTGCCAGAATTGGATGGAGAATCAATGCTAGAGACACAGGGGATTACTCTGAACCTCTCTGGGCCTAGATACTGGTGGAGAGGCCTTGAAATTCTTTTAAGAAATTATATGGTCCGAAATATCAGGTTGAATTTCAGATAAGCACGGAGAGATCAAACTCAGCCTCAAGTCACATGAGTGCAGTTGGTTTAAACCACAGAAACAGCAGGTCAAACCCAGAGTCCAGAAATGAGGAAGAGAGAGAATCGTACACAAAAGCTCAGACTTCAAGAAACACCTTCAGGCCCTTGGAAAAAGGCCCAGCTGCAGTTCATTTCAAAAGAGCCAGAAATGTCAGGATTCATTAGAATAAAAGAAAATGTAAAGTTAAACAATCCCATGTTTTAAAATATGCTATTATATATGCACTGCTTTGAAAGAAAAAAAAACGTATTGAGGCAGGAAGTCATGGTGCTACTTTCTTATTATTCCTGAATATTGACAACAACTGAGGGAGAAAATTCATTTAGAAGCCTGCCCAATGCTAGTTATTGTGAAGCCTGTTGAAAAAAAAAAAGGAAAAGCTGGGTGTGGTAGCATACGCCTTTAATCCCACAAGAGGCAGGAGGATCTGAGTTCAAGATCAGCCTAATCTACAAAGTGACTTCTAGGACTGCCAAGGCTATACAGAGAGACCCTGTCTTAGAAACTACTCCCACTGTTCCAAAGAAAAATGCTGTCTGTTCAGTTTCAGAGAAAGAAGACTATTCAGGTATTAAAAACAAGGACATCATGAATTTTGCAGCCAAATGAATGGAACTAGAAAATATCATCCTGAGTGAGGTAACCCAGACCCAAGATGACATGTACTCACTATATGTACTCCTGATATGTGAATATTAGCCATAAAGTATAGAATACCCATGATACACCCCACAGACCCAAAGAAGTTAAACGAAGGAAGGCCCAAGTGTGAATGAAAGAGTCCCATTTAGAAGGGGGAATAAAATAGTCATGGGAGACAGAGGGAGGGAAGTACTTGGGTGGGAGAGGGGTGGGGAGGGGAAAAGAGGGGCTGGATTAGGATCAAGTGTGGAAAGAGACAGGAGAGGCCCAGAGGGCCAGGAGAATGAATGGAAATATGAAACCGGCAGGGGTGGGGAGTTGGGAAGCATTTTTAGGACATGCCAGAGACCTGGCATGGGGGAGGCTCCCAGGAGTCCCTGCAGGTGACCTTAGCTGAAATGCACAGCAGTGGGGACATGGCACCTCCGGTAGCCAGGCAGGACCCCCAGTATTGGCACAAAAACACCAACCCATCCAGAAAACTTTCCACCCAAACTTTGTCCTGTCTACAAGAAATGCAGCGAATGGCCAACCAATAACTGGTCCAACTTGAGACCCATCCCATGGGCAAGCAGCAGTCCCTGACACTATTAATGATACTCTGTTATGCTTACAGGCAGGAACATGTTGTCCTGTGAGAGGCTCCACCCAGCAGCTGACTCAAACAGATACAGATACCCACAGCCAAACATTGGATAAAGAACAAGGACTCGCATGGAAGAGTTGGGGTAAGGACTAAAGGCCCTGAAGAGGATGGGGAACCCCATAGAAAGACCAACAGAGTCAACTAACCTGGACTCCTTCGAAGCTCTCAGAGACTGAGCCACCAATCAAAGAGCATACACAAACTAGACAGAGGTCCCCTGCATGTTTGTAGCAGAGCTCCCTTGTCCTGCCTCAACAGGAGAGGAAGTACCCAATCCTGCAGAGAGTTGATACACCAGGGTAGGGAGATACGGGGGGGAGGGTGGGGGGGTGTGCACCCTCTCAGAGGCAAAAGGAAAGGGGAGTGGAGGAGGGACTCTATGGAAGGGGATCAGGAGAGAGGGACAGCATTTAGGATGTAAATAAATAAATAGATAATTAATTAATTAATTACAGATAAGTATGTAGAAAGCATAAAACTCCCAAAATCAAAAGGAAAAAAAAAAGAATCTTCTGGAAGCAATTCTCCCAACATCACTTGATAAACATCCATGGCCACAGATGTGAGGATACTGCTAGAGAGACATTTCCAAGCTCTGATGGCTTTCTTTCCTGCAACAGTGCCTATTCTATTGGTGTCTGGTCCACATTTGTTAAAAATCTGGCCCAGAGGTACTAACGTGTGGTGAGTTGTGGGCAGGGGTCAAAGGTTATGACCTCAGGGAAGGGCCAGGTTTGCACTGCACCTGCTCTTGCACCCAGTGGGATGCTCTAAGCTACTGCATCACCTGGAGTTGCAGGTAAGGACAGCAGTACAAAGGAAAGAACTCAGCAAAGGTGAGGAGTGGTCTGGTTATCGCTGTCCCGAAAGCTTGCATTAGAGCCTCAGAGGTGTGGAGGTTTTTGGTGGTGAGGAGTAATGTCCCACTTAGGTCTATGATTTATAAAAAACAACAACAACAAAAAGGTATTT
This sequence comes from Mastomys coucha, assembly GCF_008632895.1. Lineage (NCBI taxonomy): Eukaryota > Metazoa > Chordata > Mammalia > Rodentia > Muridae > Mastomys > Mastomys coucha. Next base: position 105,316,501 of record NW_022196896.1, read on the forward strand.
ACCAACAGGCCAAGCAGAGAAGCAAAGAAGGGTGTAAGGATAGAAATGGCCAATAAGAAGCTAAAAGTAAAACCTAAATCAAGTACATCAACTACATTAGTACGCTACTGGTTTTGTGTCAACTTGACACAAGTTAGAGTCATCAGAGACAAAGGAGCCTCAGTTGAGGAAATGCCTCCATGATATCCAGTTGTAAGGCTTTTTTTTTTTTTTTTTTTTTTTTTTTTTTTTTTGTGCAGCTAGTAATCAATGGGGAAGGGCCCAGCCCATTGTTGGTATTGCTATCCCTGGGCTGGAAGAACTGGCTGAGCAAGCCAGAGCATCAGCTCCTGCCTCCAGGGTCATGTCCTGTGTGAGGTCCTGCCCTGACTTCCTTCAATAATGAACAGCAATATGTACATGCAAGGCTACTAAACCCTTTGCTCTCCAATTTGGTTTTTAGGTCATAGTGTGTCATTGCAGCAATCGAAACCCTAAGACTGCTAGTGAGATGGAAATGAAGGAGATGAGCTTTAAGTTTAAATTGAAGAGTCGGGTAGGTTCTAGCAACAGGCAAAGAAAGGCAAGAGTCCAATCCTTCGCACTGAAGGATTCTCAGAAATGGCAAATCCTAACCACCAGACACAGCAGCTTTGCAAAGGATGGGCATAGCATTTGGCCGAAGAAGGCCAGGGAAGATCATCAAAGAAGAGTCACTTGGCAATAGATTCTTAGAGAAAGAATCCAGACACATTGGAAAAAGAGGCACAGCATTTAAAAGATGAGATGAGGAGGGAAAATCAGGGGAGGAGGAAAATCAAGGTGGGGTCTCCCGATACAGCAGAAAGCAATGTCATAGGAAAAAAACGGGGGGGGGGGGGGGG
>NW_022196896.1:105317407-105339870 GCF_008632895.1 Mastomys coucha
ATGCATAAAAGTCCAGTGCTGCAGAGAGGGCAAAGCCGGTTAAGACTTAAGAAATGGTGCATAGCTATATAGAGGACTCAGTGGTAACGACGCGGCCCCCTTAGAGTGGTAAGAGGGAGCCTGCTGCAAGCTTGCCCAGAGTGTATGAGTCTGAAGATGGGAGCAGCTGTGAGAGACTGCTGCATCTGTTCCTGAAATAAATGCAAATGTTCCAGGTTTTGGAACAGCAACTTGAAGTGACAGGATGGGGATGTTTGTTTGTTTGGGCTGTAGTTAATTGGTGGTTGTTGTTTGTTGTTGCTCCTTGCGTACTAATAATATTGTAACTTTAAACAATGCCAGAGAAGGAACAAAATGGCAAACGGAAAAGAAATGGCAAAGTCAGTAAGGAGTAAGGGACCAGAGATCATTCACAATTAAATTCAAGTCCCCTGAAATAAGGTCTTTGAAATGTGAAGGCAAAGATACACCCACGTCTTTTAGAATGGTTCATATACTAAGAAATACAGGTAGGGAGGAATCCTGTAAGTCTGAACCAAGGTGAGCCAGCACCACCATCCTTGGTACAATGCAAGTGATAGTTTAGATTTGAAAGAGAGAAAAGGAATACAGGAGATGAGCAAAAGCAAGAACCAAGATAGATGTAACTCTAATGGGCCAGAAGGACACTTACATTTCCAAAGTATTTATCCAGCAACTCCACATAACGATGAACAATCTCTAGTGTCAAGAGCTCATTGTCTTGATTTTCTATTGCACAGCAAAAATATAAACTAGCATACCTTGAAAAGAAAAAAAAATAAGGAAAAGCAAAATTGAATGAGACAATAAACAAGCCAAAGTGGGTTTTCCCTATGGGTGTGCATCCTCCTGCTCTCTCTAGAGATTCTCTCCAAACTAGAATAAAAATCATGGCTCGTGGCACACACTACACTCCTCAAATAGAAATCAGAGTGTATAAAAACCCTGCAGCGCCTAGATGACGTCTGTTAATCTCATCAACAGACGCTCTCAACAAGAACTTTACCTTGAAGAGTCGCAATCAGAGGCATGGTCTTTGGTCCACGGTAATCAGGGGTGTTTGTTCAAGCTTCTTCCTGTTTGTAAATTATCTCTAATATACAATCCCTCAGCAATGCTCTCCAGGGCCCATGCTCCCATATCTGCCTTCAGATGGTGACTCATTCTATGTCTCCCACCCTCAGCTACAGAAGCTGTAGAAGCTGCTTTGCCAAAGCACTCCCTGGTAGTGGACTCCATTAAATATCAGCCCATCCACGCTACTCTTTTCCTACTGGTTTTAAAAGTACTCTCCGAATTTCTAGTGTGCATTTCCCATTTGGGAAATTGTAGTTGGATGTAGGACATGAGGTCAGGCTGGCTAAGTCCATATCCTAACTTAAGCATCCATTACCTGAGTCTTTATTGAATAGCTGGCTTTACCTCTCAAACCGTTCTCATTTATAAAGTAGGGTTGCTCGCTAGTATGGTCTTGCCACTTCACACAGGTGCATCAAAAGAAATATAGGCACTAAAGGACGAAAGAGCTAGACTTAAGTCCTGGCTCTACCGATTACCATTCAACTACTGTGACTAGGTAGTAATTACTTAAGCTGTGCATCCTCAGTTCACCCATCTGCATAGATGAACAACTGTAGTATTAGCAATCCATTGGAAATGGTTCTCACTCCTCTATCACAGTTACTTGCATTTCCCCATAGCACTTCTTACTGGGTGAATATATGTGGTTTGCTTAAAAAAATGTGCTTCTTGAAAATATGAACATAGTCTGTCTCGTGCGTTTGCTGCTGTATCTACAGTCACTGACATGAAGCTGGGAATGTAACTGGTGCTTACAAAATGTTACCGAGAACCTCTGAGCAAATTCAGTACCCAGCTTAAGCATTCAGAATCCATCTAACACTTGGAAGCTGACACGCGTCGATGGGAGAGCCTGACTAGTGCTCACTCTTCTAGTTGCAAATACTTAGACTCTACTCACGAAAGACTTCAGAAAGCGCTGAGATTGGTATTGCAATCTAAAATGTTCAGAACTCAAATGGAGCAAAGTGATAATGAAAAGTTTGGTTCTCATGAAGTTACTCACACCTTTTATAAACAAGTTTCAGCTCCTTCCAGTCAATGAAGCTGCTGGTCCTGTGCCCACGAGAGAGGACGGTCTGGATGATGTCCCGGGTGATCTTCTTCCTCTCTTTGTCAGAGAGCGTGGTGTACCATTTCTGCAGCCGCAGCTTCCCTTGTCGACTGAAGAGCAAGATGAAATGTATCTAGAACAAAAAGGCACAGAGAAGCCCCCATGGTTCACTCAACCAAGTCACTGCACAGATCGGGGTGTTCTGGGGCAGGGTGGAGCCAGGAATGTACTCTGGGAGGCTATTTGCCTGCCTGAGAATGATTCCATCTGAGAAATTACATTTACCCACCAGAGGAGCCAAACATGGACCGCCACCCACAAACCTTACTTCTGTTCAAAAAGACCATGTTTAAAAAAAAAAAGAAATCAATTCCTCAAGGGTTGTAATTTCATTAAGAGTCAAAACATCTCAAAGGAAGTAGTGGGGCTCTCTGATGCAAATTCCTCCTTGACAAGTAAAAGAAGAAAAATGTTTGAGTGGTGGAAGGATGCACTTTAGAGTTACAACCTTTCATGTTCTGTTTCACAACTGTGAAAACACAGGAATGGGGAGAGGACAGTGGAAAGGGAAAGTGAGTAAAAAAAAAATAGTAAAAACTTTAAAAAGAAGAGAAGGAGGAGGAGGGAGAGGAAGAGGAGGGAGAGAAGGAGGAAGAGGAGGAGGAAGAGGAGGAGGAGGAGGAAGAGGAGGAGGAAGAGGAGGAGGAGGAGGAAGAGGAGGAAGAGGAAGAGGACGAGGGAGAGGAAAAGGAGGGAGAGGAGGAGGAGAAAGAGGAGAAGGAGGAGGAGGAGGAAGAAGAGGAGAAGGAGGAAGAGGAAGAGGAAGAGGAGGAGAAAGCAAGGGAAAAAGAGCAAGAGCGCAAGAAAGAACAAAAGGACCAGGCCCAAGCGTGAAAGCTCCGCTCGCTGTGTGGCACACGGGCTGGCCCTGGCATTTCCTATCTCAGGCAAGGATTGCATCCTCAGTATGGTAGATGGGTAACAATGGAGATAGTTTGCTGGCTACACTAGGAAGTCGTCTCACTTTGTTTCCAAATCAGTTGGATATGTGTACTCAAAATGAAATTTTGAATTTTTGTAAATTTTAAAGAACTTCAAGCGGAGGATGACAATCTAAGTTCAGTACCTTGGGTGTAGAGGAGACCTCATTTACAAAGAGGTCAAGTAGCCCAGCCTTTTATTTTATAAAAGATCACATTTTTTTCAGCCCATCATATTAGAAGATAAGAATTGAAGACATGACTGACTGACTGATTGATTGATTGATTGATTGATTATTGATTAAAAAATAAATGAAGCCATGGAGCTGGAGAGATGATCCCATGAGCACTTGCTGCTCCAGCAGACCTGGATTTGGTTTCCAAGCACCCACACGGTGGCGCACTTCCGTCCAGAACTCTGGCTGCAGGAATGCAATGCCTGCTTCTGAACTTCTGAGGGCATCGGGCATTCATTCAGGTGATACACATACATACGTGCAGGCAAAACACACTTACATATAAAATAAAACCAATAACTCTAAAAGTAACTTATAAATAACAATGCATCTGCGCAATTAATGCTTTTGTGCGTGCTTCAAATACATGGGCTCCAAACCAAGAATAACAGTTAAAAATAAATACAAACACACCAAACAAACAAAAAGCAAATAGTCTGCTCTCTTTTCCTCGAAGAGGTTCCTCTTCTAATGACACGGCACAGATTTAAGAGCTCACTAGGAGGTGATATCTGACACAACCCAGCATCAACCGAGAGAAGGGAATATCATTTAAAGAGTCGTCTCAATTAAACTGGCCTATGGCGATGTCTGAAATTGTCTTGACTGATTGATTGTAGAGAGCCCAGTCTACTGTGGGCAGCACCATTCCTTAGAAAGGTGGGCCTGCAGTGTATAAGAAAGCTAGCTGAACCAATGAATGAACTGGTAAGCAGCATTCTTCTCTGCTTCCTGCCATGTATTCCTGCCCTGACTTCTCTCAGTGATAATCTATGTACTGGAAACATAAGCTGAAACAAACTCTTTCCTCCCCCAAGCTGGTCTTGGTTTGAGGATTTTCTCACATCAACCGAGAGGCAATGTAGAATACCATTCTAACAGTATAAAACCAGATGTCTCTGAAATGTAAAATAACAAATTTACCTTTCTATCTATCTATCATCTATCTATCTATCTATTATTTATTTAAAGACAGCGCACAGCTCAGGATGTGAAGAACAAGGCTCAGTTGGGGATTACCACCAGATGAGACTGTTCTGCTAGAAAGTTCAAATCTACAAATTCAGAGGGCGTTTGCTCTCATTTCCTATGAGAAATATTATTTTCTTCCCAACTAACCTAAGTCTCTTCTGCTTCAACATAAAGAGTTTCTCCTGATTTTATCACAGCCTTAGAGTAGTAAGGAACTGTTCACATAGTTAACACAGCCCTGCAAGCCTCCCTCTTTCCTTCCAGAAGAAACATTCAGAGTTTACCCTTCACTCCTTATCTCGCTGCTGGTCTCATGATTCTTACTCTAAAGAGCCCCCTGGGATTCTCCATAGACTAAGTGTTACTGTCAACCCAGATTAGTTCTGGGTTCTCCACGAGGCTGTAACTATTGCAGTGGTGGCTTCCCCTCTACCTCTTTCCTTGTTGAATAAATAGCTCAGAAAGAATTGTCCATGTTAACATGGATCAATAATCTAGAACAATGAACAAGGAGTGTTGTAAAAAACCCAGCAATGAATTCAAAGTGAAAGGATAAAACACACACATACACACACACAAAGTTGATTGGAAATACAAAACTGTTTCATGTTCAAAAGAAGCAATGGGTCTGCTCAAGTGCACCCACACTGCATGCATAGCTGTAATGCATAAGTCATGGTTAGAAGCCTCTGTCCCAGCCAGTTCTGTGATTCGTGCTGGGGAAACAGTTTCCTCCTTAGATTTAACCTCAGAGGCTAGGCAAGCCAGCAGCAGGAATTGCAGTGATTTTTGCAAGCTTACTGCCTCCTACAAACTTAATTTTTATCTAATTTATTGATACAGTCATTCAGGGCACATTTGGCTAATTCATTTCAAGAGGTTAATCAAATAGTTTTGTATTAGCATTATCTTGACCCAAAATAAAAATAAATAGATAAATAAAGACAAATGAATGGGTTTCTTCTTTCAGTATTTGGAGTCAATTTGGACTTGATGCTCAAAAGAAACTTCAGCTGACTTCAGAAAGCAAGACCTAACCACACTGCCACCAGTGTCACTAGAAGGAAAGAAAAAAGAGATACCAGAAACACTCTCACTGCATAAAATACAGTAAGGTGTGCTGACCAGGGTTGTCCCTTGATAGTCCAGAACAACCACCTCTTCTCAAGAGGAGCTACTTTACTGGCCCATCTTTTAGGATTCTACTTTGGGCACAGATGGTCTCTCAAATACAAAGATGAATTGTCAGATGACTCAAGGATTCCTTGTCCTCAGAGTCCACTAGCGTAACACTTGACTCCATTGGGCAACCCCAGAGCTTGGATAGTTTGGGGTGTTTTCTTGTGACAGATCTGCAATGCAGAGACAAAACGCCACCGGGGCTTTGAGATAAACACGAAGCACACTAGTGCCAACCCATCCACTCTGTGACTTTGAACCAGAGGGTTGTCATCTTACTTCTAGTTCACTCTGTATCAGAAAGGCTTCTCATAGCAGCATCAAGCTCTTCATGATTGCAACGTTACCAGCTCTTAACTTCAATTCGTGAACTGGACCCATGCCCAGCTCCTAAGACAAAAGGCAACCAGGGCTTCCCTGTCCTGCGAATCTCTGTACCAGGAGCACTGTTTTCCAGATTTCAGGATACAAATGCTCAGAACACATTTCCCCTAGTCAGTCAACCAAACAGGCCTCTCTTCTGATGACCCAGGTCACACGGCTTATCACTTAAACAGCACTGTTCATCGGACCTACCTTTATAGCAACGCTGCAAATTCCCAGCCCAGAGAAGCCCACCCGTTCCTACCTTTCTTCTATTTGGAGAGGTCAGATGCCTCTGAGAAAAATCATAAAGGACTTCCCAGATTGCTACTCCCATTACGGTCTGATCAGCCAACTCATGAATCTACAGTGGTGCTAGGGAACTTTCCGGGTATTTCTTAATGGAAAGGACTTTCAATGTCATGTCAGTTATTCCAATTCGTCCCCATATCCTTCATGGTCCCTGCTTCTCTCCTCACTTCCTAAACCCGGAGGGAGAACAAAGGCCAGTCTGAGGGTATTCTCAGCTCCTTCCACATCCACACACCCAGCCCTAAACCAGCGTGCTTCCTTCATTGTTGGGGAACACAACATGTCCCTTAGTCCTTGACTTTCAACATTTTCTTACCTCCTAGAAAGTGTGCCTCATTGTTCCTACATTGCCCCTTTTCTGGAACTCTGCGCATGCAGATGCTGGGTAAATACACGTTTTCTCTTTCTTAAAAAATAGTGTCCATTTGAGAAAACCTCCTACCTTCAGTAAAAGTAACACAGCAGTGTCAAAGCCCCATGAGTCCACTTTTAAAAGCTCTACTTTTAAAATATGCCCTAAAATGAAAGTAAATAAAAATGGGCACGATGTATGCCTTTGATCCCAGCTCTCAAGAGGCAGAGCCGGGAGAAGCAAGAGTTTTGGGCTAGCCTGGGCTACATAGTGAGAACCTGTCTTTAAAAAGCAAAAAGCAAGTAAAAAATAGAATAAGATGTTCCCATACTAACACACACAAAAGTGGAAGATGCCTTAATGTCTAAAAAGACTTAGGTGATACCTATTAACCAATTTCAATAAAATAACAATCCTGATAATAAACTACAAAACCATGAAGTTGGATATGGAATACTATACCCAAAAATAGATTGATTATACTTGCAAAGAAATCACATGATGGAAACACTCGAAACTATTAATAGTTGTTGTCTTCGAACAACAGAATTATAAATGTTATTTTCCTCTCTGTACTTCATTGAGTTTCCTAAAATTCACGTGTATGATACTCTAACTATAAAATGTGTAACAAAACATCTTAGTAGGTTCAATAAAAAGCCGTCAGCATTCTGTCCAAAGCCCAACACCCAGTGAATGCTGAGGTTCTCTCTCTCTCTCTCTCTGCCTCACAGCATGCATGACACCGGATACAGAGCAGCATGTCCCAGTACTGGGTTGCTGTCAGTGCATGGAGGACAGAAAAGCAGCTATGATCTTTTAGGTTAGGGAAAATGCTTGGCATGGTATAATTATGGCAGAAACATCTGATTATATACTTGTGCAAATGGATACAATGCCCAACACCAACGTGGACCTTAATATAGACTGTGGATTTAGGTCACAGTTAAAAATCAATGGAGGGCCCTATCACCTTGCAGTAGTCAGGAAAGCTGACTCCAAGGTCATGGGAACTGGAGAGTTAGTCCCCACCCTCACTAGCTGCAGCACTCGGGAGAGGAGGCCCAGCACCTTGCCTGGACAACACAGTGGAACTGGCTCTGGTGAGGGTGAGTTGGTCCTGAGAGCATAAAAGTGAGAGAGCTGGCCCTGACCCCTGCCAGTGGTGGCATTGAGGAGGCTTACTGGGGCAGTACTGGAGAGCTCACCCTGGTGATGCAGATAAGGGAGTGCCAGAGGGCTGATCAGCTCAGCTACCACCCAGGCCCAGATCCAGGGCTCTGAGTCGGCCCACCCCAGAATCTAACACCTGTGAACTGTTGGAGTCCATGAAAGGGCTGGTCCTACAGACCCAAAGCTGCAGGATCTCCAGCACACAGGCAACAACAGGATAACTGGGAAAAATCCCAGTGAGGATCCAATATTGATGGTGTGGCAGAAGCTAGAGGCCTCAAACCAGACCACTGACTCATTGCAATGACACACTGAACATACAACAGCTTCCAGGATGAGATGTTTTCTGTGCTTTGTTTTGTTTTTGTTTGTTTGTTTTGTTTGGGAGGAGAAAATCGCAAGAGTGGAGGAAGGATACAAGGGAAATGATTGGGACTGGGGTGCATGAGGTGAAACTCACAAAGAATCACTATAAAGTTGAAAGAAAAAGAGTCAATACAGTTCATCAATTGTAACAGGACGGCCATTTGGCACAGAACGTTGATAATGAGGGAAGCTGTGTCCACTGGAGGATGCCCTTGTACAATCTGCTCACCTGTGCTATGAAAGCTAAAAATGCTGTATAATAATAATGTGTGTTTCATAACGAGGCTGAATGTCTCTTAACCGCATAGCTGAGATGTGAGCTGGACGTAGATAAAGACGAATAGTGGGGGCGGGGGTGGAGGGAGGGCTACTAAATCCATCATTACAGCAGGGGAGGACCCTAATAATCATTCCTCTCTATTTCAGGTCAATGTATGGAATCCTAGCAGTGAAGTGAAGTTAGAGAACAAGTGACATAAATGAACTTTTCACTACTAGCTGTGGCTTAAAAAAGGAGCCAAAGAATGAGGAACGGTATGGAACCAGGAGGAGGCAGATGGGAACGCCATGTCCATTGTGAGGTCATTCATGCAGTGCAAAAGCAACGCACATGTTTAAACACGAGGCTGATCAGTAAGGAAACATTAACAGAAAAGCAACTTTCCACTTGGTGTTAACACCTAACTCTTAGCGACTCTAGAGTACTAGGAAGACTGCATATATCATTTTTTTCTAAATGTATTGGAAGCAATTGTTTGGGTGAGACCCTGCAGGTGGGACCACTGCACTTCCAGAAGGTCAACAGGGACAGATAGCCACCGCCCCTTGTGAAAAGCACAGGGAATTCCTTTGAATGAGAAAAGATGCTCAATTCTCTTTCTTAATACTGACAAATTAAAGCAAGCAACCTGGAGGGGAAAAAAAAAATCCATCCTTCAGTCACTGGTGTCAGTTCAGTTCAAAACCCTCCACCTGGCAGCCAGTGCTCTTCCTTCATTTCAAGACTAACCAGAAACACGTCTCCAGGGAAATAATCACATCAATAACTAAAGTAATTGTGTTTCAGAAGGACCTGTCAGCACAGATCATTAATTCATTTGGCTTGTATTTACCAGTGCCTATGATGTGTGAAACTAAACACACAGATGGACATTGTATCCCATACCTTGGGGAGCTTATAACGGTGAAAAGGAATCCGAAGAAACTTCGGGGCAAACACTGAACTAAGCACTGACTTTTATTGCTTCTCCCTCCCAATATGCCACTAAAATGATAGTAGCGGAAGTTTCAAAACTGTCTCAAGCCCCAAAGACTAAAAGACAGATGGGGGAATAATAGCAGCCAAGAGATTTCAACCAATCCAATTGAAATATGGAAAGGAGACAGAAACGTGATCTATGGGGCATATTTAGCAAAAACAGGGAAGGCCAGATGCAAAGCAAGGCTCTGAATACAGGGAGGGTGGCTGAAAGTCTTCCTGTGGACGGAAGACTTTCTACTACTTGCAGCATTTCCAGGGACTTCAGCTAAGTGAAAATACATATATGTGTACATGTATGTGCACGTGCATGTGTACACACACACACTTATACACCCCACAGCATACTCTAACTGTGTTATTTAAAGATATAGAAATTTAAGCCGGGTGGTGGTAGCACACGCCTTTAATCCCAGCACTTGGGAGGCAGAGGCAGGCGGATTTCTGAGTTCGAGGCCAGCCTGGTCTATAGAGTGAGTTCCAGGACAGCCAGGGCTACTCAGAGAAACCCTGTCTCGAAAAACCAAAAAAAAAAAAAAAGATACAGAAATTAAGCGAAGGCTATCCCACTGGAGTAGCTCTTAGTAGAGCCTACCACAAACACATAATGCATTGGCCCGTGACATAGCCACAGCTATGATATCAAGATGCAAGAGCAGTATTTTAACTTCATTGTAGTCTTATGGCAGCACTGTCCATTGTTAACCGAAACATTGTTATATAGCATATGGGGTGGGGGTGGGGGGTCACAGTACCACTCAGGAGACGTGCACACACTCTTAAGACTCTTAGATATTTATAGATGCCTACAATTGTTCTGAAATTTATACGGAAGTCAGAGGGTATCTCTAGCCTCCACCCATATCTTTGCATTGTGAATGAGCCCATCTCTTCATTCAGGAGCTTGACTGATGTTCACCTCTGTCCTCTGCACTGCCTGTGAGCGAGTGCCTCAGCATTCCCTTCAAGCTCACTCACTAGACAGTTGAGAAGCCTCAAAAAAGAAAGAGACAGATGAGGCCTGGAGAGATGTCTCCGCAGTTAAGGGAACTTGCTTTTCTTCCAGAGGACCCAGGATCAATTCCCAGCACCCACATGGCAGTACACAACCATTTGTAACTCCAACTCCAAGAGATCTAATGCTGTCTTCTGGACTTTGCTTGCAACAGGCACACACAGGCAAAACCACTCATCCGTATGAAATAAAAATAAATATATCTTTTTAAAAAAGAGAAAGAAAAAGATCAAGTAGAAGAAAAAGAAGATGGCTGGCCACTGGAAACAGTAATAGTACAGAGAAGTAAAATATTACACATACACACACACACACACACACCATGCTCAGAGTTACAAGAAGATAAAGTTCCTGAGCTAACAGAACAAGAACAGAAGCCTACGCTTTAACAGAAGAGATAAGAACATCAAGAAACTGTTTAGTTCGCCAGAACTAAAGGGATGAGACTCAGATTATCAAAGATAACCAAGTGTACCGTATGCCAGATTTTAAAAGCACAGCAGCATGGAGCTTCGGTGCAACAGGACCAAGCAAGTAGTCTAACGAATCCAGAAAGATGAGAGGATTCCACGGACAGGACCAGAAATCCCAGTAATCCTCAAACTCTGCATCTCGGTGCTAAAGCCGGAAGACGGGAAGTCTGCACACCCCACAGACTGTCAGTCACGTGTGGGAAAGAGCTGAAGACTCAGTTTACACTTGTGAATAGATAAAGACCAAACATCCAAAGGAAAAGTGAAAAAGAAGAGAAACAAAGCTGTCTAAGGAGACAAGGGAAATTAGAGAAGTTGGATAGGGAGGGGGAAATGAAAGAGGGTGAAGAAGAATGAGGAGGAATGTGCTCGGTATATAATCTATACGTCTGAAAGCTTAAAATGAGATTGACTGGTAGATGTATTCGAAACCCCTGGAGGATGGGCCTTGGGATATACGGGAGCTGATACTGTGTTCCCCCTAGACACAGAGAAGGAGTTAAAAAGTATTGACAGGAGAGGCCAGCATGATGCGACACACCTGGCCACTGTGTATGAAGGAGGTGTAGAGGAGGTGTGTCCTTTTGTACATTTGTGAATGGGGTGGATTTATAAGTCATTTTATTTATTGGTAGAGTTTGGAAAATGATTGATTGACATCTAAAATATCTGCCTGATGATACAAAGGGGAAAAACTGATGGATTCCCAACTAAGCAGGCAGGGGAAAATTATAAGCCTTAGAGAAAAGGGAAATATAATGTAAGAAAGAAGTCATAATCATGGTTTTTAAAGTGTTTTGAGAATAGGAAAGGGGGAGGAGAAGGGGGGAAAAAGAGGACAGGCCTGTGTGTGTGCATTCATTATGTGTAAAATGTGATATTATTATATTGCAAAATGTCACCCAAAACTCTGTGTGTGTGTGTGTGTGTGTGTGTGTGTGTGTGTGTGTCTGTGAAGAGCATTTGTGATCTACCCACTTAGCCATTTTCAAGCTTAGAATACATTGTTACTAACTAAAGTGACCGTGGATCTCAAAATTTACCCATCCCAACTGAAACCTTACACACCCTCTGACCAAGAGCCCCCTTGTGCCTTCTATCATATACAGTTTTAAGGAGGAAAGATTGGAGAAGAGGTTTGTTAATGCTGAACCCACCCTTAATTTTTAAGTCCCTATATTTTAAATCACTTTTTATTTTAAGTCACTATAGGTCCTCCCTACTCCCCTCACCTGGAAGTAATCTCACCTCTTAATCATCTTTTTCAATCACAAATGCCTTAATCCCTCTCATTTTACACATTTCTTCTTGAATAATGTCTTACACCACCCCCCTACCCAGTTCAAAATGGACTCATGTACTGGAGGAACTGTTAAATATGAGAAATGGCAGCTAGGACCGCCTACATATTCACGGTTGAAAATTCCTTTATGGTCCAGCACAATGTCTTGACAGGTAAAGTCCAGAAACTAGGGCAAACGCCAGATGTGGTGACTTGCATCCTTACGCAGTACCCCATGATGAGGTGGGAAGGAGAGAGAGGGTATCACTGGGAAGCACACTGGAATACACGTCGTGGCAGAATAAGAGACACAGCCCCAACACGGGCAAGGAGAGAAGCAATTGCCCAAAGTTATCGTCTGACCTCTACACACATGCGATGGCTCACACATACTCACACTCACAAGCACAACCCCACCCCCAACCCCTCTCTCACTCACACATTAGTAATAATGATGATGATGACAACAAGGTAAAACTTTTTAAAAATAAAATCACTTTGGGTTTTCTCTAGGGACTGGTTTTCTGGTTTTTCTGTTTGTTTTTGTCCCTCTTTCTTCCTTCCTTTTCTCCTTCTTCCCATCCTCCTTTCTTTCTTTCCTCTTTCTTTCTTTCTTTCTTTCTTTCTTTCTTTCTTTCTTTCTTCCCTTTCTTTCTCTCTCTTTTCCCGAGCCTGCTCTCTCCTATAAAACATAAACTTATGACTGGGATAAATTTTCCCCAGGTGCAATGAAGTCAACACACACATGTTTGCTAGCTCTCCCTTTACCTTGTCAGGACCGGTGTGACAGTTCTCTGGCCAGAAGTTAAGAGTTTCTGTAAACTCAAGGACCTACCCATTCTCTTCCCTCAAGATCAATCATAAAGATACACACAGACTAGCTGGAGCACTTAACATTCTTGGGTTTTGTCTTAGGGCTTCTATTCCTGCACAAAGAAGCAAGTTGTCTATCATGACCAAGAAGCAAGTTAGGGAGGAAAGGATTTATTCAGCTTACACTTCTTCCAAATTGCTGTTCATCACCAAAGGAAGTCAGGACAGGAACTCACACAGGGCTTGGAGGCAGGAGCTGATGCAGGAGTCATGGGGGGATGTTATTTACTGGCTTGCTTCCCCTGGATTGCTTAGCTTGCTTTGTTATAGAACCCAAGACTACCAGCCCAGAGATGGCACCACCCACAATGGGCTAGGCCCTCCACCCTAGATCACTAATTGAGAAAATGCCTTACAGCTGGATCTCATGAAGGCATTTCCTCAAGGGAGGCTCCTTTCTCTGTGATAACTCCAACTTGTATCAAGTTGACACACAAAACCAACTACTAAAGGCTTCAAGTTTGCATCGCATGCCAAAGTGAGGACTTTAACAACAACGCCCACATCCTTCAGTCCTCTCTGAGAACCGTGTCTATCAAGATGACCAGCATATCTATCACTAGAGTCGTGTTTGCATGTGTCTTTGCCAGCCTGGCGCAGTCAGTTTATCAAATGGCTGCAGCCACCTTGCCCTCCCCCCTAAAAGTCATTTGATATGCTCCACATGGCCTTTCCTTATTAATGATTTTACCAGCATGCTCTGGGTGCAAATCAGATTCGCCAGACTGGTTTCCCAGGCCTCATTCATATACATCCATAAAGTGGAAGTTTATTGACAATCTGCCAGGTTTCTCACTCATTTGGCTTCTGGAATAAACATGCTGTATCCCACAGTTCAGTGTTTTAGTTCTTGTAGATCTGTTCTATGCCATCCAAGTAAGATTGCGTGACTCAACTGCATTTCCTGGTTTGGTGCAAGATATGCTATGTATTTATGAACAGGCTAAACTAGAGTTGGCTCAGGCACTTATCAAAAGGCCAGCTTAACTTGGGCTCAGGCCACGCTACACATTTATCAACAGGCTGAGCCACATCCTTGGCCAGGGTGGGGCAGCAAGCAAAGAAAGCAAGTGGCTTACTCAACAAAAAGATATTTCAAATTAGTAGTAGCTTGAGAGTTTGCATCCGACCATGATTCTGTCGTGTGTGAGGTTAAGTAAATGCGGAAAACTCCCTGAATTGTATGGCCCTTGGTCTCCTGAACTATACAATCAATGATGCTGGGAAGATCAGAGGATGCATACGTGTCAGCCACTTAGTGCAGAGGCACACACAGAGCACGTTCAGCACAAGCTTGCCATATCTGATAACTCCCCTAGGGGTTAGCTCTTGTCATTTGCATTCCCTGTGGTGAACAAGAACTTTCTCTTCTTCCCTCCTCCAGATCTCTATATCACTATCCCAAAGCTTTTCCCAAAGGGGCTTCCATGTTCTGATCTAAAGTATCCTTTGTATATTGAAGCCCTAGCCCCAAGTGTGACTATACTTGGAAACAGAGTGTTTAAGGGGGTGATTAAGTTAAATGAAGCCAACAGAGTGTTGTGACATGTTATAACTGGTGTCTTTATGAGAAGAGGAAGAGACACTAGAAATATCCTTGTCCTAGCTTCTCCACTCCGGCCCATGTGCCCAGAGGAAAGGCCGCATGACGGCAACCTGCAGTGAAGAACTAGTTGAAGCCAAGTAGATAGATACCCACCCTGCCTTCACTTTCACCTTGACCCTCTGGCCTGCAGAACTGTAAAACACAAACTTCTGTTGTCTATACAGAAAGGGAGAAAGAGAGACCCTGGCACTCCTTCCTCGGGGACCCAAAAAGCTACTGTGCTGGATCTTTGGGTCAGAACACACCACGGTGTAGCTGGCCTGCTGCCATGTCCCATCCATCACCTCATCTCCTAACTAGTAGGTCTACCAGAAACAGCACCAGCCTGCAGATCCATCACACTGAGCTCCTTTTATTCCTTTAACATGTTGATCAGGGACCTTCTGACTATGGATTTAGCCATTTTCACCCTTTTCCCTACAGGGTGACTTCTGATCCCTTAGGTTCGCTTCTCTAGGGTGTATTTCTGTTTCTCATATCTCTTGTCTATAGTAAGAACAGTTGTTTCTGGGTTGTAACTTACATTTTCTCTGCTGACTCTTTCCTGGAGCTGCACCCCTTGTTGATGGTGAATCATTTACTCTCTCCCACTAACAGTGGGTTAGAAGGAACTGGAAGGCGACAGGTGAGGCATTCAGGGGAGTGCCAGCCCCCAACACTAACTCCTAGTCATCCTCTATGAAATAGGAAAGTAAGTCACATATTCAAATATCTCCCATGGGCTGGGCAGAGGCTAGCCCATATCATCAAGTGTGACCAAAGGTTCAGTGTCATAAAACAGAAGGAAAAACACAGCAGTCTGCTCTAAATCGCAAGCCCCAGAGAAAAGAGGCAGCGTGTTCAGGAGCTGCAGTCACATGTTACCAAGAAAAGTATACTGCCAAGTCTTCGAGAAACCTGACGTCTAGACAATTAGAGAACTGTTTTAATGTTGGTAATTAGTTGTAATCAAAGCAAAAAGACACTGATCATGTTAAATAAAACTCATTGTACAGGAACATGATCTCTGAGCTGTCTTTGCCTGTGGGTCTCACTTTAAGATACTGAATAAAAATGGCAGAGGGCTGATGAGGTAGCTCAGATGGTAAAGAACTTGCTGAGCCAACATGACGACCTGAGTTCAAATCCCCATAGCCCATGTAATGTTGGATGCCATAGTGCCCCCTTGTATAAATAAATCTAGAAGCTAATTCAGGAGAACTCCCCAAAAGTTTACCAACCAACAAGCCTGACCTACAGAGTGGCAAACAAGAGACCTTGTGGGAAGTGAGATCTGATACCAGAGGTTGTCTTCTGATCTCTACACACATGCAGAGCACATGAATACTCACACATACACATACATATAAATATTTTTTAAGTGCTGGCTGAAGGTTTTCACTGCCATAATGTAACTTCATTCAGATCCAAAGATTTTCCTTTTGTGATTTTAAAGTTACTCATTTGAAGATGTGCTTCTCCAGGTCAAGAATCCTGCTTCCACCTCTCAACTTAATATTATTGTCCAGTCAATTCTGGAACGGAGTTGTCCAGTTAATATTTATTCAACAAACCTTGCAGATTGTTTCCTCAAGATTGTAAACCAAGGTTCTGTTTCAATGTAAAAAGAAAAAAAAATGCACACGAATACATTGAATCTCGGAATCTCGTTGTTAGCCTCTTCATGCCAGCCTTTGTCTTGAGGACACAGAAAGGCAACCACACTGGCTAGCATGTGCCAAGCTTTCCCAGTCCTTGCACACCATCTGGTGGCAGAGTTGTGTGCTTAGAACATGAGAAATGCTCAGTGAAGGAGGCAAACTAAGCTTGAGGATGGCAAAAGACTGAAAATAGAAAAAGAGGCATGGTGGGCCGGGGAAGGGATGGCTCAGAGGTCATTAACATGTGTTAGGTGTGTGTCAGCTATGAGTAATAGGCAAACTGAAAGGCTGGCCACCAAGAATAACCTAATGATCATTTGTGTAAAACTTTAAAATTCTCTTCATAAAGAAAATTTCTCATAAAAGTGTTAATCATCCACCAATATGGCACAATAACATTTATTGAAAGGGAGGAACAATGGGATAGAGAAAGTAAGTTAGGATAGGCGGGCTCTCCCTCCAATGAGTAGCTTCAAAATTACACACACACACACACACACACACACACACACATACACACACACACACACACACACACACACACACACACACACACACGGTAGAAAAGATAGGTGATAGATAGATAGATAGATAGATAGATAGATAGATAGATAGATAGATAGATAGGTAGACAGACAGACAGATGGCCAAGCACAGTAGCAGACACCTATAATCCTAATATTTCAGATGTGGAGGCAGGAATTCAAGGACAGCTCTATAAGAAGACCCTGTCTCAAAAACAACAATAAAAATTCTTTTTACTGAGGCTGGAGAGATAACTCAGTGGTTAAGAGCCACTGACCGCTCTTCCAGAGGTCCTGAGTTCAGTTCCCAGCAACCACATGGTGGCTTGCAACCATCCCTAATGGGATTTGATGGACCTTTCTGGTGTTTCTGAAGACAGCTACAATGTACCTGTATGCATAAAATAAATAAATAATTATTTTTTAATTAATTAATATTTTAATATTTATTTTTAAATAATTATTTTTAAAATAATTATTTTTAAAATTTTACTACAGTAAAGCTATACAGTGTTAATAAAGTAAGAGTCATCAGCCACCAAGGAAACAAGAGAGTGGGGAAGGAGGGAGGGAAGGAAGGAGGGAGGGAGGGAAGGAAGGAAGGAGGGAGGGAAGGAAGGAAGGAGGGAAGGAAGGGAGGAGGGAGGGAGGGAGGGAAAGAGGGAAAGAAGGAAGGAGGGAAGGATGGAAAGAAGGGAAGAAAGAGAGTCATCATACAAAGAGACAGGACAAGAAACCTGCAGGGAATGGAATTATGTCAGCGAAAAATTCACATATGAGCCGGGCGTTGGTGGCGCACACCTTTAATCCCAGCACTTGGGAGGCAGAGGCAGGCAGATTTCTGAGTTTGAGGTCAGACCGGTCTACAGAGTTCCAGGACAGCCAGGGCTACACAGAGAAACCCTGTCTCAAAAGTACAAAAAACAAAACAAAAAAAAATTCACATATTGATGTTCTAAACTAGAGAACCTCAGAATTCTATCTTCTATGGAAACAGATTTGCTGCTAAGAAAAGTCAGTTAAAATTAAGCCAAACTGATAAGAGTGTGGACTGCCTGCCACCCACCCAGTCTGACTAGATTGGTGGACTCATAAATTCTATCATTTTGGACCCAGATACTTGCATGCTGTCATGTGGAGATAAAGGCAGAGATTGTGGCAATACAGAAGGCTGCTGACAAACCACAAAGGCCTGGGCCAAGAGCACGTCTCAGTTCCCAGAAGCCAACGCTGACTGACCATTCCTTATCTTCATCCTGTACCATGTGAGTCGGTATTTCTCTTGCTGAGGTCACCTGGCTTATGCCTCTTGGCTACAGCAGCCCAGCAGACTAATCAAAGTTTGTCTCTCACTTTGAAGTTTACAACTTTATTTTTTTCTGCTTCAAAAATTATCACTGAGCACTGGTAGATCCCAGATCTACCCGGACTGGTAGATCCCAGGAAGCAGAGGTAGGCAGATCTCTTGAATTCTAAGCCAGCCTGGTTCTACAGAGCAAATTCATATATACATATATACATGTACATATACATATATATATATTAGTTAAAAATTATCTATATATTTATATCATTATTTTCTAGTTTGTCATAAGTCAACATCATAAAAGCAAATCAACCTTATTCCTGGAATAAAATCAACAGAGTCCATTCAACTTAGCAAATATTTATTATCTACCAGACTGACATATTTTTAAATGGAGTAACCATTCATTTTCTAGACTCATAAAATGAAAAGAACATTTATCAGAAAAAATAAAATACCTAGTTTGATAAAAAAAAAAATTGCATCTTAAAGCTTAAGAAGTTCTCTATGAACATGAGTGTAAGGATAATCAACAAAATATTAGCAAATCAATCTAATACAAGTGGCATTGCAGCCATGAATAAGCTAGATTTACTAGACGGACACAAGTTTGGCTTAACAATTTTAAATTGATTCATCTATCACATGAATAGCCCACAGAATTTTTTAAAAGAGCATTATCATATCAATAGTCACAGTAAACTCACTTAGCAAAAATCTAGCACCCACACATATGAATGCTCAGCATATTGAGAATAGGAGGTCACGTTTTTAGTCTAATAAAGACCCTGTACAGAAAAACCAACAGCTAACATTATACTACACCCATAAACTAGCAGTTGGCTCTTGGCACTGGACCATGGCAAGAATGGCCTCCATCACCACTACTTTTCTCTATTGATTCCATTAGCTAGGATGTCTAACTAATGCAGTAAGACAAGAAAGGGAACTGAAAGGAATGCATGCTAGGAAAGAAAAGTAGAGAAGTTAACAACCAGAGAACTTAGGACCATACCCTAGATGGTTCAGCAATAAGCAGGAAAGGTAGAAAGATTTGTATACTCAGAGCCAAGGGCTGCACTCAGTGCAGTAGACCCATGTTTCTTGTCCCCAAAAGGTAAACCTATTACTATTCTTCATCTCTTATGTATGCAAACAATTATAGACATGTCTTTTGTAAAGACCAGAGACCTACATATGGTATTTAATGACTGACTTGTCTGGAGTATATGCCAATCACTATGTTAAGCACTTCACATGTAGTATCTTATTTAATTAATATGACTCAAAATTGAAAGATGAAGGTGTCACTACTCAATTCAATTGAAAAAGACCTGGAACCATCAAAGTTGAGTATGTTGGTGATATTTCAATTAACTACCTATAACTCTAAGACTCTAAAGATGGCCTTTAGCTCCAGAATCCATTTTCTAAGTAGCTCTCCCTTGATCCCTGAGGCACGAGCAAAAAAAATACATTCACTGGCACCAAATCTTGTCCATTTTTTTTTGTTTTGTTTTGTTTTGTTTTTTTTGAGACAGGGTTTCTCTGTATAGCCCTGGCTGTCCTGGAACTCACTCTGTAGACCAGGCTGGCCTTGAACTCAGAAATCCACCTGCCTCTGCCTCCCAAGTGCTGGGATTAAAGGCGTGCACCAACCACTGTCCGGTTTGTCCATTTTTAATGTCAATGCTTGATAAAGTCAATCTTTATAAGAAGGAGACAGCTCTTAAGCCTCCCTCTACCCAATACTGAGATTACTGGGTTGATTATGGAAGCAAGCAAGGGAGGACCATAGAGCTCAAAGGGGTTCTAGAGATTCTAGAGATCAACAGAACTGAAGACAGTGACGTTGGCCCTGATCACCCCCAAGTCACAGTTACTGCATACACCTCAGAAGAGACAATGAGACGGGCAGGGACACACCATGAAAAATTTCTGGAACAACCAGTTTTTTTGCTAGCAGAAAAAAGTGTGTGAGGTCATCTACAACTGGTTAGATCTAACACCGTCCTTATTTCTCCTCACAAAGACGAGAAGAGAACCTTGAACTTGGAGAAGAAAAATCGCGTGAACCCCTCCACCAAAGTCCTATAAAGTCACTGAGAAGAGAAGTCATCATTTCCTTTGCGATTCAAAGATACCGAAGCAGGCAGTGAGGGAGTCCTTGTTGCTAAAGGGATTGGGGGTTGGGGACAGCAGCAAGAGAGGAAGTGTGCGTCTTAGTTTTCAGTTTGAATGCTTTCTGTTCTCACCACTCCTTCTTTCTTCCTTTCATGCATTCATTCAGCAAGTATTTACTGAATGTCCCTATACGGTGTATACCATGCAATGAGATGAGAATACTACTAAAAACAATATAGACAAGGTTCTACCCCCCCAGCAAAGATTCTAACAATGTGAAGAGGTAAACCGTTCAGTGGTCTGAACCACATCCAAGCATAATATGTCAAAGCAGCAGGGCAAGGAGTTATTGCGAGAGGATGTGGCCATGTCTGGAAAATGAGGTAATCCTGTAATCCTAGCTTAGGCAAGAGGAGAGTAAATTCAAGCCCAGCCTGGGACACACTGGAAGTAACCTGACTTTCCATCTAAGACCTGAGAGATGAAAAGGTTTAGCCAGGCGGAAAGGAAGTAGGTATAAAGACCAAGTAAGGAGAATCAAAGGCAACAGCGTACAGGAGAGACAGGAGAGGAGGAGGTACACAGCATGGGGCATCAAAGTACCAGACAGACCATGTGAGAGGCAGAGGAGAGGACAGAGGCTGACTCCACAAGGGTCTTGTTAGTAGGAGGTTTAGACTAAATCACAAAGACAATGAAGAAGTTCAGGAATGAGAAACACGGGCAGGAGCCAGTGAGGACAGTTTCTATCTGCAGGCAAGGCATCATGGGGACCCTAAGCTATGGGAGTACCAGGACAACGGGACTTGGTTAGTTGGTCATGAGTGAGAGAGTCAGAGAAAAGCCAAGAGCGAGTGAGTATCAGGAGTCCCAAGCATCGGGGCAATTTTCCTGAGTCAGGAAACCAGAAGAGTAGACAGACAGACAGACAGACAGACAGACAGACAGACATATATACAGAAGAGTAAATCAAAGTCATGGTGACAACCATAGAGAACAGAGCAGGTGATATCTCAAAATCCTTTGAGATGTAAAGACTGTCTTCCAAGGCTTACCATAGGAGGTGAACCATGAGAGTTGAACTTCTCATTTCTCCCTACCACATTGCTAGAGCAAGCCTACCCAAATTGGTGACCATCAGACCACTCCTGCACTGTTGGTGCATACCTTTAACATTCCGAACTTTCCAAGGGAGAGCCATGCCAAATTGCAAAGGAAAAAAAAATGCAGTATTAGATTAAGGGTTTCTCAGTCTTTTTTAAAGAAACAATCTCATCAGAAGGGTTTAAATGAAGTTTAACTAGTTCCCTGAACTGTGTGGGAAAATTAATATTATATGCCAGGTGTATTTCAACCGCTTGCATTGCCTGCAGATTGTTCCGTACACTTCAGGCTTCTGGCCTTTGTGAGCTGTCCTGTGTGCTGGTGTGGACTTTTAGAGACACAGCTGTGTTTGAGTCATTTCTGCTCCCTTACCCACCCTCCCATAAGTAACCCCAACAAAACTCATTCATTCACCAAAAAAAAAATAGTTTTCTAACATATAAATGTGTTTTCTGATAAAGTACACTGTAAAAATTATCAACAGTCTTTGTCTTTTTAAACTACCAATAATGAATTTCATTCATTTAAAAAATGACTACAGCTGCAATTTCTATTATTTAGGTGGGATGTGTCACTGGATGAAAGAAATAACCAATGTTTCCGTGTTAAAAACTTCACAAACCTCCAACGCAGCAAAGGCTGATTTTTTTATCTACAACTTCCCCTCATCTCCTCTCAGACATGTTCACCCACAGTTTGAAACTGTCAACAGTTCATTCGTTAATATCTAGAAGGAGTATTTGTTCTGAGCTTTTGCTTTGTTACTTTGACTTTGGGTTTTTTGAAGTCTCTCTGGTACATTCCTTGAGTTGCCTCCATATCCCGGGGCTAGAATAAGTGTGCATCACTGCATCCAATGTTTCTGAAATTTCTATTCCATTCCACCATTTACAGTTCTCAAGAGAGGCATCTGGTCCAGGCCCAATGGTAAAAAGGCAGAATCAGGAAGATCATAACAAGTTAAAATCAGGCCTGAGGGATGCAGGTCTATAATCTCAGCTAAGAAGAAAGCAGAGGCAGGAGGTTGCCCAGTTCCAGGCCAGTTTGGACTCAGAGGAAACAGTGATTTTTTTTCCCCCTTATACACCTAAAAGATGAGGGTTCTTAGTCAAAGGTAAATGTAAGGCTAAGTAAGATGGATCAGAGTTCTGGGATAGCCAGCACAAAATA
>NW_022196896.1:105339880-105344072 GCF_008632895.1 Mastomys coucha
ACATTCTAGAATAAATATAGTCCAGGAATATCTCCAGATAACCAAACATTTTTTGCACAGGAAACTGAAACAAATCTACATCTCTAGCTACATAAGCAATTATATTAAGGAGCCAAAGTACGATGACATCCAGGTTACTATAGTCTACTTACCTGTGATTAAATTAGAATCTCTTCATCAACATAAATTTGCACACTGGCTGATAGCACAGACCTGACTGTGCTGTCTGTGACTGGTTAAGCCTACTTAGAAGAAATTTCAACCTGCTGTGATGTTGCCAAAGGCAAATAATCAAATAAACCTCAGCCAGTAAGAAATACATATTTTCTTACAAATCACTGATACTCACTCAATAAAGACAACCTACGCCAACCCCAAGATCTCCGATACTCAACCACGTTACTACTTATTTATAACTCCATTCTTCGGAAAGATAAAGGTCAGTTTAAAATCAAATGTAGCCAACTAACTTTTTCTTTATATCCCAGGTGAGTCAAGGACATCTAACTAAAATGGCACACGAAAGTAGATGCTCTCAGTATGGTTTCTAACGCTTGGAATCCATGATGTGATTTCAATGTTACATTCTTGGATGTCACCTCATGTAACAGTTAATAGCTTAATTCTCACCTAGGATGGTGGTCAACATGCTGTCATTTAAAAAAAAAAAAAGTATTCAAAATCCCAAAATTCCAGATTATCTTTAGGATGGCAATTGTCTGCTGAGCTTAGAAACCACGGTAGAAAAAGTGAGGAGAGACTCAAAGAGACTGAACCAGGAAGGTGGACATATCAACCACAGAGGGTACTTAACAATGAATGGTTTCGCCCTGAGAACGGTGTGCATAGCACAAAGGGGAGATAATGGGAATGTCTCCACTCAACTTATGAAAAACAAAATTTTAGACCATCCACACCACAGGTTTCCATTTGGAGGGGGGGAGGGGGAAAACGGGTGTAATAAGAATCAGTGATGAAAAGCACGTGACTCTCCCAGTTTAGGCAACTAAGTCCACTGCCCTGCGAGGTAGCTCAGTAGTGGACTGGTCCACTAGCATGCATGGAGCCCTGTTCAATCCCCAGTAGTCTTAGGAGAGGAGAAGATAACTAAGTCTACAACCCCACTTTTACATTTAGGTCTGACCCTGACTCCATCTTGGCAGAGGAACAGCTTTGCACAGTGTCACACCCAAACTCTCCAAATCAGAGGCTGTAGACCTGGCCTCTGAGCAAGCAGGAAGAACCACTAATACGCTTCTCAGTTGAACTTCAGATCAGGAGCCCTGTCTGATGCCTCACCATGGGAGGAGAGAGATGGATCAAATGGAAGAGTTTTTAGGGTGAGAGTAAAGGAAAAATCTGAAAACTGTGTTCAGACGTCCATCTCAAGTATCTATACTTTGGAAAAGACTTAATTTCTAAGCAGTACTGCTGGGCCCAGGCAACTCTATAGTAAGATGACATCAACCCAAACTAACAGCTGTTAGCAGGCTTAAAGTTCATACACATACTCCAAGCCCATGAAATGAACCAGTAAGAAAGAATTCCTGGAAGACCCACAGCAGCAACTGTGCGTGTGTGCATATGTGTGGGTGTGCATGTGCACGGAAACCTGAGACTGGTGTTGGCATCACCTTGATCCATCTGCCACCATACATTCACTGAGACAGGGCTCTCAGTCAAACCTAGAGCTCATATGATAGGACGTGTCTCCCTAGTCAATTTGTGTTGAGGATCGGTTGCTTCTGCCTTCTAAGTCTGCAATTATAGGTGGGCCTCCACGTACAAGCCTACCATGCATTTACAAGGGTTCTGGGCATCCAAACTCTATTTCTCTTGTTTGAATGGCAAGTGTCTTCACTAGAGAGCCTTCTCCCCAGCCTGGCTTGCAGTACTTCTGCAGATGAGTGGCTTTTGCCTTCATGTTTCCAACAGCCATTGCTGCACTGTGGACTGTAATACAAAAGCAATTAGTCTCCAACTTTATTCTTCTAGATAAATAATCCATCGGTGAATCGAGATGTTTACCCAGCATCATTATAAATGTCTCCAACCAATATATGTAAATGCCTCATTGTAGTTCAGAATAAAACCTAACGTCTTGTATTTTTAAAATGAATTTTGAAAATAGCTGGCATCCCTCGAAGGCCAACTGTTTGGCTTAAAATTGTAAATTTCAAGTTTGCAGGAACTGGGTTTTGGCTTTGTTGTTATTGTAACTGTGTATTTATTATATGTAATTTATTTATCTTTCTCAGAACTTTGCAAATTATAGTGACGCCGAGGTTGAATTTGAATACTTGGTGCCCAAAGCACTCTGAGCATGTGAGAAGCCTCCATCTCTGATGCCAGTTGGCCTCAGGAAGTATCAAACACCATTCAAAAGAGTTGGCGCTCTTTCTTATTACTAAACAGAGATTGTACCAAATTACAGAGAAATAAAGAACACCAGTCAGAAAGATCATCCAAACTATAAACTCCAGAAAAAAGGAAATTAGAGCCTGGCACAATGACTCACACTTGTAATCCCAGCACTCAGGAGCCTAAGGCATGAAAGTTGTTATAAAGCCAAAGCAAGCCAGCCATGCAATGAATCCTAAACTAACCCTACCTACAGAATACAAAACCCTGTTGAGAGAAGGGATAATCATCTTTATTTGGTAGTGTGGCTACTAGTGGGTTGTCCCACTGGAGGATTCCACCCCTAATTGGACACATGGGGGGGATAGGGGGTGGAGAATAGAACACACAATTTGGAGGCACCTGCAGGGGTGAGCAACAGAGAGTGGATACATTATAGACATGTGTGAAATTCTCAAAGAATGTGCTGCTGCTGCTGCTGCTGCTGCTGCTGCTGATGATGATGATGATAAAATTTACTCACAACTGAGAGGGGTGATTAAAAAAGACTATATTTGGCAGGGTAACGGTGGCGCATGCCTTTAGTCCCAGCACTTGGGAGGCAGAGGCAGGGGGATCTTTGTGAGTCAGAGACCAGGCTGGTCTACAGAGAGATTCCCAGAACAGCCAGAGCTATCTCAAAAATAAAGCAAACAAAAGACTAGCTTTGGATACATACTAAGTTTCAGGCCAGGCTGGCGTTCCTATTGAGTTCCATCTCAAAGCAAGAACAAAATATCAAATCAGATTTGGGAGAAATGTTAAAAGAAGCCACACAGCCCTCCAGCAGGCACTTCTGTCAAGAGAAAAGGAAAGCAGGCAGGTTCCAACTGAAAAGGGACCACTGCCCCCAGAAGCTCAGCCCAACTGGTCCCTCCCCGAATTTATGAGATGCCAAGCTCATGCTTCAGGTAAGCACGGGTCACACTCCCTGTGCTTTTTTTTTTTTTTTTAGATTTATTTTATTTATTTTATGTGTATGAGTATACTGTAGCTGTACAGATGGCTGTGAGCCATCATGAGTATGGCTGCTAGGAATTGAACTCAGAACCTCTGCCGGCCCTGACCTCTCCGGCGTAATTCACTGTAGCTGTCTTCAGACACACCAGAAGAGGGCTTCAGATCTCATTACAGGTGGTTGTGAGCCACCATGTGGTTGCTGGGATCCGAACTCAGGATCTTCTGAAGAGCAGTCAGTGCTCTTACCCACTGAGCCATCTCGCCAGCCCTATTTTATTATTTTTATTATCTAAACAGCATGTTATTTTGTAGCATCTTAGCTGTATACAAACTATATTCTCCCTTATACTTTTTTTGGAGGGGGGGCTTGGAGGCTTGTTCTCTAAAACAGGGTTTCATAGGGCACAGTCTGACATAGACTTTGCTATGTAGTGGATGGCCTTGAACCCTGATCTGCCTGCCTCCACCTCCTAAGTGCTGGCATTACATATGTGCACCCCCACACTCAGCTCTCCGTCCTGCTACCTCTACCCACTGAGTGCTGGGATTATAGTACTGCTCCCTCCTAACTGTGTACATTCCACACTTTGCTTAGCCATTCTGCAGTCAGTGGACAGCTGAGTGGCTTCTACCCTTTGGTTATTATATGTAATGTTGCTATAAATATGAGTGTGCAACTGCCTCTAACTGGCCCTTCTCTGAATTCTGAATTAGGAGCATGGACCCAGAAATGACATACAGAAATCACATGGCTACTCTGTATTTGATTTTCGAGGACCTTCTATACTGTTTTTCACAAGTGGCTTCCAATGCTGCACAAGATTCCTATGCC
>NW_022196896.1:105344165-105356717 GCF_008632895.1 Mastomys coucha
TGCTTTGATAAGACAATCCATTTTAACCCCTGTGCTACACCATCTAATGATGGCTTTGACACATTTCCCTAATGACTGGTGATGCTGGACATCTTTTATGAGTCTACCAGTCCTTCCTATACAGTTTTTCAATCAATAGCTACTTAAGCCCTTTGGTTTTCTTCAGAATACAAACCAAGGGATAGGTTAACATTCCATCTAAACACAACTGTCGTCTTGGCGACATTCTGAGTGTCAACGGTTATTTTGGATATAAACCTGGCCTTCCGTCTTATGGCCTCTTAGACATAAGATGATGTAGTTCTAGCTACCATATCCTTGAAGTGGTAACACTTGCTTAGTTTCTGCCCATTGTAAATGAGTCACTGCAATTAACACAAGATAGCCTCAGACAACAGCAAGGCATCGTGGTATAACCAGAGTTTATCAAGAATCATTTCTACAAAGTCACATGAGTTGACTGACATCTCTGGAGGACCAACCCTGAGATGATTCTACAAGGAGAGCAGTTCTTGGGTCAGCAGTCACTAGCCACAAGCTTTATATCTTTCAGAAACCAAATATTACAGACTAGCATGACTACAGCATAAGCTGACCCAACGTTTCCCATATTTACATGTCTGTGTGTAAGCCTTGACAAAGCAGGGGCTTTAGATGTTTCTCCCCGTTATGACCCCTTGAGCTTAAAGAAGCTTTTTCCACAGCTTGTTTTTTAACATAGTCAACTCTAGCTCTAAATGAAAGTTAATTACAATTACAAAATGTAAACTCAGAGCAGCCATGGCTAGAGTGCATTTTTGGAAGGCACCTGGGATTCCCAGAGAGCCCGACATTCATCCGTCAGTAACTTTTCCTATGAATTGCCCTCTCCTGACTTTGTTGTCTGTATGGCCAACAAGAGCAACAGTAAATGGAGGCGTGGAAGGAAGAATGACTAACACAGCAAACATAGTTACTGTGAATGATCTGGAATATACCTTAGTCATCAGACTTTGTGTTACATTTTTAATTCCTTAATCTCCAACACAAACACATGGTAATTAGTCCCCATCTTTTTCTGTGGGGTCAGGGATGGATGAACATCATCAGTAAATTGCTTGCCTACAAGGTGCAAAGCCCTGCTTTTGATCGCCAGTGTTGAAATAAAAATGAGGTAACTATGACAGGGCCCATCTTAGCAGGCCCCCAGACCTTAGCACAACTGACTCCATGATGGAAGTACCATTTGGGCCATAAAACTCAGCACGTAGACAGCACCACCTGCCAAAATGGAAACAAAGGCCTAATCTATCAAAGTCCATAGTCCTGGGAAAGTCTCTAAGTGTACTAACCGTGTGTTTTGGTGTTTGTAGTTCTGCTTCTGACTAACTGTTCTTGTTAACTGAAGTATGTCAACCCAGAACATTGTTTTTGTGCTCAAGAGCTCACTCTGAGAAAGGCTGGATGCTAATAACGACTTCTATTGTCTAAGCAGTCTTTCCTGCTGTACACAACAACAGTATCTAGCCAAGGTCATCCAACTATTAACAGTAAAATTATAGGCAGGGAGATAGACAGGAGATTCTCCAATGCTGAATATTTTATCAACTGTAGGTGTTTAGAGGATAGAGCTATGCTGAATCCAGTAAAATACAATTCCACATCACCTCTGTAAGCCATTTTCCAAAATACAGACTCCTTAAGAACAAATACAGATGGGGCAGCCCATGGGCACAAATCCACAAAACGAGAAGCAGCTCTTTTAGGCTATCTTCGTATCAAAAACTTCCTGGGGTTAGAACTGTGGCATTTCTGAAAGTACCCGACTAATATAGAAGTAGAGGCTCACAGCCATCCATTGGACTGAGCACAGGGTCCCCAATGAAGGAGCTAGAGAAAGGACCCAAGGAGCTGAAGGGTTTGCAGCCCCTTAGGAGGAACAACAATATGAACTAACTAGTACCCTCAGAGCTCCCAGGGACTAAAACTCCAACTAAAGAGTATACATGGTGGGACTCATGGCTCCAAGCAACATATGTATAGCAGAGGATGGCCAAGTCGGTCATCAATGGGAGGAGAGGCCCTTGGCCCTGTGAAGGTTCTATGCCCCAGTGTAGGGGAATGCCAGGGCCAGGAAGCAGGAAGGGGTAGGGTAGCAAGCAGGGGGAGGGGGAAGGGAACAAGGGTTTGTTTTAGTTTTTGGTTTTTTATTTTATTTTGTCTCCCTTTTTTTTTTGAGGGGAACCTGAGAAAGGAGATATTGTAAATAAAGAAAACATAAAAAAAAAAGGAACTGTGGCATTATTCATGCTCTCATAAAGAAATCCCAGCCGGGCAGCGGTGGTAGCATAGGCCTTTAATCCCAGCACTTGGGAGGCAGAGGCAGGCGGATTTCTGAGTTCGAGGCCAGCCTGGTCTACAGAGTGAGTTCCAGGACAGCCAGGGCTACACAGAGAAACCCTGTCTCAAAAAACCAAAAAAATGAAAAAAAGAAAAAGAAAGAAATCCTGATGGTGATGAAACCTAGAGACACTCTGTACACCTGCACATTATAAGTGTGTGTCGAACCACCAGTCCAAGTTCCTGGCATGTGCAGTGGATCTATATGCTGTTAGTCAGAAAGATTTGCAAAAAGACAAAGGAAACTACATAGCATTTTGCACACGATGCCTGTCTCAACCTGTTCAGCGAAAAGCTTTACAGAGTGCTAAAATATAGACAGCCTGACGTGAACACCTCATTTTTCCACATACTAGAGGCTTCAAGAACTAGAAGTGGTCTGGTCTCTCTGAGTAAAAGAGCTCTTGACCTTATCTGACTTTGAGCAGTGAGGTCACTTAACAAGGTAGAGGACAAAATGCCAGGCAGAGGCTCTAGTGCATAGCTGGCAGCGCTGGGTGCCATGCCCTGCCCTGTGTATTTCTGTCAATCGTAGGTGCTGGGTGCCATGCCCTGCCCCGTGTATTTCTGTCGATCGTAGGTGGTGGCAGTTCTCTGCCTTTCATTCTGTTCCACCCTAGCTAGTTCACAGTGCCCACAGTTTAATAAAGAAACAAAATATAAAGGTTGGCCTTCTCCCTCCTTGGACATCACCTAGCTTGAAAACCAAACATACTTGAAAGTTTAGAATTAAAACTGTCTCCCAGGGCTCTGTGTCTGAGTTTACATTTTCACTGTTCATGGGGACACCTACTATTTTTGAAATATTTTCCACTTCTAAGCTAGAAACTCTTAGTTCTGTTTAATCAAAAAGGGGCTTTTATGTTAAACTAAAGGAGTATCATGAGGGGTGGGACGATGGCTCAATAGGTAAGAATGCTTGATGCTCCAGCAGGAGGACCTGAGTTCAAATCCCCAGCATCCACATATAAAGCCAGGGTTGACTGAAGGTTCATCCTATTACAGTACTTGGGGGCCAGAGGGGCATAAACAGGAGGCTCAACGGGGTTTCCTACCTACCAGCCTTGATCCAGATTCAGTGAGAAGCTCTCCAGATTCACAAGAATCCTGAGGCTATGTAGGAAAATTCAGGTTGACAGTAAAGGTAAGAACCTAATCATTTTTTAAAACAAACCCTGACAATTCTTTAAATAGTTCTTGCTCTATCACTGAGGACGCAGCCACTAGTCCTCGCTTGGTATGTTTTCCTGCAGACCGAGAGGCTGGCAACACTTCTGTGAGACAAAGAGTCTGGAGTCTCTAATTCCAGGAGGCATCAGTGGTTGGCTTTGGAAACAATCCAAGAAAAGCATAAGGCCTGAGTTAATTCCAGGCAGACTGAAAGTCATGGTTCTTTAGAGTGGGACCCAGTTCCCAAGTTAACAGGTCCTCTTCTAACTGGGTGAACTGTCTACAGATTCCCTGAGGACTGTGGACTATCCTACATAGTGAATGTATGTATAGATCTGCGAAACTAATCCATCCCCTGAACCCTTTAAGAAACTTGAAGTTGGTACGTCCTCATTTTCTGTAACATGTAAATATTTTTAATTCCACAGGCCATAACTCAAGCCACTCTCCACACAGTACACTGCATTCCATGCAGCACAATACTATCAGGATGAATCTTACCACCCTTGGGCCATTGATTGGATGAAAAATGCAAAGACTGCGATGTAACACGCTTGATGACAAGCCTCTATGACAGACAGTGAATGCGGGGTGCTCCATCCAACCCTGGGCACCTGAAGACCAACAAAAACTACTCTCCACATTTCTCAAAAATAAGTTAAGAGAATCAAGATTTTTTTTTTTTTTTTTTGAGTAAAACCCAGGTTCCAGGCCGTGAACATGCAAGATTGCTTAGAAGAGTCATTTGCATTCACAGCTGTTACAACCAATAGCAAGAAACAGTCAATAGCCGGGCGGTGGTGGCGCACGCCTTTAATCCCAGCACTTGGGAGGCAGAGGCAGGTGGATTTCTGAGTTCGAGGCCAGCCTGGTCTACAGAGTGAGTTCCAGGACAGCCAGGGCTATACAGAGAAACCCTGTCTCAAAAAACCAAGAAAAAAAAAAAAAAGAAACAGTCAATAGGTATGGACAGGTGGCTGTAGGCACAGTCCCATGTCAAGAGTGACCTAGGAAGTGGCAGAGAGTAGTACACACATACCCACCTGCGACCTGAGGACCTATCCACCATCCATATCCATGTTCTCATACTTGCCAAGACACTAGTGCAGTCTCTGGGTGGCGTGAAAGGGCCCGCTGATCACCAACACAAGCCTTTGAGTAGCTGTCACACACACACACACACACACACACACACACACACACACACACACATATGACTGCAGCAACTCTTATAAAAGAAAGCATTTACCTGGCAGGGAGCGTGGCAGCTTGTAGACATGGTGCTGGAGTACAGGGGTATATGATGAGAAAGGTCTTCATTCTGTCTGCATACGCTTTCATCATGGCTCGATAGCTAGCCCTTCCAGAAAAATCTTAAATGCCAGTATGTTTTTGCTCTCAGAGTAACACACGGCCCAGGCATGTGGATTTAACAATATAACATTTAAGAAAAGTACCCAGCATCGTACTGGTCGTGTGTTGGGTCATCATGGGAAGTATCTTCATACTGTTTGAATTTCATTCGCAATCCCAGGATCAATGACTTGACAGTGCAAGCAGGCCTCACGCGCAAGTTCCATTATTTGACTCCTTCCAGGGTTTTGTTCTGCCCTTACCACATGACATATGTGTTTTAATCAGACCTGTTAAATGCTCATATTTCATGTTGTGTTTTCTGGGGGGATGATGGAGATGTTGTTAGGCCCCTTTTGCTGGAAATGATTATTCTTTCCATCACTCTATATAAAGTATTTCTCACTTCTCTCCCTTGCCAAACCCTCCAAATAGCTACTTTAAAATTCAGCGATCTAACCTAATTTTAGCAATGTATACTTGCAGAATACACCATAAAGTCATTGGCACACAAAAATTAATTTTAGCAGTTGGCAGTAAGGCTGGCATTTAATTATCAATCTTTCAAGGGTGTTAAAAATATATCAGTTTTCCATAGTTAATAGCAACAAAAAAGAATATTTTGAGTTCTTTCTCTGCCTGGTTGGGTTCCTTTTGCTCAAAGTCCTAAATTTTTTGCTTCTATATCCAAGAATCTAGAATAGGGTGTAAATCTTAAGTTGTCAAGTGTATTATGGGAACACTTGTGTTACAAACACTTGCTACAAGCACACCAATTACTACAGAGTCAGTCTGTTATGGTCTCTCAATTCTTATTAATAAAATACAAGTATTTCCATGAGTTATAGTTTATTTATTATATACATTAATAACATTTGCCGGGCGGTGGTGGCACATCTTTAATCCCAGCACTTGGGAGGCAGAGGGAGGCAGAGTTCTGAGTTCGAGGCTAGCCTGGTCTACAGAGTAAGTTTCAGGACAGCCAGGCTATACAGAGAAATCCTGTCTCAAAAAAAAAAAAATCAAAATTAGAAAAGGAATCTATTAGGGCTGGAAAGATGATGGCTCAGAGGCTAAGAGCACTGACTGCTCTTCCCCAGAGGTCCTGAGTTCAATCCCCAGGAACCACATGGTGGCTCACAACCATCTATAATAGGATCTGATGCCCTCTTCTGGTGTGTCTGAAGACAGTGATGATGTACTTATATAAATTTTATAAATAAATAAATTTTATATGTATATATATATATATATATATATATATATATATACACATATATATATTTCAGCAGACCTGGCTATATAGCTATATATATATCCAGATCTTCTGAAATTTTACTTCTATTCACACCCAAATGGCTGCACTTTTTCCCAGGATCCATACTTCTAGAGATATGAAAGTACTGTTTGTTTTTCAGGGGAAAAACAAACTTAACCTGCATGCAGCCACGCCAACCTCCTTGCAGGCCCCAAGACATATCTTGCTAGAATCCAGTTTCTTAACCAGCTCAGCTGTCCCTCTTTATTTCTGAAAAGCACTCCTCGGCAGTCCAAATCTGTAACGTTTAAAACCCTGACCACAGCTTTATGTTCCATTATTTATAGATACCCACAGCGTAGGGTCATGCACGCTGCATCACTGGTGGGTGCTCCTCCTCCACACAGGAGAAGGCTCAGATTATTTTTATCAATAGCATTTTTTTTTGCAATGTAAGAGATGGAATACAGGGTTCACACATACACACACAACATACACAATACAGACATATGCTAATGACATGTGGGAATTATTGTGTATGCAATAATGAGTATGCATGCTACAGCAAGTATGTGACAGCCAGAGCTCAACCTTGGGTGTTGGTCTTCACCTTCTACCTTGTTTGAAGTCAGGTTTCCTTGCTGCTTTGCTAAGCTAGCTGGCTTGTGTAGGTCTTTGTCTCCACCTCCCATCTAACCCCTTAAAAGAGCTGGGATTAGAGATGCTCATGGTACATGTCCAATTCCTTATACGGGTTCTTCTGGATTTACATTTCCTTAATAAGCATTCATCCTCTTTGTATTCTACTTCCCTCTCAGTCACACAGCAGACACTCTCAAACATGCATTCTTTTCTGCAAAACTGAAGGCAGGATCAGCTCAACCCGTCAGGGGTCCGCCCTTCCCTGAATCCCTGTAATGATTAAACATGAGTTTCATACTTCAGAGGTTTTTCCCACCTCTGTATTCGTCTACCTTAGCAATGCACGTGAGCGGTTTCTCCTGAATGACATGATGAGCCTCTGGTAATGAACGATCTTACACTTGTGGGCTCGTCCTAGCAACCACAGCTGTTGAGAACAGAGATAGACAAATGGAAAATTTCCTGACTTGTGATGAGCACAGTCACTCTCCATTTATCATTGGCCCTGGACGGAGTGAGCAACTCTGAGTACGTTGATACCTATTGTTTCATTTTCTTTTTCTATTCTCTGACTCGATTTTCTCGGGAGTTCAATGAAAAGCCAGACTTCTTTGCATTTTGTCCTGTTTCAAATCATTCAAGAAAAGAGAAAGAAGACGCTGGAAATAGGAGTCAGAGGTTCAAAGAAATTATCAGGACAATTTGAATGGGGGGGGGACCATGAATAATTTGAGACCCTTTTCCTATTCTTTAGCAAGGCTTATTTGATCTTTTATATTTTTTAATTGTGTGTGTGTAAGGAAAGGGTGGTACTTGCTTTTCTGCACAGGCTGGAGTTGTAAAATCTGACAGACATGGAGTCACAGGTGCTTATGAGCTACTTAGTGTGGGTGCTGGAACTGAACTCAACTCCTCTACAAGATCTGAGCTATCTCTCCAGCCCACAGAATCTTTGATTGTTCTTTCTTATTTGGTTTTTTTTTTTTTCTTTTTGGTTTTTCAAGACAGGGTTTCTCTGTGTAGCCCTGGCTGTCCTGGAACTCACTCTGTAGACCAGGCTGGCCTCGAACTCAGAAATCCGACTGCCTCTGCCTCCTAAGTGCTGGGATTAAAGGCGCGCGCCACCACTGCCCAGCTTGGTTACTCTTAATGTGAATTTTTATACATTTTGTCCAAGAGACCATGCTTAAATTAGGCTAAACTCATCACTCTACACAGTGACGTCCACTTAAATGTTTATTAAGAGCTTTGCCGTCCAGGGCTGGGGAAGTAGCCCAGGAGAGCACTCTTGTAGCAGGGAGAACCCTGGGTTCCATGTTCACCACAAAGAAGCCGAAAAGAATGTATTTTATTCCTGCTCCAGCCTACTTGACACTCAAAAAAAAAAGCATGCCCTGACAGAAATGCTTCAGCTACAAACAAAAGTTATGAAGAAGAAGTGAGGGGTGAATCCTTCCCAACACTCAAGTCCAACAGCAATAAAGTTCAAGCCAGAGCCTCCTTAGAGCCGTCTGAGACAGCACCTGTTTGTCCACCTTATCTTCTACAAGGACTTTTCAAAGGGGAGGACATTAAATGTATCCTTCTGTTTTGTTTTTAGAGACAGAGTCTCCCTCCATATCCCAGGCTGACCCAGAACTCACCTTTATCCCAGGCTATCCCAACCTTCCCAGCCTCAGTCTTTCAAATGCTTGGATTAGAGGCATGAGCCACCATGCTGGCTGCACTCTTACAGCACTGAAACCATGAGATCAAATGGGTTTCTAAAGTCAGGATTTATACGCGCTCTACTTGGAGCTGAGAATGTGACTACATAGTAAAGAAACTGAGCCAGGACAAGTGACTCAGGCCTATCTTCCCAATAATTAAAGAGGCAGAGATGGTTGGATCAAATGTTCAAGGTGTGCGTGGGTGACTTAGTAAGATGTGTCTCAAAATATAAAGTGAAAAGAAGGCTAGGGGACTGGAGAGATGGCTCAGCAGTTAAAGAGCATGGACTGCTCTTCTGAAGGTCCTGAGTTCAATTCCCAGCAACCATATGGTGGCTCGCAACCATCCGTAATGGGATCTGACGCCCTCTTCTGGTGTGTCTGAAGACAGCTACAGTGTACTTACATACAAAAAATAAATAAATAATTAAAAAGGAGGAGGAGGAGGAGGCTAGGAATACACCTGGGGGGGGGGAGGCACTTGCCTGCCACGTACAAATCCCTAATCCCCAGCAGGGGAAGAAAGGCAGGGAAAGGAGGGGAAAGAGGAGGGACAGAAGGATGGGGAGGAAAGAAAGGAAAAAGAGTCCTGTCCTGTCCTGACTCTTCTAAACTGTGGTATTCTTACAACCTCTCCACACCACTCCATTTCTGCAACCTGTAACAGTTCATCTATCTTATTGATTCAGCTACATTTCTTTCTTTCTTTCTTTTTCTTTCTCTTTCTCAAAACAGGGTTTCTCTGAGTGACTCTGGCTGTCCTAGAACTCACTCTGTAGACCAGGGTAGCCTCAAACTCACAGAAATCCGCCTGCCTCTCCCTCCAGTACTGGGATTAAAGGCGTGCACCCACAGCCTCCGGCTCTCAACTATTTTTAAGATTTCTTTATTTAGTATGTCTACAATGTTCTGCTGGCATGTATGTCTGCAGGCCAGAAGAGGGCACATGATTTCATGATAAATGGTTATGAACCACCATGTGGTTGCTGGGAATTGATCTCAGGTCCTCTAGAAGACTAGTCTGTGCTCTTAACCTCTGAGCTATCTCTCCAGCCTTCAATGAGGTTTCTTCTAAGCCATCGTAAAGTGTTTTCCTCTTTCTCTTCACAGTATCTAACACTTCTGGAATGTGTTCCCGGTGCCAGGTGGTGTGCTAACAGAACTGGATAACCTCACTCTACTCAGGTAACCTTGAGCAGAGTGAACGAGAAACCTGAGATCTGAGCTTACACATGGGGGAGGGACTACCTACCTCACAGCATCCCCCTCTCCACCGCACCGGGTCCATACCTTCCTTTAGAAGTGAACAGGTAGGAGTGTCATGAAGGGCCAGGCAAGATGCCCCTAGTGTCATTTCCACAGGGAACATACAGCCATGTGTGAACATTCAGAAATGCTTTGCTGACAGCACGTTTTGTCATCAGATGGGATTCTGACACTCCTAAATAACATATTCATTTTATTCGCCTCTCATAGCTTCATCTGCAAAATAAAATTTGCTACCCCGATTGTGGAGGAAAAGAGGAAGGGAGAATGGTTGGGGAGTCCAAACAGCAGACATAGAACCTGAAGCAAGGCAATTCGGTGACAATAATCTGAATCTTCGACCTGAATCTGTGTATGTGCATGTGTGTATGTATGTATTTGCACACTCGTCTATATATGTATGTGTTTACACACGCATGTGTGCTTGTGTGTATGTGCATGTGTCTGTGTGTGCATGCTTGCATACATGCACACTTGTGTGTGATTGAGACTCTGTGTGCCGTGGCATATGTGTGGAGATCAGAAGTCAACCCCCCTTCACTTTGAAGTAAGATCTCTTTGCTATTTTCCTGTTGTGTGGCCAGCTAGTTGGCCTGCAAGCTTCTGGGGATTCTCCTGTGCTTGCCTCTCATCTCTCCTCTGTGAGCATGGGGAATACAGGTGGCACTGGCTATGCACATGGGGAATACAGGTGGCACTGGCTATGCACTGGCCTTTTCTGTGTTCTGGGCATGAAAACCTTATGGAGCCTCTGGAAATCATTAAACAAAATAAGCCAACTCAGAAAGACAAGTATTGCTGTGTTTTCTCTCATATTTAAAATTATACATGTATTTAGATGTGAATGCTTGTAGGTCATAAAATTAAAGGGGGAGGGAATCATAAGAGTAGAAGAACAGGGGCTGGTGAGATGGCTCAGTAGGTAAGAGCACCAACTGCTCTTCCGAAGGTCGTGAGTTCAATTCCCAGCAACCACATGGTGACTCAAAACCACCCATAATGAAATCTGATGCCCTCTTCTGGTATAGCTGAAGATAGCTACAGTGTACTCATTTATAATAATAATAATAATAATAATAATAATAAAAAGAGTGGAAGAACAGAGAGGGTAAAGGAATCCACACGGGGTTGGGGGGGGCTGGGGGAGCTGAAGAACAAGGGAGCTGGCTGTAGGTATGATGACATATTTGGAGACACT
The DNA here is from genome assembly GCF_008632895.1 of Mastomys coucha. Lineage (NCBI taxonomy): Eukaryota > Metazoa > Chordata > Mammalia > Rodentia > Muridae > Mastomys > Mastomys coucha. The sequence goes on from NW_022196896.1 coordinate 105,355,141, forward strand.
ATGGTGCTGCTTAATTCTCCACATGCTATTCTAAAAAGTCAACAAGATGATAAATTTTTAAGAAAATGTAAGGTCTTCAGTTCAAAATAAAGAGGCTCAAAAAAAAAAAAACTGAAAAATAAACTTTTTTTTTTTTTTTAAACCACAGACATCTGGAGCCAATTGTCAGCAACAAGCACCTTCTGGAACCTTCTGGAACTTTCCAGTTTCAACCTAGTTCTACTTGTTTCCTTTTATTTTCTTCTATTTTATGAGACTAGGTCTTATTATGTAGTTTTAGCTGGCCTAGAGCTCACAGAGGTCTGTCTGCCTCAGCCCCCTTAGGACTGAGATGAGAGGTTTGCAATATCACACCTTGCAGCCTCTTTATTTTACACATGTAGAGTATGCAAGCCAACCGATTATGCCAAACAAGGCAGGGCTGGAGAAACCCTGGCATCCCACACCCAGGGCTCACCAAAGAGACTCGACGTGGCGATCCTTCAGCTGAGAGCTAGCAGTCTGAAACCAAATACCAAGAGATGGAAAAAGCTTCTGATACCATAATCCAGTCAGAACCAGCTCAAGGATAAGGTCAAGAAGTAGCTAAGCCAGGTGGAAGGATGGCCCCACCCGGCAGGCCAAGAAGGAAGCAGCCACAAAAGCCAACGCTATTCCCCTTCAAGTACCACAGCAGAGTCTTCACACACACCACCTGTCTCAGAAACATCAGAATGTCGCTTGTATACGATAGCAAGATCAACTAGAGCTCTCATTGCCTGACACACAACAGTAGACTCCTCTTCTCCATGAATGACCCAAGTCTTGGTGGAACTTAGTGACCTCCATTCCAAGAGCATCCGCTCCATGAGGCTAGGGGGTTTCTAGCTTATCGGAGTCAGTCTCCGAAGCCTCAATCTGAGATGGCTTCTGCCGACATAGGGTTACTTACTGCATAAGGGCCTGTATTCAGAAGGACATGGCAGTAGGTTTAATTCTCTACCATGGTTGTGTTCAAACTCTCAAAATGTTTCGAAGAAACCTCGTGGTCCTGGTCTGTCCTGAGTACCATAAATTAGGTAGCTAGCTTGGTCTGCCAGAGAGCTGATACCCAATGTACTTATCCAATATACAAATGAGTGAACGAGCAAAAGTTGTCCTAGAAGGGGTCAAGGGGCTGAGGTGGTGATGGCTTAGTGGGTAAAGTGTGTGTGATACAAGCATGGGGACCTGAGTTCAGATCCCCAGAGTCCATGTAAATGCTGAGTACCATAGCACATGCCAGTAACCCCAAGGAGCTCACTGGCCAGCTACAGATTCAGTGAGAGATGGTCTCAATGAAGAAGGTAGAGAACTATACAAGAAGATACATGCTGTCAGCCTCTAACCTCCACGCCTGTACACAGGGACTTGCAGGCTGGTACACATACAACATGTGAACACATGCAGTATGAAATGAATACAGGTCAAGAAACTTCAACCTATAACCAAAGTCTGCCTCCCCTCCCCCCAGCTTTGACCAGCCTATTATTGTACACAACATTTTATTGGCTGCCTTGATTCACCAAAGAAAAGTTGAGTGATTGAGACTTTAGGGT
>NW_022196896.1:105356727-105374586 GCF_008632895.1 Mastomys coucha
TTATTGGCTGCCTTGATTCACCAAAGAAAAGTTGAGTGATTGAGACTTTAGGGTCTGCAAAACTTAAATATTACCAACTAGCCTTTGCAGAGAAAGCATGTCATCCTAGAAGAGCACCTTACCTTACTGCCTCTCAAATATTCCAATCGGAAAAACAAAAGGAAAAGCTGATACCCTCATGCGACCTGGTCTAGCTTTAAGAAACTAGCCACAAACCGTCTCTGACTTGGGACTTTATAAGTTAAGTGTGGATTTTATATCTTGAACCTAAATTCTGCGTCTTTAGATTCCAAAAAAACCCAGAACAAATGGTTAGCTGAGGTGCCTACTGAAATGTCAAAGCAGATGCTGGCTGCCAAGGTCTCCCAGGATCACAAGTACGGTTACAAAGTCCTGGCTCCTTTCCGCACTTCTCACCACCCTATCTAAACCTCTCCCAGCCTCTGAGCTTCACTTCCCTGACCCCACCCCAAGCTTCTGATTCCTAAGACACCCAGCTATTTCAGCCATATGTTCTCTGGGTCCTTCTCTCTTCTCATCCTTTCTTATTGTCTGCCCCACCCCCTCTCTCATGGCCTGGTTCAGTCTACTGGTCATGTCTAATGTACCTCTCTCTCTCTCTCTCTCTCTCTCTCTCTCTCTCTCTCTCTCTCTCTCTCTCTCTCTCTCTCTCTCTCCATCCTTCCAGATGGCTGAATTCTCCTTCATATCTACAATAAAAACCTTCTCCTCAATTGTACCCAGGAGCGGTCATGACCTCATTGCCATTCAGGCGTGTGTTTTAATATAAACATTTTCTTCCAAATCTAAACAGTGTGCCAAAGATGACTCATGGTTATTCCTTGGCAACCACCTTCTGTAAGAGCAGCTCTCAACCTGGAGTTGCAAGCTCTTGGTGGGGTGGGGTCGAACCCCACTTCTATACCGGTCACATTAGATACTCTGTATAGCAGGTATTTACATTACAATTCATAACAGTAGCAAATGTACGCCAGGCGGTGGTGGCGCACGCCTTTAATCCCAGCACTTAGGAGGCAGAGGCAGGCGGATTTCTGAGTTCAAGGCCAGCCTGGTCTACAGAGTGAGTTCCAGGACAGCCAATGCTACACAGAGAAACCCTGTCTTGAAAAAAACAAACAAACAAACAACAACAACAAAAAAAAAACAGTAGCAAATGTACAGTTTATGAAGTAGTAACAAAAACAACCTTAAGGTTGGGGTTCACCACAACATGAAGAACTTTCTTCAAGGGTCACAGCATTAGGAAGGTTGATAGCCTCTATAAGGAGAAGCACACAAAGAAAACAGGCACCTCGGTTTTCAACTCAGTCTTAGTTCGTCCTTTATACATTCAGTTTGGAAGCATTGCATGGCCTTGAAGAGTCTACTGAACTTTGACACAAACCCATCATTTCCACTGCGGAAACCCTGCATGAGAAGATCCAGCAAGGTGATTAACGTGAGGACATCTTTATGCCCTTCTTCTTGCCTGAAAGTACTTTAACTCCATGCCTGATTACACTGAATAACTAACGAATGACCATCTTTTCCCCCAGGCAGTTCTTAGCAACTATTTAGAGAAAGCAATTTTGGGAGCTAGCTCTACCTGTCAGGAAACTTCCAGATTGGTGACTTTAGTGGCAGTTTTTTGTTTGTTTGTTTGTCTGTTTGTTTGTTTTGTTTTTGCTTTTTGCAGGTCAGCTTCCTAAGGCATTCCATTCACAACAGGAACCTTCTACATCATTGACCACACAATCTTAGAATTCTGACAGTGCTACCCGCAGCTTTATATGAAGTGCATCATCTCTCTTGACAGTTGTTGGGTAGATGGCTAGTGTGACTCAAAGGCACTTCCTGCAATCCACAAGGTCCGTGCTTTTAAATCATAGGATCTTAGAGCTCTTATTTGTTTAAAGGGAGTTTTCTGGATAATGGCTATGTTAACTCCATGAGAAGGAAATGTCTGGGAAGAAGACAGAAAGGAAAATTCTGTGAGGGAGAGAAGGACCAAGGCAGAAAGCGATTGGGCTCTGATCTCTGAAAGAAGTTCTGGTTATGATGACCAGAAGATAAAACTGAAAAATTGACTCATGGGGACCTCAAGTGTGAGTCTCAAGGGACTCTTAAAGGAATTTGAATGTGTGTGTGTTTGTGTGTTTGTGTGTGTGTGTGTAAAAGGTGGAGTTTTTGTTGTTATACCCCAGCTCACAATGGCTTAATTCATGAGCCCTAAAGAACAAACACTAACCACACAAGATGGCAAATACACATTGCGCTAATTGTTTCTGTCCAGTTCTGCTGGTAAAACTCCACGAAAAACCTGCAAAGCCGTTGGCAAAACCTGGGACAAAAGGAAGAAAGAAGTGATGGAGACTAAGACATCATCATATGGTTAGGGATCAACACTAGCCTCAGTGGTAGTGTTGATGACATATGAGAAGAACACTGGGGACAACTAGGTCCCACCAAAGGTCATTCTCCCTTCTCCTTGCAAGCCTCCCGACCCCACACTAAATGCTGACCAACAGCCCAGACCGAGCCAGAGGGAGGAAAGAACTCATTACTCCCATGGGGTCCATTTCCCTCAAGCTGGAATTTTAAGTCGGAAAATATCACCAGACTTATTTCATTATGTCTAAGTCTCAGACATTGCTATACGGAGAAGAGGGAGCGTGGGAGGATCTACAATTTCGAGAATGCTTTCTCCACCTTCATGCCCTTGTACACACAGGGGCAAGTTCTTTTATAATTGGATTTGGGAGAAGGGTCCCTCGAGCTGCTTCAAAGGAATGCGGGCCTGTTAGAGAAATGGCTTCACCATTCAGTCAGCAGGCTCTCCCTCACGTTTAAAATCACAAGCACAAGTTGGGCGTGGGGACACACGCCTGGAATTCCAGCACTTCCTAAGAGGCAGAGGCAAGAGGATCAGTGCAGATAAGAAGCCAGCCCTGTGGTCTACACACCAAGTTCCAAGCTAATCACCATTACATAGTGAAACCTTGTCCCCCAAAAAGCTGAAAAGTTACAAACCCAGAAACCTCGGAATTGGTTAATATAAGTCGATCTTACTCCATAACTATTCACATTTCTGAAGGGACCTCCTTCCGAAGGTTTCTTTAACTGGGCTGATTCCTCTTTGATGCTCTCTAGGTGGCTTGAAGACTTAGAGCAACTTTTTACAAGGACTTCATAAATCAAAGCCCACTTGCATTTTTTTTTAAACTAAGGGCATCCCCAAAGCCTCTCAACTTTCTCTTTAGCTACACCCACGTTATTATAAGGAAAAAGAGAGCAACAATAACCAAAAAAAAAAAAAAAAAGCCTCCTTCCTCTACCTCTATGAACTCTTTCAAACATTCAATAGTAAATTCCTATTCATAATATTTTTTTAAAGTATGGGGAGGGTGGGTGGTTCTTAAGCACAAAAGGCTTAGCATTGTTTTCTAATATCAAGATTTCTAACCGAAGGCAAGATGAAGGTACAGATGATTCAAACGTCACGACCAAGATGCAAACAGGGCCTAAACCAGCCCCTACACACATGATTTGAAGCCCGGAGTGGAATGGTCCACTTTCTGAAAGTATCTTCTGAAGGAGCCAACAAGAGATAGGATCTAGGAATGAGGAAGGAGTAGTCACTCTGGCTGTCAGAAGCAACGGCCTTACTAGGCTTGCCAGCAATAGAACCAGATCCTTTTTTGCTCCTGACAGCAGAGCAGGAGAGTGAAATGCTGCTCAGTACAGACAAGGGTGGAGTTCCTCAAAGCACTTGTGTGTGTGTGTGTGTGTGTGTGTGTGTGGTTCATAGTCCTGGGGCACCTCCATGATAATGAGAACACCGAAGACTTTCTGTTTTCTATGCCAGTGATACTGTATTAGAAAGCAAAACAGAAAAGAATAAACTTCAGGTATTTACTAACTCAGTTGAAAATAATAAAGAGAAGGATGAGGGAAGGAGAAAGAACAGTAGTGAAGTGAAGCTTCATATTAGAGTTTGGCAAATCCCTCTAATCTGGCCCAAAAGAAGACAGCTGGATTTGTTGGGCTAGTAATATTTCAGAACACTTGGACTCAAGGAAACTTCACTACAGTCTTGAAAGAATGCAGATTAAAAAAAAAAAAGGCACAATAGGACCTTAGCATCCTTATGAAAATGGGTTTTGATCTTGTGAACCTCTAAGAAACCCTCTGGGACCCTCCCAGGCTTCCAGGCCACCAATGAGCACCCGATGTATCAGTTAGGAACAGTTGCTATCCCACTAAACAAATGAACAAACCCAGAGAGAGAGAGAGAGAGGTCAAGCAGCGACTGGTAAAGGTGACCACCTGGTTTGGAGGTTGCAAGGGTGGCATGAGATCATGGAGGGGAGGAGCTGGCTTACCAGAAGTGCTAGTAACAGTTATTTCCTGACAAGGGACAGCAAGGCGAACACACAGGAGGACAGGGACTGGAGGGAAAGGTGGAGAAACTTCCCAGATTCTGAAGGTCATTTGCCATGAGAGGAGAAAAACAAAACTCCCAAATGTGCTGTTTAGAACTCCAGGCCTTCCTTCAAATCCTGCCCCTGCCTACAGAAGTAAGCAGCTTTGGGCTCCATTGAGACTTGAGGACCCTCATTCCACCTCCATTAGGCAACTAACTGTCTTCCCGGGTACACCTTGTTCCTCGGGAAATTTGAGCAAGCCAAGAGAGCTGCTTCATTATTTACAGGGCCCTTTTTGTACCACCCTGCATTTACCAGGAACCCTCAACAAACAAAAATGGGCACGCTGAGAACTTCGCCTACACCCTCTGGCCCCTGACCCGGTGCCTCAGCAACGGACTACTGTTCAGCTCAGCCTTCTTTCTAAAGTCACCTAGTGCTGGTCTCTAAGGTGCGTCCAGAGTGCCTTCAGGAGGTCACTTCTCTGAGAATTTGGGAAGTGTGCGCAACTGGGGAAGTGGGAAACGCTGCTCACCCAGTCACTGTCCCAGCAGAAAGCTAGTGCGTGAGAAACCTCAGGCATTGCTTCCACCCAGAGCTGGATATTCACTTCAGAGTGTAGCGGGTCTCCCGGCACTCATCTTGATAGGAAACCCGCCACGCCCCACCCCCACACACATCCCAGTCCATTCTTCACCATCAATCAAACGGTTCATGAAGTGTAGAATGGATAAGGTTACTTTTTCTGTTAAAATTCGAGCGTAACCCTCCCGCCTCTCCAGCCACAAACCGGGGTTTCGTTTCTCCCCTTCACAGTAGCACTCCCCTCCAACTGCTGCGCTCTCCCAGGACCTTGAGGTGCTCAAATGTCACCTCCTAAAGGCCACCAAATCAAAAGTTACCTCTCAGGCGGGTTTCTTAAGGCTTGGGAGTTCTTCTTGCTCTGGAAAGTTATTTTTATTTCACCATTCCATCACCGTCTCTTTCCCTAGGCATCCTCTCCTACGAGTGTTAAGCACCTGGTCCCCGGCGACATCCCCAGCGCCTGGCTCGGACCAAACCATCAGCGAAAAGAGACTGAAATGAATGAAGTGCGGTGCCCGGTGTCCGTGGGACTCGCAGGAAGGGGGAGACCTGCATGTCCGGAGCAGCCGGGCCACCGTCGCGAGTGACTCCGCGGTACCCAGAGCCAGGCTAGGCGCGTACCCCCTCCCCAGCCGCGCGTCCGGCCCTGGAGCCGCAGGTGTCACCTGGAGCGCGCACCGCCCGGACGGCTCCACCACGATGCTCACTCAGCCCTACTCACCATGGTGGCCGCAGCCGCCCGGGTCTCGACAGCAGCGATCGCCCGGGATGCGAGAGCCAGAAGAGACCGTAGCAGCCCGGGCGGCTGACAGGTGAGGCGCTAGCCTCAGACCATGGCTACTTCCCACAATGCCCTTGAACTGAAAGTTTGCAGACTCCTCCCCGCACCGGGCCGCTCCTCCCCTCCGCTCCTCCCACACACCTTCCTCCTGGCTTCCTCCCGCTGTGTCACTCCTTCTCTGACTCTTCACCGACCTCCCGCTCCAGCTCCCACTTTTACCCATTTCCCACTCCCTCCTCCTCCCCTGGTACTTTCTTTGCTCTCCAGCACCGGCGGGACCCTGCAGCTCGCCCCGCCCCTCATCACCGCTAGCCCCGCCCAGGGCGGTGCTTGCACCTGCGCGCGCACCTTCTGCGCTGGCCGCTCCCGGTGCCCGGGCTTCCCTCTTGGTCAGGGGGTCTGCTACCCCTCTGCTTTCACGTTGTGTGCTTCCTAAATGGGACCGGCGGCCGTCCGACTTGCAAAAAGATGGTTTCCTTTACACCTGAGAAAAGTGTAAAAAGCAGTCTGGCCCTACACCGCTGGGAGAGAACGGTTCCCAGAGCTAGAAATACAAGGAAAATGTTTTCACACACACTCCCTTGAGTTTTGTTTTGCTTTTTACCAAAACTGCAATTCAAGGACATGCATAGCCCTCTCCGCTTAAAGCTTAAAGTTTTCTATTACATTATGGTACTGAAACTCGGGCTTTTTTGTTTGTTTGTTTTTCTTCAGTTGTTTTTCTTCCCCTTGATTTTTAGGCCTAGACTGTGTTATTTAAATTTAAATATAATTACATCATTTTCCCCCTTCCTCCCTTCAATTCCCTGCCATGTATATTCACCCACCCTGCCTCCGGGCACTTTCTTTTGAAATCATGACCTCCTTTTTCGTGTGTGTGTGTGTGTGTGTGTGTGTGTGTGTGTGTGTGTGTGTTACTGCTCGGTCTTTTAGTGTTGCTCTTAGGTATATGGTTTCAGGACAGACCACTTGGTATTGGCTAACCAATGAGGGGAGTTTTTAATTGCTGGTATAAAGAATCTCCAGGTCTCCGAGTTCTAAGCAGAGTTTTTTAGCACAGATTAATTTGGGGAAAATGGACTGGTTTTGCCATAAGCCTAAAGAGAGACAATGAAACCAGGCAGTGGTGGCGCATGCCTTTAATCCCCGCACTAGAGAGGCAGAGATGGGCAAATTTCTGAGTTCCAGGCCAGCCTGGTCTACAGAGTGAGTTCCAGGACAGCCAGAGCTATACAGAGAAACCCTGTCTCGGAAAAAACAAACAAAAATGTTTAACCTTTGTCTGAATGGCTCTTACACCCACAAGTCAACAGAATTCCTTCCCAGGATCCATTCTGAATCCTTCTGCAGGATATAGACCCACACACACACATCCTACCTACCCCCATCTAGGGACAGGAAAGCAAAGAGAACTCCAGCTGGGCTCCCGAATTCCTGCCACAAACGTATTTCCCTCACACCAGGCCCTAATGGTGGGGGAGTCCAGGTGATGGCTGAGGGGGGCACAGGTTGTCTGGTTGCCGGTGCTCACAGTCCCCAGCGGGACAATAGGTGATATAAAAGGTGCAACAAAGCCCAGGAAGTGCTAAGCTGCTGGGCTAGCAAGGCACAGATTAGCTACTGAAAATTACCAGGAAGCCAGGTAGACTACTCCTGGTGAGGTGATAAGCAGTCCAGACTAAGAAGCCAGGGCACTGAAGGAAAATACTTGCCCTGGATGAACAGATCCCAAAAACAGCCTCAGTGGCTGGAGCACAGTGCCAGGGAGGTCTAATGGATAGGGAGGAACATGGAGACCAAGCTAGAAGCACGCATGCATCCACAGTCTCCAGTCTGCGGTTCCCACAAGCCCCTCTGCCTCCAGGTTCCCAGTTGCTATGTACTGTAACGCTCCTTTTAAGCTGGTGTTGTGACATCTGCAGGGACTGTAGAAGAGGATTATTCGACCAGAAGTAAACCCCAGACTGTGGTAAAGGAAAGTTTCCTTTCTAAATTCCTGCACGGGCCAAGGCCTCCCTGCCTTTGGCTTCACCTAGCTGCGGTCATCTCATGCCTGTTTCCATCGGGGCTCACTCCCTCTCTTGTGCTCTGCACCACCTGCCTTTGCTGAGCCAATCGCAAACCATTAAAAGCCTTCTGTTTTGAACGGTTTTTTTATCTAATCTATAGTGGGAAAGAGGTGGGATTACTGAAGAGCTTTAAAGCTAAAGGAATCTCAGTGAGCTAAGACTTAAGTCAAACACTGAAACGGGAAAGTTCCCAAGTGTGTGGCCCACGTTGGAGGGGGTGGGATTAGACATTAACTTAAAACTGAGTAGCATTCTCATTCTTTGCCTCCGTCTGACCCTGCTGAGATGGGTGGTGGACACTGTGTTGGGCTTCTGATGTCTAAACTGTTTCTCTCCGCATTCTCACGGCTTGCCCAGTCATGCTAAGGGGAAGGGCTACAATGGGCTGACCATTTTACATAGGTTATCTCATCGGCCATCAAAATGAGAAATGTGCCCACTGTACTCGTGTTCAGATGAATGCCTGAGGCTCTAGGTGGCAAAGCCAGAACAGGCTCAGCTAGTAAGGGACAAACGCTGAGAGAGGCTCTGAGCGCATAGCAACGAGGACGGACACCTCTCTTAGATACCAAAATAGCCTGCATAGTAACTTAGTTTTGGTTGGATTTTCCCCACACCATCTTTTCTTCCTTACATCCCTCTTTCCTTCTCTCCCTCCATCCCTCCTTTTTGTTTTGTTTTGTTTTGTTTTGTTTTTCGAGACAGGGTTTCTCTGTGTAGCCCTGGCTGTCGTGGAACTCGCTCTGCAGACCAGGCTGGCCTCAATCTCAGAAATCCGCCTACCTCTGCCTCCCAAGTGCTAGGATTAAAGGTGTGTGCCACCAACGGCCGGCTCATCCCTCCTATTTTCAGTACTAGGGATTGAACCCAGGACCTCACACATTCTAGGCAAGATCTCATATACTGAGCTAAATAAATCCTTAGCCCTCTTCTTACTTTTTACTTTGAGAAAAGACCTCACTAACTGTCCTGGTTAGTGTTTTGTTTTGTTTGTTTGTCTGCTTGTCACAAGCTAGGGTCATGTAGGTAGAAGAACCTCAGTGAAGTAAATGTCTCATCAAACTGACAAGTCTGAGGTGTTTTTCTTGATTGATGAGTAATGGTCCAGCCCACTGTAGAAGATGCCATCCCTGGTCAGATGGTCCTGGGATGTATAAGAAAGTCACCTGAGCAAGCCAGGAAGCAACACTCCTCCATGGCTTCTCCTTCAATTCCTGCCTCAGTGTCTTCCCTGAATCCCTGCCTTGGCTTCCCCTAATTATGGACTGTAACCTGTAAGCCAAATGAACCCTTACCTTCCCGAGTTGCTTTTGATGACAGTGTTTATCCCAGCAATGGAAACCTATGTAGGACACAGTTTGTTTGGATTTACCTTGAGCTCAGATCGCCTTGAACTCAGCCTCCTGAGTTCCTGGCCCTGGCCTATCTTGCTCCCTTTTTAATTCCTGGTTCGGCATCAGGGCCGTCAACCAACATGGGTCAACTGTCACATTCACCTTAGAGAATTCACTCAAAGTCCTCATAGCTAGAGATCCATTCCACTGCTGAGATGGGTCCCTAGTCTGGCCCCTGAGGGGCTCTGGGGCTCACAATCTATTGTATGAGCCTGAAACTAGTATGTCATACATTTTGGTTTAGGTTACTTCTGGGCATACACGTGTGACCTAACACCATGCCAGAACTTTAGACACCCGTGATGTAAGAGTTTCACTTCTGAGAAAAATCAAAGAAACAGAGAGAACCCAGTAGACTAGCCCTGAGTTCCCAGTCAGAAAAAACACTTAGAGAGTGACCACGAAACAAAATGACAAGAGCTGATAAATCAAAGTAGTAACACTTTAGAAAATGAGGGCCATCAGGTTCCGAGTACTAAACAGGAAGAGAGGCAGAGGAAAGGTGGACTTCAAAGTCAGTCTGTGCGGCTCCTGCAGCAACAGGCTAGTGTAATTGGGCCCAGCCCTGCTGTGCTTTCTTCTCTGACCTCCTACTAATGTCTCAGGCAATCACCATCTGCAGAAATCCCTTTGTGATATAAAGGAATTCATCTGGCCAGGGTGAAGTGTTCAGTTTCTGGCCTTAAGTGCTTTAGGGACTCCCTTGACTTTTCACAACACGACAGTTATAAGTGGAAAAGCCTAACCCATGTGTTTCTAGAGAGCATGTTCAGAAACTGCTCAGTTATAAGATATTAGATGTTCTGTGTCGCTTTGGAAAGTGCAAGCAACTATTCTGTTAACATGTCACCTTTACTCCACCTCCAAGGAAGACCGGCTCATGCATTACCTTTTCAGGCAGCAGCTCTGTGCTCTCTGTCAGAAGACCTGGGAGAAAAAAAGGAGTTCCTTTTTAAATAGGTTTTGGTTTTGAGATAGGGCCTCCCATGTAGCTCAGGCTTATCCTTGATCAGGCTATCCTTGATCTGCCACCCACCCCTCCCGCTTCCTAAATCCCGGGACTGCCAGCAGTGACCCTATGCCTAGCAAAGAGGTTTCAGAAGTCCAAAGCCTATTCCTTAGTGCAGTAAAGAAATCACTGAACTGGAAACTCCATGGCTTGTGTGTTTGTGTGTGTGTGTGTGTGTGTGTGTGAGAGAGAGAGAGAGAGAGAGAGAGAGAGAGAGAGAGAGAGAGAAAGAGACAGAGACAGAGACAGAGACAAAGAGACAGAGACAGAGAGACAGACAGAGACAGAGACAGAGACAGAAACAGAGAGAGAGACAGAGAACAGGCAGAGGTATTTCGACAAATCTAAAGCAGATAGAAAAAGCAGCAACCTGGGCATGAGCAGGACCAGATAAGTAGGGGATGGAAAAGCCATGAAGGTTATGAGGAGGGTGGATAGCTTAGGGAAGAAATGCCTGTGAACTAGAGCTGCCTGGGAGTTTAGGGTAGAACAAGGGAAGGGCCAGGAGCATAGTGTGGGCTTTGAAATGCATAACAAGCACATGAGAATAGGGACCAGAATTGTCTAGAGGCTAGCATGGGCTTTGATATGTAATTACAGGTATAGTCAAGGGAAAGGGCTCTTTCTGGCAGACAGAAACCCATTTCCTGGGGCACCTAGGAACTCTCCTCCAGCTTGAGCTGAGCCAAGACTGACTCTTTGGGTTCCCTTTGGATTTAAATGTGTCCTCCTCCAAATTTATGTTGAAAGTGAACTCCCCTGGTGGGAATATTAAGAGGCAGGGTCTTTAGCCAGGCATTGTGCTGCATACCTGCAACCCTAGCGCTTAAGAGGCTGAAGCATGGGGATGGCCATGACTTTAAGGCCAGCTTGGACTACATGTTGAGTATCAGGCCAGCTAGGGCTCGAGAGTACGATCCTGTAACAACAAAACAAAACAAAGAAGTAGGATCCTTGGGGATATACTTAAGTCATAAGGGATCAGTCCTTATGAAAGAACTGGCGGGAATTAGATTAGGCCCCCTTTGACCCTGTCCCATCTATTATACACATACATAGCAAGTCCCTACCACAGTAAAAAGCATCCAAGGCTTAACCCTAGAAAAGACACTGAATCCTCACCAGACACCAAAACTACAGTCATCTTGACCCCACACTTCTGGAACTGTAGGAAATACACACCTTTGTTTTTTTGTAATACCCTTTATACAGCCTCGGGCCATTTGTTATAGTAGCACAAGTGGACTAAAACACCCGCCATAGGTTCTTGCTTTCATTCCACTGGTTTATTTTTCAGCATCAAAGTTCTTGAAAGAGACATTTATTGAACATGTGCACTCTACTAAGAACTGTGCTGATCACTGTATGAAAAAAAAAAAGAGAGAGAGAGAGTGGGAAAAGGAGACACGATCTCTCTCGAAGAGAGTGTAGTGTGTAAAGATAGTGAGATGGCCCAATGGGTAAGGAAGCTTCCTGCCAGCCCTGATGACTTGAACCACCTTGGTGAATGTACTGCTTGTTACCAAAGTGATTCTGAAAAGATTCAGAAAAGTGGTCAGAAAAGACTCCCTGGAGGCCGAGGTGGATCATTTATTGCCCAGAATGGAAACTAAGCAAAAGGTGGCCATCAAAGGCTCACATAACAGAAAAACTCACAAGAAGGAGTTTTAGAAATACTACTCACCAGGCGGTGGTGGCACATGCCTTTAATCCCAGCACTTGGGAGGCAGAGGCAGGTGGATTTCTGAGTTTGAGGCCAGCCTGCTCTACAGAGTGAGTTCCAGGACAGCCAAGGCTACACAGAGAAGCCCTGTCTCGGAAAAAAAAGAAAGAAAGAAAGAAAGGAAGAAAGGAAGGAAGACTACTAAATTAAATTATTCTTTAGTAATCGCTATGTTTGATGCAGCATGGAAAGCTAAACATCGGGGAACAAAAGGAATGATGGGTAAGAAAAGAGACAGGACCCTGACCAAGAGTTCTAAATGGTTTCCATTGAAAAGTGCCTTCATGAGCCTGGCGGTGGTGGCACATGCTTTTAATCCCAGCACTTGGGAGGCAGAGGCAGGTGGATTTCTGAGTTCGAGGCTAGCCTGGTCTACAGAGTAAGTTCCAGGACAGCCAGAGCTATACAAAGAAACCCTGTCTTGGGAAAAAAAAAATGTATAGGCTGGAGAGATGGCTCAGTGGTTAAGAGCACTGACTTTGAAAAAAGAAAAAAACAAAAAAAAAAAGAAAAAAGAAAAGAAAAAAAGAAAGAAAGAAAGAAAGAAAGAAAGAAAGAAAGAAAGAAAGAAAGAAGAAAAAAGTGCCTTCATGGCTACGGAAAAGAGAGTACAATTTTTTATTTTCTGTTACATTGTGAGCCAGTGGTGGTGGCACTTGCCGGTAGGATTTGCTGAAGGAGGCAGAGGCAGGAGGATCACAAGTTCAAGGTCAGCCTGGGCTACACTGTTACATTGCCAGAATTTCCTGTGATCAATTTCTAGTTTGAAGAATAACATTTAAATGTTCTAAAATAGTCCATTCTTGGACTTTCCATATCTGTTTCTGAATAATCGAGTAGTATAACTTATTATCACGGTGGCCTTATTAACTCAATATGGACTATTCCCAGTTTTATAAATGCTACATGCTAGTATTATAACTGAAAACACTATGTAATTTTTTTAGTTATGTCTTAAGATATAAATAAGGTTAAGACATAACTAAGGAAATTGTTCCCAGGGCTGCTAGGACAGTGAAACTCAGTGGCCTGAGGCTCTCTGGCACCCTCTCCTGCCCCCACCCTAACTCCCTCCCTCCTTTAACCTCTTCTCACCCTTCTTCCTTCCTCTTGGGACAAGAGAAGCAATCAAAAGAGCACTTTCTCATACCTAAAGCATCAAGCACCCCAACCCAGCCCTGTCTCAGTCCCTGGCTCTTTCAGGGCCATCCCTATCTCAATAATAAACAACCATCTGTGTGGGTCCTCCACCGAGCACAGTATTTCTCTCTCCCTCCTGTAGACAAAGATCTAACTAGACAACTTCCGCTTTTATCATTATCTCCTGTTTTGAAGATTTCCTGTTCTGTTCAAATACACAGTATCCTTCTTATCTTTGGGAGAGGGCAATGGGGGAGAGCTTTAGCCTCATAACTTCTAACAGGCACCCTCATTTTCTCCCCTCTATAGCTTTCCTTTACATCCTTGCATTCTGCCCCAACCCTCTTCCATGAGGCTTTGACATATATCCCTCCTTTTTTGTTTTTTGTTTTTTGTTTTTTGAGACAGGGTTTCTCTGTGTAGCCCTGGCAGTCTTGGAACTCACTCTGTAGACCAGGCTGGCCTCGAACTCAGAAACCCGCCTGCCTCTGCCTCCCTAGTGCTGGGATTAAAGGCGTATACCACCACCACCTGGTTTATATCCCTCCTTTAAAAAAAAAAAGATTTATTTATTTATTATATGTAAGTACACTGAAGCTGTCTTCAAACATTCCAGAAGAGGGAGTCAGATCTCATTACAGATGGTTGTGAGCCATCATGTGGCTGCTGGGATTTTAACTCAGGGCCTTTGGAAGAGCAGTCAGTGCTCTTAACCGCTGAGCCATCTCTCCAGCTCGCACAGCACATATCCCTCCTTGATGGTTAGCACCCACTTCATGTCTTTGCATTTGAACTGCTCCAACCAGGAAGCGCCACTCACCAGTAGGCACTAAGTTACGTTCTTTCCTTGTCTGGTCCTTTTGACTTTGTTACAGCCCTTCTTACCATCCATACCTCTAAGCCATAACATGCTCCAGATAGATCTTTGGTCTACTCCTGCCTTTTCCTTCATAACAGGAAAGTGGAATAGTGGGTGTTCCAAAGCTGCTAGCATAGGTTTGGGTCTTCAAAGGCCAGTTTAATAACTAGACAAGCAGGATGCATTGAAGGATGTTAAGTCAAGATAAGGATGGGAGGAGTGAGGGAGTAGGCTAGGGGTCAGTGTGTCTGGAACGAAGCTGTGTTTGAAGGTTAATTTGAGAAGATATATTAACCACAGGGTATAGGCACATAATGGCAAAAGGAATTGTTCAAACTACTAAGTGCCTATTTGGTGAAAGTTTAAATGTATCTATCTATCTATCTATCTATCTATCTATCTATCTATCTACCTATCTTTCTTTCTTTCTATCTATCTAGATATTTATTTGTGAGTATACTGTTGCTGCCTTTAAAAAAAAACAAATTTATTTATTGTTATATCTAAGTACACTGTAGCTGTGTTCAGACACACCAGAAGAGGGCGTCAGATCTCATTACAGATGGTTGTGAGTCACCATGTGGTTGCTAGGAATTAAACTCAGGACCTTCAGAAGAGCAGTCCGTGCTCTTAGCCGCTGAACCATCTCTCCAGCCCCTTAGATGTATCTTTAAGATTTGAAAAGGACCTAGTTATCAGTTGGGAGCAGATATTCAACATATTTGTGTAAGCATGCGTGTTCCTGTAGTATCACACATGCACACACATGCACATAGCTTTACAGCATCTGAGAGAGGTTCGTTTCAGTTGGGTTATACTTGTATTTTCCCTAGAAATCAATCAACAAGGAAGGTAGTACACAAACTCTTGGGTTGTTTTCACTTTTACATGAGTGCATTCACCACACACTGCCCCCCCTCCCCCATTCAAACCTCAGAGCTAGAGCTGTAATGGAGACTAGATAGGTCCCTGAGGAAAGTGACAGAGTCAGAAAGATTGATGTCACAGGCTGATCATCATCTAGCATGTTCTCCATGGTGGATATGGTGGATCCATTTCAGATGGAACCCAAGACTGGGCCATTCATAAATCAGCTTTGTCCATTGTCTGTAGATAACACCAGCTCTCTCTCTCTCTTTTTTTTTTTAAGTTTATTTTTATATAAGTACACTGTAGTTGTCTGAATCAGACACCCAAGTAGAGGGCATCAGATCTCATTACAGATGGTTGTGAGCCACCATGTGGTTGCTGGGATTTGAACTCAGGACCTTCAAGAAGAGCAGTCAGTGCTCTTAACCACTGAGCCATCTCTCCAGCCCCCAACACCAGCTCTCTTAAGTCATAGCTTCACACATACCACTGAGAGTGGTCTGTCCTCCTATAATTTTTAGTGCAGACATTGCAGACCAGTAAGAACGTGACTTTATTACAGAATAGCCCAATGATCCCATTTCTACCTTTTTCTTTACATAAGAGGCTTAGTCGTATCTTAACTTAGTTGATCCCTATATACTGGTGGTCTTTTATTACACTCTAAATGTTTATCTTTAGAAAAGAAAAAGGGCGCACAGCCAAAGGCAGATAGCCTATTCCTGAAGCCTGATGAATTCTTACCAATAATCTTTGGAATCTCCAAATAGACTCATCTGGAGTCATCACACAAGGCTTGTTGGGAAACAAACAGGTCTTTTGCTTTAGAACAGAGCCCATTGTGGGAGTCTGGTTAAAAGCTAACTAAACTGAAGACAAGCGGGCCTCCCGAAGAGCGAAGAGCGGCTGTTGACTCTCTCCTCCGTTTAGTCTTATTAACTACAAAGTACCTCAAAAATGCATGCTGATGTTATCAGCGCTACGCTGAGAGGAACACACCAAGTGGTATGCAGGTGCTCCTTAGGAATGGCTGGCAACAATCGCCTCAGGGGAAAAAAATGCACCGTGCCATCTGTGGTCATGGGCACAGAGATGTGGAGTCGTCTGAAGTCACAGGGATGCATTCCTGTGTGAGAATCAGCTTTGAGCTGATCTTGCAGTCAGTGCTGGGAGGCTTGGCTTCTCAGCTCTAGAGTTTGGTTTCAGGGGATTAGCCCTCACTCCTACCTTGAGGAACCCACTCTGCTCTGACTTCTGCAGACACTCCCTTCCCCACCAGTCTCCCTGCTTTGGAGTTCTGAAGATTCAAATAAGTGCCACCCTCTTAAACACCGAGTAGTTCCTGAGCAGTTGTAAAGAATGCAATTTAAAATTGTAGGTTATATGAATGAGTCTCCTAAGACATAGAAGCTATTGGGGCTGGAACTAGGCATAAGCAGGGGAGACTGCCTCAGACACATATAAAGCCCTTAAGTTTGGCTTCATGCGTGTTGCCACATTGGTGTCTGACATTGTCAGCCTGCCATGGAATGCTTTTTATTTTGGTTTGTTTGTTTTGACATAAGGTCTTGCTAAGTGACTCAGGCTGGCTTCAGATTCACAATCCTCCTGCATGTGCTTCAGGTCAAGTCGCTGAGATTACAGGCATGGGCCACCATGACTGGCTGGTAATATTTACATTCAACTCAAACAGAACTGTCAGTCCTGGTAACAACCTTTGTTCGGGAAGCTTTAAGATCAATTCCCTTTGCCATCTTATGGCCCCATGAAGGCTGGGTATGAGGTGCCGAGCCACTGGGTAAATTCATGCACTGGAAAAACGGACTGAACCTCGGGGCAGCAGTTTCAAAATCTAGAGCAGAGTAGGAAGAAGGTCAGAGCAGAGTCACTTAGCCTCAGGTGAATTAGGACAGGGGAAAGGTCGAGAACAAATTCCTGTCTGAGATACTGCAGCTCCACACACCTGTCCTTGCTCCCAGCTCGCCTCACAGGAGGTGAAGTCGCCAGATGCCTGCAGTGACCATTTCGGCCTCTCCTACTAGCCTACTAATTACACAAAATACTTACCCATCCACCTCTGTCTCCTCACACATAAAACAGAGATAATAACTCCTACATGTCTGAAGACACTGGTAGCGTTAAACAGTCTATACTCAGTAACTACAGCCATGTTGTTACCAGTCGTAGACGGACTTGAATTTGAGGCTGATGAAGCTCCCTTGTTCAGCCCCAGTCCTTGCCCCCTCCCTAGTTTTTCTTCACATCCCACTCATTACAAGTCTGAGATTGTCCCAGATATCCTGTATGTTCTTGTGTTTGGGGGAACTGAGACGCAGAATGGTGAAATGTGTTGTGATCTCTCACCAAACTGGGATTGGAGGCATGGCTATAATCCCAGCACTCGCGAAGCTGAAGCAGCAGTTTGCTATATTTAAGTCAGTTCACGGACGGTCTGGGAGCGAGAGTGTCAGACCCTATCTCAAACAAACAGATGAAGAACAACAGCAGTCTTCTGATAGCTTTGGTATGCTAGCTCACATCTCTAATTCCATACTCTAGAAGCTGAGGCAGGGGGATGGCAAATTTAAAAAAGTCTAGCTTACACAATAAGACCCTATTTCAAAACCAAACCAAACACACACACACACACAATGGAGGCAAATAATATACATAGGAATGAGATTTATGGTCTCTTTCTGCCTTGCAGGTTTCATTTATGACCCAGCCAAACCACTGCTTTGTGCCTCTGAGGAGGGAGTATATCACAATGGACATATTGGGCACAAAGTATGAGCAAAATTGACCATTGACCAAAGAGACCATGTCTCACAATCCCTTCCAAGGGCATCATCTCCTGGAAGACCATAGACCCACACTGTGTACTATGCCTTTAACACATTCATCTATTCATCTTTGAGGGACACCTACCATGCTAATCATAACATAAATGTTCCTTGTTTGTAGAGAGTTTCTAGGCAAGAGGACCTTGCTTTTTTTTTTTTTTT
>NW_022196896.1:105374803-105378204 GCF_008632895.1 Mastomys coucha
TTTTTTTTGGTGTTTTTTCGAGACAGGGTTTCTCTGTGTAGTCCTGACTGTCCTGAAACTCACTCTGTAGACCAGGCTGGCCTGGAACTCAGAAACTCAGAAATCTGCCTGTCTCTGCCTCCCAAGTGCTGGGATTAAAGACGTGAACCACCACCGCCCGGCAACTTTGCTTTTCTTGTGGATTGAATCCAGACCTTGACGTGCTAGACAGATGCTCTGCCTCAAAAGTAATAGCTCGAGTCCTTGTGAGACCGTTCTAAAGAGGTTCACCTGTCCTGTACACTATATCCATACTTGGCTTCTCCACCTTGAGGCATGGAGTTGATACTTCATGCATAGGTACGAGTCTCTCTGACTAGAAGGTGGAACTCAAAACACCCTGATGAGGCTTAGGAGATGCCACGAGATGTCAGGCCTCTCTCCTCAGATCCGGTGAGGCTCAAACTTTGTAGGGAAACCACTGAGGAACCACTCAACAGCTTCACCACCCAGCTGGACTGGCCCCATAGGACACAGGTACAGGTCAGTCCAAAGGCTCATGGTGAAGTGGCTGTGGCCTCAGATGACTGCAAAGCTCTGCTTTCGGTTCTGTTCGCTCTGCCCAAGCTCTCTCATCTGTATATGGAGGCCATAGCAGTGGCTGACTCGACCTCATCGTGAGAGCTAACCACAACACACTGGACCAGGGCTCACTAAGATGCTAGTACCTAAACGCACTAAATAAAAGCTAACAGCTCCGAGGACTGAAGAGACGCCTCAGTGATTAAGAGCACGGACTGCTTTTCCCAGAGGACTCAGATGCAATTCCCGCCACCCACGCGGCAGCTCACAACTGTCGGTAACTCCAGTTCCAGAGGATCAGACACTTTTACAACAGACATACAAGCAGACAAAACACCAATGCACATACAATAAATAAATAAATCTTTTTTAAAAAGCTGACAGCTCCGGTTGATACCACTGTTCACGAAGCTCTCTCTGTTGCACCAGGATATAGTTCTCACTTGGACACTGCCCAGAAGGACCATAGCAGAGCTCGGGTTCTGCCTTTCCTTCTCTACTTCATGCAACAAGCTCCTATGCGATTTATTTTTCAGTTAACTTTGCCCCCACTACCCAGTGATTTGCTTCCAGTCAATCCTTGATAAGAAGGCCTGCCCGGGGTTGAAAATACCAGGTTCAAGGCAGGGGACATAGTTCACTTTTACATGCCAATGAGCATAAAGAATTTACATTAATTAATATGTTCCAGTTTAAAATATCAATAACTGCAGACCTTGGATTATTTACTAATTAGTGAATGGGTTAATTATTAGACTACTAGAAGTGGCCTCTCTGCTCCCAGGCGTCCATCCACTATCGTTTATTTCCTTGCTGAACTTCATGAAGTCCTTTCAAGTCCCTTCTCTGGTCTAGCATGGTGCAGGTCACACACACACACACACACACACACACGCACACGCACACGCACACGCACACGCACACGCACACGCACACGCGCACAGGTATTGGGTAGGGCTGGTAATTCCGCCATACACATGTGTGAAGTTGTGAAGGCAGCAGCATGACGCCCGTAACAGAAATAACATGGGTGAGGTCCAGGATTGATAAAGCCAGGGGCAGGAATAGGGAAGGATGGGAAACATACTTGTCAGGGCAATTCAGGAAGAGACTCTGAAGGAGGGTCTTCAATTTGAAATCCGAAGGAGGCCAGTGAGGCGGGGTGTTGGGAGGGAGAGTGTGAATGAAGGCAGGCAGGGCTGGAGCACGGAGAGGGCAGGCGGTAGAAGATCTTGGTCCTAGGTGAGGCTGGCTTTATGGATGCTGGCGAAAAGCTGGCGGTTTGTAGGAAAACAACCTCCTTTCCCCTTTCTGAACAGCATTTATGAAATGATTCCTTGGCCCACCCCCTCTCTTACCATCTCCCTTTGAACTCATTTGCAAAAGGGATCCTTAGGCCCAAGCCCTTGTTGGCAGGTACCCATCCATCCCCATAACTCAACGCGCAGCACGTGGAATCCCTCTCTCTTGGGGCGTAGTTATCTGGAGTGCCCGGCATTTTTTTCATTGTTGCCATCCAGCCTTTGTTCAACGTTGACGTAGATGGTCCTGCTTCAAACCTACACTTTCAGAGAAAATGCAGTCTGGATATTAGCTGGGAGTTGAATGTCTGATCAAATGAAGGTCAGAATGGAGAAAAATCATGTTTTGGTTCTAACAGACTTGGGAGAGTTAAAGACCGTCTTTTTTTTTTTTTTTTTTTTAACCAAAACGTGGTAGTGACGCCATCTAGTGTTCACGATAAGTAATAGCAGCCAGGAAGACTCAGCTTTTCCTGCTTTTTGGTGTTTTTTTTTTTTTTTCTTTTTTTATTCCCTCCATCTCTTTCTCTCCTCCTACTCCCAAACCGACTTTTTTTTTTTCCCTAAAGCAAATTAAGTGTAGTGTGGGGTAAATATTCTTTATGAACCAGAGTTCTCAAGAGCATCTTCACTGACTTTGTGACTTTATATGGTTGGTGCCTTTCCAAATCTGAGGACCAGGATTTGGTGACCTCCCTGGGGGCTTCCGATGCAATCCAGGTTCGTAAAGTTTCTTTCTTTCATCACTGCAGTTTCTCCGAGGCCGTGATCCTGGGCAGCCTGGGTTGTGAGGTTGGGGTCACTTCCACCACAGTGTAGGCGCTCTTTGATGGGAAGATCAGCCGGAAATCCGAGAAGAAAGAGTCAACCGTGAAGCCCCAAGAGGTACTGTGGGCTTCTCAAACTCCATCTCTCAGGACTGGAAACTGGGTTCTACTTAGTCCTATCCTTGCCTTGATTAGCTGCCAAAGAGCTGAGCCCTGATCCCATTGCAGCAATGCCTATTCGGCTATAACTTGCTGGTCTGGCCCAGTCTGATCTACAAGAATAGATTTCATTCGAGGGTACAGGTAGCAGGTTGGAAGCACCCTATAGGCAATAATAGCTCATTACATCTTTGTTCCAGCTCTCTCTGGAGCTAAGTTTTCTCCCCATCTGATAGACGCATGATCAGAAAACACAATGCTCTGGAAAATCAACCAGAAACCGACAGTTAACTTTGTGCCCCCCAACTTCTCCCCCAAGCCCTACACATGCAACAGCATTTTTTTTTTGTTTTTTTGACACTGATTTTACCAATGAAGACTTGGGAGCCAGATGCTGGGGTGAAAGCCAGCTAGCTCAGAGAGTTAGAGAAAGCACCCAGCTGACCTTCCTCCTCAGCTGACCCACCGGGAATGCCCTCTCTCACCTCAAAAGCCCCTCGAACTGAATGCCACTCCCTTCTACTTCCTGTGCATCTTTTTATCCGTACTCCTGACTCCCTCTTACTCTCTATGTTTTTTCTTTTTTTTTTTTTTTTTTTTTTTTTTTTTTTTT
>NW_022196896.1:105378245-105387031 GCF_008632895.1 Mastomys coucha
GGGATTTGAACTCATGACCTTCCGAAGAGCAGTAGGTGCTCTTCCCCACTGAGCCATCTCACCAGCCCCTCCATGTTTTTTCTTAATAATCCTATGCTCACTTCCTGACATCTGGTTGCTTGTTCCACCTCTTGATCTACAGTTGACTTTATTTAATCTTGTTATCATATTGAAGCAGAAAGCTCTTGGATGAAAGGTATGTGCTAAGATTGAGAGACACGACAACTAAAAGCAGGGGTTTTTTGTTTTTGTTTTTGTTTTTTTCCAGTAAATAACCCAATCTCAGGACTCACAGTTTGGTCAAATATCCTGCAACATTTGGGTTCAAGGGGTACATTCTGATTGAACCAAGATGAAACTCCCATCAAGACCCCACTCAAGAGAGCCACCAGATTGTCCCAGTACCTTGCAATGCTTTCTGGGCTCTGGAAGTCCTCAGATGTACAGCTCCATCCCTGTCCTTGGAGGGTTTCTCTCCCATAGCACACATTCTTGGCAATCCTTGGAGAGCGTTGTCATCCAAACCCCAGCCTTGTTCAGTCTTCCCAGGTCCCTTCTTCAAGAAACCAGATAACAAGACTCTCAAGGGTTGGGTCTGAGAACTTGTGTATGGCATTGCCTAGGATAGACCTTCTGTGAAAGCACCCTCTGGCCTTTGAAGGCCATGAACAGGGGACTCAGGATGAGGCCAGACCACGTGCCTCAACCCTTCCTCACAAAGTGAGCTTGATTGGCCTCCCAGCCTCCCAAACCAGGCTCTGTTTTCTTCCATATCCCCTCGCCAAAGCAACTTCAAATCTGAAGTCACCTCTGTCACTTCCAAGAGAAAGAAGGAAGAAGGCGAAAATAATAGATATTTTCTATAGCAGATTCCAGAGCATCCATCATCTTTTTATACACTTTAGTCTTCCTTACGGACACATTCTGCAGGTGATGAGAACGGCCGGTGCCCCCAGTTGTTGCATAACTCATCACTGTGTTAACATAGCCAGGGATACCCAGGGATACCCAGAGATACACAGAGTTTAAAGACCACTGAACCTGGCTCCAAAGCCCAGGCTCTACCCTATGACAACCTGAAGGTGAGCCATAATGATTCTTCTTGGATAACTCTGCCTCTTGAAATCCCCAGGCAAAGTATGAGGATATATTTTGGAGTCAGAAAAGGGTAGAGTTTGAGAAATCCTTTGCTATCTATGAAATGGAATAGAAATAATTGCTAACTCTGCAGGTTTGTGAAAGGATTAAATAAAATAGTCCAGGCAAATGACTTAGCACTGGAATTGCAAAAGAATGACCCAGCATATTAGCTCTCCCTGCCCCATCCTCTTCAAGTCTGGATTCAGGTGAGCCAACACTGGGCCTCACATCAAAGAAAGCAGTAATAGCAAGCCATGTAAAAACTGCTGGGCAGCATCAGTGTTGAGGAGGGGAATGGTGCATCCCTCTGGACTTCTGCACAGGTTTGCCCTCAAATATGCGGTCTCAATTCATATGATGGCAGCAAATATTTGTACAACTTTGTAGCAAGACAGGCCTGGACTCAATAAAATCTAAAATCTCGGGCTGATGGCAAATATTGTTTTGAATAGAGAGATTATAGTTCAGACCTGGTTTGAATTTTTAAATGAATTATCTAAAAATCAAATAATGGAATTGCAAAGGGAACACAAGTAAGAAGAATGCAGAACACTGAAAACATTGTGTATCCAAGTGAAAGTCCTAACTCTTTCCCTGCGAAAGTGCAACTGTTGAATCAACAAACAGGCTACAAGAAGATACATAGTATGTACTTCTTTATTCTTTGGATATAAAAAGCAATCCTATGAAGGTACACAATCTCAACTTTATTTTTATGTAAATACAGTAAGCTGGAACGGAGTATTCTTCCCCAAGTTCTTTTAAGACTGTATTTATGGGCTGGCGAGATGGCTCAGAGGTTAAGAGCACTAACTGCTCTTCAGAAGGTCCTGAGTTCAAATCCCAGCAACCACATGGTGGCTCACAACCACCTGTAATGAGATCTGACACCCTCTTCTGGTGTGTCTGAAGACAGCTACAGTGTACTTACAAATAATAAATAAATAAATCTTTTTTTAAAAAAGACTGTATTTATTAGGAACCAATATAAGAAGAGTTATAAATTAGAAATGAAAAATAAGAGGCTGGCGAGATGGCTCAGCAAGAGCTCTGACTGCTCTTCAAAGGTCCCGAGTTCGGATCCCAGCAACCACATGGTGGCTCACAACTACCCATAATGAGATCTGACACCCTCTTCTGGTGTGTCTGAACACAGCTACAGAGAATTACTCCGGAGCTAGCCCGGCCGGAGCGAGTTGGGCTGGAGCGAGTGGGGCTGGAGCGAGTGGGGCTGGCAGAGGTCCTGAGTTGAATTCCCAGCAGCCACACACATGATAGCTCATGGCCATCTGTACAACTACAGTGTACTCATACACATAAAAACTAAATAAATAAATATAAAGAAAAATAAGACTGTTGCTTACTTTGCTCTTCTTTTTTTAAATATTTTTTAGTTTTATTGAATTATAATGAGAAAAGTTACATGATTTCAATTTATCTTTAAAGATTTATTTCTTTATTTTTATGTGTATGAGTACACTATAGCTGTACAGATGGCCATGAGCCATCATGTGGCTGCTGGGAATTGAACACAGGACAGCCTGCTCGCTCCAGTGTAATATACTGTAGCTGTCTTCAGACACACCAGAAGAGGGCATCAGATCTCATTACGGGTGGTTGTGAGCCACCATGTGGTTGCTGGGATCCGAACTCAGGACCTTCGGAAGAGCAGTCAGTACTCTTACCTGCTGAGCCATCTTGCCAGCCCTAATTTGCTCTTCTAAAGGATCTTTGACACATAATGTCGTTTGCCTAGTTTCCAACTCACATTTTTCTATTTGCATCTTTAGTGCATTCTTAGGCATGTGTGCGTAAAGAAGCAGATGAGCAAAGCAGTCAGAATATTCATTTCCCATCACAGACCTTCTCTTGAAAGTTTTTTCTAAAATTTCTAAAAGAGATCATAAGAATATATATTTAAAAAGATGGGTGCTTGCTTCAGCAGCACATATACTAAAATTGGAATGATACAGAGAAGATTAGCATGGCCCCTGCGCAAGGATGATACGCAAATTTGTGAAGCGTTCCATATTTAAAAAAAAAAAAAAGATGGGGGCTAGAGAGATGGCTCAGTGGTTAAGAGTACCGACTACTCTTCCAGAAGTCCTGAGTTCAAATCCCAGCAACCACATGGTGGCTCACAACCATCTGTGATGGAATCTGATGCCCTCTTCTGGTGTGTCTGAAGTCAGCAAGATAGCAAATGTGTGCTCACATACATAAAATAAATAAATCTTTTTTTAAAAAAATGAAAAAAATAAAAAAATAAAAAAATTTGCTCTCAATGTATGAAAAAGGAAAGAAGTACAATGGCATACAAGGATGGGAATATTATAATGAAGCCTATTGTTCTGAATGAAAAATTAAATTTGAAAAAATTATTTTAAAATAATTTTTTAAAAAACAGTATTTTTTAAAAGGATACTTGGTAACCACAGAAAAATGTAGGAGCTTTTGGTTAGCTGACTTAGTAGACCAGAGGGTGACAAGATCAATGAAATCGACAGACAGAAGTGTAGAGGACTTAGGTTGTCTGAGCTGGAGGTATCTCTGAAGACTAGCGTAGAGGTGAGATTACAGCTGTGGGCCAGAGAGCCTGGCTAAAGACTTGCACATGTACTCTGCTTGAAATTCTCTCTTTACCAGCTGCTATGTATGCATCTATCTACTTCTTTGTTCCAGGACACAAGAATGTGGTTGCTCTCTTATAACCCTAACATCAGCCGGTGTCTGTGGGATGAGCTAGGGGGGTGGGTGAGAAATAATTGGCCCTACGACCTCTCTTTTCTGTCTAAGGACTCAGAAAACAGGGATCCTGTACATTTCTATGTCTGGAAATGTGAGGTGCCACCTTCTTAAACAGCTTCATTAACTCAGCCTGCAGAGACCTGGGTTTCATAAGCTCCAGAGAGAGACTAGAAAACTCAAGATCCACAGACCAGAAACACCGGGAGTTCCCTAGAAAGGAGCCTGGACACATATCCCCACAAAGTGCAGTGATGTTAGCTCCTCGGTGCTGTTTTGAGCAGATAGCCAGTGGTCTCGGGACACTGCAGATAAGCGCTTCCTATGAATGACAAGCAGACACAGGCAGGGACCGTTGAAAGGCCAGATGGGAACAGAACCAAAGACAAGACAGCCGGGAAGCTGCTCTCTGATTCTGCAGAAAGACAGTAGGGTTTTTGCATTTGGGGACAGAGGGCAGTGAATGCTGAAGCTGTTCTGAAAATTCAGAGAGTAACAAAGAGTTCTTGGAAACTGCATAGTTAAAAGCAAAAACCCCCGAAATGGTCCCATAGAGGATTGTAACACAAAGCAGAAGAAAGCATTCATAATAGAGGCGTTGACAAAGGGATGGAAATCAGGAAATGAGGGGAAAATTGCAAGACCCATCAGGGATAAAAGCACAAAGAGAACAAAGAAAATGCCCTGGAGACAGCGTGAATGGAAGTAGTCCAGGGACATTGCCCAGAATGCAAAGGCACAGACTGTCAGATTCTGGGAATCTACTGCGTGCATACAGAGGGAAGTAAGATTCATCTGAGGATAGTCCCTTCGCAGTTTCAGAATGCTAAGGGTAAAAGAAAAGAACCTAATTTTTTTTTCCTTTTGTAGCTGTCTTAGTTAGGGCTTTGTTGCTGTGAAGAGATACCATGGCCGAAACAACTCTTATAAGAGAAAACATTTAATTGGGTCTGACTTAACAGTTTCAGAGGTTTAGTCCATGATCATCATGGCGGAAAACATGGCCGCTTGCAGGTGGACATAGTGGTAGAGAAGGATCTGAGAGTGCTACATCTTGATTCCCATGCAGCAGGAGGAGACTGTGTATCACACTGGGCGTAGCTTTAGCATTTATAACCTCAAAGCCCACTTCTTCCAACAAGGCCACACCTCCTAATGGCGCCACTCCCTGTAGCCAAACATTCAAACACAGGAGTCTATGGGGGCCATACCTACTCAAACCACCATAGTAGTCATTAGTAGTCAATTCATTCCAATACAAGAACCCAAAATGCAATGTTGAGGAAAAAAAGTCATTTGATAACATGTTCCGGATAGTCCTGGGGCTAATTATATTTGATGTTAATTCCGTTCTCCAGTGAGGGGGTTGCAAACAAGGAATGAGTCAGCACTCAGGTGATTTCCTGTCAACCTCCTTCCCACCTTAATTTATAAAATAAAGGCTAGAGCCGGTGATTGGGCAGAGAAAGAGGGGAAGGTGGAGCTGAAGGTTGTGGGATAAAAGGAGAGAGGAGGCAGAGGAGGGGGTAGAAGGAGAGCAGAGCAGAAGCACATGGCCTGGAGAAGCTGCAAGTGATAAGGAGTCTCACAGATAGAGAAGATGGCAGTGTAGTGGTAGGTCTGCCAATCTAGGTGCACAGCTTGTATTCCTATTAATTGAGTTGTGTTTTCATTGCTGGGGCATATTTGGGTTGGAGATTCACCGCAACAATAACATAATGAACTATCATTCAAATATCAGTGAAAAAAATTTTTTTTGATGTTCAAGATATGACAGATGTTATTCTTTGCCCCTCAAAAGTATTTATCTCCTCTTCCCCTCACAGGATTCCAATACTGCTCAAGTAGCAACAACTCCTTGATTTCAAGAGTATGAATAAAGTTCGGTGGGTTTTTTGTTTGTTTGTTTTTTGGGGGGGTTCTTTTTTGTTTTTTTGCTTGATTGCCTTTTTGTTTGTTTGCTTGCTTGCTTGCTTGCTCGCTTGCTCGCTTGTTTGCTTGGAGACAGTGTCTCACTTTGCATCCCTGGCTGGCCTGGCATTCACTATAGCACCTAGCCTTGCCTTGAACTCAGAGTTCCACTTCCCTCTGCCTCCAACTACCAGGAGCCACCACGTCTGGGTTTGGAATGAAGATATCTCAAAGGAATGTTTAAAACCCTCTCACTAGGCCGGGCATGGTGGCACATGCCTTTAATTCCAGCACTTGGGAGGCAGAGGCAGGCAGATTTCTGAGTTCGAGGCCAGCCTGGTCTACAGAGTGAGTTCCAGGACAGCCAATGCTGCACAGAGAAACCCTGTCTCAAAAAAAAACAAAAGGACAAAAACCCTCTCACTGGGTAGCAGACTATTGAACAAGTACCCTAAAATGCTGTAATTTCTCTAGGTATCTCATGCTAGAGAAAGGAAAAGCCTGAAGAATAGTGCCAGCAAGAGGAGTGCTTGTCTCTCAAAGAAGTTCCACACAGTTCTGAGAGCTTGTCAGACTATCTTACATGAGAGATTGGAGCCTGGACAATGACAAAACTGTGATGGGCAGGCCCACCTCTCAACCAAGTCTATGTAAACCTAAACCTCACATCAGGACCCTGATAGGCCTGGGGGAGGGAGTGTCACTGGACCTCTGAATTTGTTCTTTTTCCCAATATGGTCAACTATGATTGGTGCTATTTGACCTGTTGAGGCTTGTGGAGCCAGCAATATGGCTGCTCAGGCAAGGGATCACATCCAAAGACCTACATCTGTGTAATCCTGCTGGAATGCAGATATGACACACATCTTTAATCCCTCTGGCTAGAATACAAACACACCCTTAGTACATATCTGTAATCCCAAACAATGTAGGTAAGGTTAATTTGTAGGAGGAAGCATCTGTGTTTGAGAGTGACATTTAATTGAAGGGCAAACAAAATGATGATCAGAGAAAGATTTGATAGAAGATGAGTCAGAAATATGATATGCTCAACTATCATAAAAACAGACAGGAAAGAGGCAACTTAGAGCAGCAAACAGTGAAGACAGGAGGATCCAGAGAATGAGAAGGAGCCAGAAAATCAAAACAGATTGTCAGAGTTAGTTTGGGCCAAGCAGAACAATTCAGGGAAAAGCTAGAGAAGCTAGATTGAATCAGTCAGTTTGAAGAGGAGTCTGAGCCAGAGTGGCTTAGTTGAACCAGGCAGGCAGAGTTCAGAAAGAGCTAGAAAGAGTGGGGAGTTATTCAGCAGTAAGTTTCCAAGGCAACAATTATATCTGGCAAATAAAAGTTACATTTACAGAGGTTAGACAAGCCTAGCTTGTACGGGGAAAAAAAAAAAATCCAAAAAGAAGCTACACCTCCAAGGTGACCCTTTCTGCAAGGCCGATTAACCAAATACAACTTAAATGACTGGAGAATTTAGAATGTTGCAAAGCCAGAGCCAACTTTAGCCCTCTTCCAGCTCTCCTTTGTACCTAATGTGACTATTAGATAAATTCCTTGGAATGTACAGATGCAGAACTGGCTTAGCCCACCACTAGCATCTACCACCCAAAAGCTCATCAGGTAGCATCTCAGTCCATAACAGAGGTTTCCCCCTGCCTCTCTGATGTTTTCACCAATGTTATCTGAAAAAGACTCTTCATTGTTGAGTTTCTTTGTTGCATTACAATAAAAACTTGATCAAACATCTTCCATATTGGAACTTCTTCAGGAATCTCCTGCTGGTAGAAGGGAAAGGGCTGAGGGCCTCACGCCAGTCAGAGAAGGAACTTGTCTCCCAGGAGGACATCTCAGACAGTGCTGACGAGCTGTAGATCACCTTGGACAGGCTTTGTGAGGATGGCTCAGTAGATGGCCAGAACCACACTGGACTTTGACTGCTTAGCCATGGATAGACGTGCCCTCTACCTAAAACTAAATCTTGTGTCAGGACCCCATGATGGACTTGATGGGGTCACTATTTGTTCTTCTTCACAACATGGCAACTTTGAATAAATCCCTTTTCACTATTACACATCTCTTCAGTTGGCTTTGTTTGTTGTGGCTGCAAGGGCCCAGGCTTTGGTCCTACCACCTCTAGTAACAAGACTCATCAACCAGTTTATGTAACACCTAATTTTCTTTCACTTTACCAGAAATGCCTAAGAAGAATATTTACTTATTTATGTTGAATGAATTATCATAAGGCCCCTTGATACCAGAAGAAAGTAGGCTTCAAGACTTACTGGACATAGGTGAACTATCTTTTACACTCCCTTAAGCTTTGGCTCTGAGATACCAGGAGCAAGCACCAGGTAACATCTGTAATGGTATTTGCCTTCTGAATGCCACTCACCTCTGGATAGGGCTATGCCTTGGTTTTTGAGATATTGGCAAGAGGTGTAAATAAATCAATCATTTCATACATAGAGCCTCTGCTGCACTCATGAAGCCACAGCAGAGAGTTTGAGAGATTCAAGAGTAACTGAAATAATTGTTTGAACACAGAAGCAACTTTGTGTCGAACAAGAGCATTTGTAAAGATTCGCAATTCGCAATTGCATTTGCGAATTAGATGCTTGATTGGATATTGTCATTCATTAATACAACTGAACACAGAAAATGCTAGCCTCCTCAGAAGGCTGTCTTCATCTACTGCCTATTGGGAATCAGAAGTTTCTTCGTCCCACTGCCTCATAACGGGATGAATGGTTCAAACTCACCCAACTATAATCTGCTTAATATCAGCAAGGAACATTTAAATGTTTTCTTAACAATTCTGAGGCCGGTTGTGGTGGCGCATGCCGGTAGGATTTGCTGAAGGAGGCAGAGGCAGGAGGATCATGAGTTCGAGGCCAGCCTGGGCTACACATTTTGCCTGGCGGTGGTGACGCACGCCTTTAATCCCAGCACTTGGGAGGCAGAGGCAGGCGGATTTCTGAGTT
>NW_022196896.1:105387041-105428309 GCF_008632895.1 Mastomys coucha
AAAAAAAAAAAAACAATTCTGAGAATCGATTTTTATAAAAAAAAAAAGTAGATTGTGATGGTTCATTTTGAACATGATGTGTACTTTGAGTTCATCAGAGTTAGCGATGAGCAGGAGGTCCTAGGTACCTCTCTCCCAAGATGGCAGAATAGGCTGGATTATCTCAGAAGTCAGAGGGATGGAAAGTTATAGGCAGTCTGCTAAGGGACAGAGCCTACAATCAGAAAAAGGGAGTAGTCACAAGCTCAAGATTATTTATTAAGTAATAAATAATTATCTGAGTATTAAACCCACAACATGGGGAGTTTAGGGAAGGGGCAAGTCCCAGCCAATGGGAGGACAGAGCTTTCTCAGATCAGACCAATCTTGCAGTAAATGAGTGCACCAGCATCTTTGCCTTTTCTCTATGCTAGCATCCCTATCTATGCAGGACTGCGTATTAAAGACTGTTACATCTCCACCAGGCTCTTGAATCTGTTACTTTTACTTTCAACATCATGAAATGTATATTTCTCACATTTCCAGATACCAGGCACAAACACTATGGTGTAATTAGAAATTTAAATTTTGTTATAATTCCATATAAAGATTTGAAAGAACACTATGTTGAAATATCTCCTTTTGTTTGCTTAATTTTGTTGTGTTAAGACAGGAACACATGATCTTCCTGGTTTGACTTCTCCTCCTTCCCCATGCTAAGAATTAAGATAGGCTCTTTGATTCTTGGCTAGAATATATATTTGATAATTTTCACTTGTGGATTTTTGCCACGCCCACTCCAGTGAAATCCCTGTGAGGCCCAAAAGCTTGACCATGGATCTGAGGCATATAGCTTCAAAAGAAGCCAGCCTCCTGGTATTTGTTGGCATCTCCTAACTTGGTGTGTTTCCAGTTTTGTCCTTGCGTTAGTCGATGGAAGGTCTTGAGTGCTAGGTGCCCACCAAGATATGATTTACTAATAGCTAGATAAAATTGAACATTGCTCTCTGACCTTTACCAATGTTCCAACATCTTAGCCAAACCCTGGCTTGGAGTTTCGCAGACAATGTTACACATTCAGACTAATTGCCTCCAGCATTGTTAGGGAGATAATGAAGGGGGTAGGGCATTGAAGTTTGCTGAATGGTAGTTGATAATCCCAGGCAAGGTTAACTAAAATCTTCATTTCAGTCACATAGGGCAAACAACATTAGAATTGCAGCTAAGACACTCCCAGGGATTAGAAGAGTAAGACCCCTGGGACTTGTCTCTGCTAGCCCAGATCAGCATAGTGGGGCGTTTACTAAGGATGGGCAGGACCTTGAGCCGAGTGTGAGAGAAAGAGTATTCGAGATTTGAGCCTCTACCCTCCTGGCTGGCTCACCCACAGCCTACCCCCCCACCCCCCAGGACACCGGCCCGGGCCCCCTGAAGGCCCAAGCATGCTCAGAGCTCTGGAGTGCTGCGCCTGTCCAGAGGAGATGGCTGCTGCTTTAGACCCAGTGTGTTTCAGATGGCCTCAGGTGTACCTTGACCACTGAGCTGCCAGATTTTTCTTTTCTCTTTTGTAATGACTGTA
Source organism: Mastomys coucha (assembly GCF_008632895.1). NCBI lineage: Eukaryota > Metazoa > Chordata > Mammalia > Rodentia > Muridae > Mastomys > Mastomys coucha. The sequence goes on from NW_022196896.1 coordinate 105,388,600, forward strand.
AAAGTCTGATGCCATTTTGAGAATTACATTCAGATCCTGCAATTGCTTGTGTTGTGTCTGTCTGACATTTTTTAATTCACCGATGTCTTGCCGATCTGACTGGAACCCTGTTTCTCCTGCAGGTGGAGAGGCTGAAATTGGCAGGCCTGTGGGAGATTTTCACAAATTATACTTGAATTGTGACAGCTTAAAAAAAAAAAAAACCCACAAAACCTTCACTAAACCCATAGCATTGACACCCAAGCTTTATGGAGACAAAAGTTTACTTTGGGGTAAGGGATAAGACTATTTAAATGCGTCTGAAGCAGTTTGAGGCAATGTCCCCCATAGGGAACACTGACCGCTGTGCTGCAGTTGTTTGTGAAAGGTATGGAACCTTCAGGTGAAAGACCCCCAGGGGAGACCCCCACTCAAATCTCGGGAGGACGTACACCCAAGGAATCATGAGAGACCATCTTGATGTAATTACAAGAGGTATTTTTAATTTCGGGGCGCTCCGGTTCAGCACCACACCTATCTCACGCAGGAGATAGTGGAGCCGACCACGAGGCTTCAAAGTTAGGGGTTTATATAGGGAAAAGGTCTGAGGGAACAAAGGGATCAGTGTGGTCATACATGATTGGCTAGTTCAAATATTAACTATTACGTGCAGAACAGAGTGGAAAATTCCTAAGGTTGGTGTTAATCTGAGTCAACAGAGCATCTGACCTTAAACCATATCTAAGAGAACCAGATGGTCTATTACTTAGTGTTTGCCAGACACGTCCTTGTAGGCCTGGGCCCTGGACATGTCCTCGTTTGCCTAGACATGTTTTCCTCTATGTTTATAGTTTTATGTCTTCTTGACCTGCCAGCTCTTATGATATCTAACAACTTGCTTGCTCATTCCCAGGCCTATGTGGGCCAGCTTGTGATGGATTCTTAGGCCCATAACTTTTCTTCCTAGTCAGCACAGGTCTAAAGCTTTAATTTTTCCTTTCACAGGGAGTGGAGTCTTGTTACTGGGAGTACATCACTGGAGGTGGGACTGGAGGACTTAAAGCATGCTTTACTTCCTAATTCTCTGCTCCAAGGCTGGAGTGAGGCTGAAGATCTGGTCAACTCATTTTCTGCTCCTACCACCAGGCCATGCCTTAAGACAGGCACTTTGTGACACACCCTGTGACAGTTATGGAAAAAGCAACACATCTTGCCTAAGTTACTTTTGGTCATCATACTTCAGCATAGCAATAGAAATGTAACTCTTGCCAGGCTGTGGTGCCGCACGCCTTTAATCCCAGCACTTGGGAGGCAGAGCCAGGTGGATTTCTGAGTTCGAGGCCAGCCTGGTCTACAGAGTGAGTTCCAAGACAGCCAGGGCAACACAGAGTCTACACCCAGTCTCGAGACCCTCTCAGGAAGCAGGGAGGCACGCAACTCCCCACATTGTGATGCCTTTCCAGCTATGCCTTGACCTTGTCACCATCCAGACAGAGAGCTACAGTGTCCTCATATACGTAACATAAATAAAAGTTTTAAAAAATTATTTATTTTATGTGAATACACCTTCGCCATCCTCAGACACACCAAAAGAGGGCCTCGGATTCCATTACAGACAGTTGTGAGCCACCATGTGGTTGCTGGGAATTCAACTCAGGACCTTCAGAAGAGCAGTCAGTGCTCTTAACCTCTGAGCCATCTCTCCAGCCCTTGACCCCCATTTCTTACTGTTCCCAAATGTGACCACATTAAATAAGTTCATTCTGTTCAGTGTTGCTTGTCTCTTTAAAGGCTGTAATAGAGGTGGCTGGCCAGGATTCCCTGAGCTCAGACTTGGACCCAACAATGTCAGTAACTCTCCTAGGTGACTGTTTTATAAGCAGCAGCATTTGGTTCCATTCTAAGTTGTCAGGAGCCATAATGGAACAAGCTAATAACTAGCAGATGATAATCCTGAAATGGCCTGCTTTGGGTTATTATATAATCTGCGACAGGTGCGCCCTTATTAAGCAAGGCTGTAAGGGATTCATTTTAGGAAAGATTACTGCTATTAATATGCTTTTCCTGTAATTATTAAACATATATAACAATCACTATATAATAGCACACCCTTTTGAAGCAAATCTCTGCAGATCCATGAAGATGTAGTTTCTTGTAGTGATGCTATATAGACAAATAGATGACTTAAGTATCAATAATGATCCTATAAGAATTCCTAAAATTGTATCTGTGATTATTAAGCTCTTTTATAGTGGGACTGCTATTAGGTCCTTTTCTGATTGTCAAAACTGCAATGAGAACTCTGCCAGTCTCCCAAGTGTCACCAGTTAATTGCTTTTAGATGGTAACTAGACTTTTTTTTTTTTTTTTTGATTTTTGAGACAGGGTTTCTCTGTGTAGCCCTGGCTGTACTGGAACTCACTCTGTAGACCAAGCTGACCTCAAACTCAGAAATCCACCTGTCTCTGCCTTCCAAGTGCTGGGATTAAAGGCATGTGCCACCACCACTGCCTGGCTCTGTGGAGAAGCTTTTAGACAGAACTGAAGTGAAGAACTTAGAAGTACAGGCACAGCTTTGGGAGAAAAGGCATTGAGAGTTAGAGCATTCTGTGACTTCGGAGCAGGAGGAGAGCAAGATTAGAAGAATGCAGAGTGGACTAACATAGAAACTCTAGGTAACATAAAATACTAAGAGAACAATGTGCAGAATGCAGAGGGAAAGAGGAAAAAGAAGGCGCTGACTGCAGAGAGCTGGAGGAGCAGGCAGGCTTCTCCTTACCATAGGACAGAACAGGTCCCATGGTAAGGACAAGACAGGCTTAGTCTTCTTAAAAGGAACAAACATGGGTTTGTTTTTTTCTTACAAACATGGGTTTAATTCATTTAGCATCAAAAAGGTAGAAGCCTTTTCTTTCTCTGTGCACTAAAGATTGGAGCTCATTTTTCATCCAGAATGAGTGAGTTCTTTCTGCACTGGTGCTTGGTCTTTTGCTCCACATGCATATACAAGTATGGATGTGTGTGTATGTATGTATGCACATAATTGTGAGAATGTATGCATGTGTGTGTGCAAGTATGTGAGAAAACATGCAAGCCGGACCCAACTGGGTTTGAATGGAAATGTATAAATGAGCATGCATGAATCTGTATATGAGCTTATGTGAGATTATGCATATTTGCTTATGTAAAAGTTTTTCCTTCTACGAGTGTTATTCTCTTCTCCTGGTTCAATAGAAGTTTATCCAAACTTCCTCCTAGCCTGACAAGCAAGAGGCTTTTAGACAATAGGGAAAATGCTCTAGCCATTAACCCTTTAATCTCCTGCTGTTTTAGGATGAGGTGCTAAGTGCCAGAAACTGCAGTTTCTGGTCTCAGAGGATCACAGAAGGCAGGTCAGCTACAATAGCATAGTAACTTAGACTTAGACAAGTAAACTTTTTATTATAGAGCAACCCTAAATATCTCGTAAGACAAAGTCTTTCCTCCTCCACTGCCTCAAGAAGAAACAAGAAAGAACCCTACACCGAGGCTGGCTCCCAGCACTAAGTACAAATGATTAGTGCAAGTTAACTGTGCATTGTATATGCAGACACTACCATCTGGCCAACATCACCCATGGAACTTAAGATTGTTACCTGATTCCTAAACCTATAAATTACCAGGGTGGACTGGGACCATAAGAACACATGGTTTTATTTAAACTCTATTAAGAAAAGCCAGACCCAACAAATTATGAAACTTACCTGTTTGAGGGAGGTTCAATACCTGCATGAAGAAGACACCTAACACCTATGCACTATGTGTGCATTAAGGAATCGGCCAAGAGAAGACCCTAATTGCCTCTGGGACTTCAGTTCAGCATAAGTCCCGTTTCCTGAAGAGATCCACTGAATCATCAATGTTTCTGTCCACCTAGTCTTCCATCTCGGCCTAGTCCTACACTGGTCTTCATGCTCCTGCTCTTTGTGGATTGGCTGGAAGCTACAGCTCCATTCTGTCTCCAGTGGCTCTCCAACTCATCTCGCTGTTTCTCAGGTCAAATCTTGTGGTTGTCTTGACACCTGATTTCTCTCCTACATTCTATCCACTGCACCGGGAAGCCATGCACAGATTTCCCCAACACATGATTCTCTCATGCTTCCTTTGCCATCCCATCCTTGACTCCCCAGGGCCGCCCCTCAGCCTCTTCAGCACCCTCCATTTGTACCTTACCCCTTATAAACCGGGTGGAGCAATTGCCAGAGTGATGTAATCACAATGCACAAGAAAAGCCATGCTGGCCTGGCATCCAAGACCTTCTGACATACAACAGGTTTCCTATGCTTGGGAAAGGCCATGGGCTTTGCAGCATCCCTGAATGATGGACATCCCGTGGCCTCCCACAGACGCACATCACTGCCCTGGACTCTCATGGGTTCTGGAAAGGCACCCCATCACATCTTTGGATACACATTCTAGATCACGGCTTTTCTCCAGACACAGGAAGCTTGCTGTGGGGGCCTGGATCCCTTGCTCTACCAGGTGTGTCTGGTCTTCTGACATCACATCACAACACTGTCAGAACCAAGTTCATACATGAGAAGTTTGCAATGAAATATTTTAAATTGTTAAAAAGAGAAAAAAAGCAAATCAGTGTTTTAAGGACGTCTGTAACTTTGTGCTGGGCTCAATTCATAGCTCGTTGCCCACATGCACTTTGGGAGCAGGCTGAACCACACGTGAACTCTTTTCTCTTCCCTGGACCACATTCCTTGTTTCTGGCTTTGCTCTCTCCTCCTTTAAAATCTTTGTCCACGTGGCCCTCTGACCACAGTCTAACTTGGCAAGCTGCCTCCTACCACACCCCCCCCATCCACCCTCATCTGATGCTTTCTGTTTGCTCCTTCTCACTTACTACTCTCTGGCACTCTGTACATATTACCTATTTGTTGGGTCACTATTTTCCTCTGCAAGAATGTCAGCTCACCACAGCAGGCGCTTCACTTTGTGCTCAAGGCTTTTTCAACAAGTGAACTGCATTGTCAACAAAAATGCACGCTTAAAAGACAAAAATCACTTGTCTACTGACAGTTGTTTCACTGCGGAAAATTCAGTAACTTGAAGGTTTTCGGACTGCTTTCATCACCATGCATAATTTATAAAACACTGTAGAACTCCAGTACCTCTATATTCAGTTAATATAGTAGGTAATATGTAGTTATCCCATGCCTGTTGGTTCAAAACCAGAATCAATACGGCTAAAAGAAAAACTTATTAGTCTTGGGACGGTAGAGGGAAGGAGTTGAAGGAGAAAATGGGAGTGCAAGCTGGGAATCCGATGAGGAACTTAGAGACTGGCGCTTCATGTGCCAGGACACTTCAGCAGTATAGCAAAGCACACTAACATTCTGTCTTTAAAAGTCTGTTTTCTTGTCCACAATTTTGTGGGTCAGGAATCTGAGAGCAGGGTCCCACAGCAGTGCATGTTTTTAGCGTCTCATGATGTTCCAGGTGTTGTGGGCCGCATCTACGGCAACCAAAAAGCAGCTGTGCTGGATGTCCAGGATGGGCTACTCACAAGGCTGGATGCTTGCATCGGCTGCCAGCTGGAGCTGTTTTCCCACAGACAGATGTGAACTGTGTGCCATTTTCTGACCTAGCCTCAGAACCATATAGTGTTACCTTTTACCAGTTTCCCAGACAGTTACCAAGGCTGGCCTGGTGAGTCACTGAAGTTCACCGAAGTGGGCTCAGTTTTAAGGGGAAGACAAGAGATACCACCACTTCATGGGAGGAAGGTCTGAAATTCTGTGGAAATGGCTTAGGAAATAAAACAGCATCCGCAAGAACATAAAATTGAGGGCAGGTTCTTACAGTCTCGTGGGAAAGAAGGCTCCCCCCAACCCCCAGAGTAGAACTCTGCTGTTTTATGACAACCAACACCTCACCACAGCCTCAATGGCTCCACCTTCATAGTCTGTCTGGTACCTCTATCTTATATCACTTCCAGCCTTTGACTAATGTGTCAGCAGCGTGCCAGGGAAGGGTGTGGTGTAAAGACAGCTGTGAGGAAATGGCTTCCGAACACTCCCACTCCAGGCTCACTCTGAGTGAATTCACATCACTTGCTTTTCTTTTTTTCTTTTTCTTTCTTTTCTTTTTTTTTTTTAAGATTTATTATTATATATAAGTACACTGTAGCTGTCTTCAGACACAACAGAAGAGAGTGTAAGATCTCATGGTTGTGAGCCACCATGTGGTTGCTGGGAATTGAACTCGGGACCTTTGGAAGAGCAGTCAGTGCTCTTAATTGCTGAGCCATCTCTCCAGCTCATACATTCCCCCCGAGACAGAGTTTTTCTGTATAGCCCTGGCTGTCCTGGAACTTACTCTGTAGACCAGGCTGGCCTCGAACTCAGAAATCCACCTGCCTCTGCCTCCCAAGTGGTGGGATTAAAAGCGTGTGCCACCACCGCCTGGCACTTGCTTTTCACTTACACACAGAGCAGCTGACTGGCACAAATTGGACCAGCACTCTTACTTTAAAGAAGATGGACTGTTGTGCTTTACTGATCAACTCATCAGGTGGCTAAGGGTCGGTGTGCAGCAAGTGTTTCTCTCCATCCATTCTGCATTCTCTAGAGATTGAACTCGGCTCTGCACTTGCCAGGCAGTGCTCTACTGCTGAACCGCATCCTCAAAACATCAGCCAAATACCATCACCATGCCTGACAATACGCTCACGAAGTTTACCCACACATTTCCTAATAATAGAGCCTGGAGGGGCTGACAAGATGGCTCAGTGGGTGAGGCAGTCACTGCTAAGCCTGAGGACCAGAGTTCGACCCCTAGGACCTCATATGAGAGGGGGGAAACCTGCTCTTGGGGCCAAATTTGGCACCCACATGTTTCCCCTGCCAATCAATCAATCAATAAACATTTTATGAGCTAGAGAGATGACAAGGACAGTGGTGTGGCTGGTTAAGAATAAGAGGCCGTAACAGATCCGAAGGGATCTGTTAATGAGAGCATTTTAGAACTTCCACTGTGATGGGACAAGAGTTGTGAGCTGGGCTTACAGACAAGCATGACTTAGTCACGCTACACCAGCTCTCACAGAAGGCTGACAGGAGTGGGGACACTGATTACAACCAGGAAGGTGGTGGTGGCCAGTGCCGGGATATTTCTTGAAGGAACAGCTGACGGGCTTTGTGCTCAGGTTTACGTCTGCAAGCCTGCCCAACTTTACTTATCAGTAACTATTACTTTTTTATCATATGTAAATATTACCACACCTGGGACACATATGCCACCTTTTCAGTACACAACTGCAATTTGGAATTCACTTGGGATGGGAGCAGGACTACTGGGGAAAGGTTAGGAGACGTTCTACATGGCCCTAAAGGGAAGCCGTTCGACAGCATGGGAAGAGCTTACCACAAGCTCCCAGCACTGGGAAGAGAGGCAGGAGGATCCCAAGATAAAGGTCACCATTGGCTCCATAGAGCCTGCAGACTGTCTGGACTGCATGAAGCCCTGCTACCTCAACAATAACAGAGGAGAGAGAGAGAGAGAGAGAGACATAGAGAGAGAGAGAGAGAGAGAGAGAGAGAGAGAGAGAGAGAGAGAGAGAGAGAGAGAGAGAGAGAGAGAGAGAGAGAACACCAGTAAATCCCCAGAAACACGGTTCTGCCCAACCATGTGCGGCCTTCTCCCTTTCTTCCCCCTTCAGTGTCGTGGCTTTGTGAAGACAACCCACCTTTTAGGAGCTGCTCTCCAGTTCCTCTCATTCCAACGGCTTGGGGGCACAACAGACTTTCTGCAGATCCTTCTCATTAACAGTAACTTGCTTACTGGAAATAGCAGAAAGTACTTTTGCTACCTGATGTGGGCCATGTAAGGTGAGCCTGGCATGCGCAGTTTTGAAAGGAGATGTGACCACAGGCCCAAGTGAGGAGTGAAGTGCATTCAAACAGCCTGCATTCCCTCCTAAGGTTTCTTCCCCTAATTCTTCCTTAATCTAAAATTTCCCTTGATTTCTGATTCTTCCTGAAGTATAAATTTTCCCCTTGATTTCTACTAGCCCACTAAAAGGCTCACACCAACCTCATGCTCTCTATGAGTAGCTTGATGTGGGTATTGAGAACCAAACTCAGGTCCTCCACAAGACTAGAGGATCTCTGTTCTTCCTCCTCTAATACGGTTATCAGAAACGTGAAAATATAATTTCACAATGTAAAAAACGAAATAGCACTCTAGAGGTTAGACTATGCTGAGCTGACTCCCACTCTCTCACCTCCCCTGCCCCAGGTCACGTACACCTCTACCTTGGTGAGTGCAGACAGTGGGGTTAGATTTCTTGTTTGCAGTGTGCCCATCTCAGGTCAGATGTGATCTATGGGGTGGAGTCAACTCTCCTTTCTCCGCGTGTTCCCGTGACTACTGTGGGAGAACCGGTCGTGATGGGAGTCCTTCGCCTACAATGAGACTTTCTTCCCTACTGCTAGGCAGATCTCAGGGAGTTACAGACAACACAATTCCAGCAAAAGCCAAGAAAATACTGGGCCTAGCATGCACAACAATGAAATTCGGCCATGAATCGAAAACACTGGGAAGATATACAATGTAAGTTTAATGGTGCTTTCTCTGCATGGTAGATTAGACTGTTTTATTTTTATTTTTTCTAAAAGATTTATTTATTTTATGTATGTGAGTGCACTGTCGCTCTCTTCACAGCATCAGACAAGAGGGCATCAGACCCCATTACAGATGGTTGTGAACCACCATGTGGTTGCTGGGAATTGAACTCAGGACCTCTGCAAGAGCAGTCAGTCCTCTTAACCACTGAGCCATCTCTCCAGCCCTAGACTGTTTTAAAAGCACTGTATTTTATATCATTTGGTAGAACCTTATTTTACTGTTTGCTTTTTGAGACAGGATTTCACGCAGCCTAGTTTGGCCTCACATTTTCTGTGTAGTTGAGATCCTTCTGCCTGAATCCTCCAAATGTTGGAATTACAAGTATGTGTAATCACACCCAGTTCCTATTCTATCATAAAAATATTTGGATGCTGAGAGGAAAGAGTCCTATCTGGTTTTGAGAAGTACACAGTGGCCTGACTGGTTAGAATCCCCCACATGTAACCTCACAAGGCTGAGCTGTGAGCACAGAGGATGGGATGGGACCAGCATGTCCCCTCTCAACGCAGCTCTGTGCAGTTATCCTGAGCTACACTAACTGGTGACGTTTCCTAAGCTGCTGTAGAGACCACACTTACCCTCCTCCTCTCCCATAGCAACAGCATGACATGTCAGCATTGTAAGACAGACAGGGTACACAGAGGAGGTGCCTGCTCTTATGTCAGACACATGGACGGACAGACACAGACAGACCAGGTCTTCATTTTATCATCTATAAAATGCAAGTGGAAGATGAACTTGAAGGGTGATGCTAGAATTCAAAAAGATAATGCAGGTAACTTGCCCAGAGCACACAGGATGCCAAGTAAGTGTGACATAAACATAGATGTGCCCTGAGCTCTGTTCAGAGCAAATAAAACAACACAAATTAAAGAGCAGGAGAACAAGCAAGGGATATTTTATTATTATATGTGTATTCTCAAAACAAAAACAAACAAACAAAAAAAGCCCACAAAAATGGAACCCACAAGTAGAAAGAACAAAAATTTGCAGCGTCTCTAGGATACACAGGGCACCCTACTCTATGGAAACACAGTTGTACAAGGACAAATTGAATTACTTAATGTTATCTTTTGCTTCCCAAGTCAAAAAAAAAAAAAAGGCTACAAAGTAAAATACTTTAAATTGTTCTCTGATATAAATTTGCTGCACAATTAAACTTCAACTTACTCAAAGAGTTATTGTGTAGTAAACTGCAGAAAATAGACAAGGCATTCAATAATCTGCTCACAATTAACAATTAAGCAACAGACACTTGCAGAAATCAGCGTGTATTACTTATTTGTTAGGCCACCCATTTAGAATGAGCAGATCATTTTCATTAACAGTAACTTGATTCTTGTCATTTAGGAGACATTAGAAAGTACTTTTAATGAAACCCTGATTTTCAAAAATATCTTCTTGGGTTTGAGCTGCTATTCTATTTATCAATTTTGACAAGTTTAATAAATATAGATGTTAACAAACTGAATCACTGTGTGGGAGAACAAAGCAATAGTCTACAGCAACAGTGTCTATTGCTGTCCACTAGGCATCAAGTTAAGACTGGGACATGGTAAACAATTACAGTCTAGTGAATAAGAAGTGGTTTCTACCAAGGTACAGGCCTATTGCTATCACTAGGACCAACTAATAAAGGACTATTAAAGAACGTGTTGAGCATAAAGACTTGGCATCACTTTATTACACACTAGATCTAAGTTCGAGACTCTTGTCTAACATCCTCTACTTCTTGATCCTTGTCTGTACAAATTAGCTTGAGAATTCTGGGACGGAAAGGACAGTAGTTGTTACTTAAGGAACTCTCTTTAGTGATCTGTTCAGCAACAGGGCAAAAAGCATGAGCCTTGTTGTCCCTTCAGTCAGTAAACTTGAGAATATAACCTTCACCCTCTATAGAAAAATATGACCCCCTTTGCTACCCGACAGGTGACACATCAGGGGAGCCTGGCAAATACATTTTTGAAAGAAGACGTGACCACAGGCCCAAGTGAGGAGTGAAGTGCATTCAAACAGCCTGCATTCCCTCCCAAGGTCCCTCCCCTAATCTCCCTTAAGTCTAATTTCCCCCTTGATTTCTATTAGCCTCTTTTTTTAAGGCTCAAACCAACTACATGCTCTCTATGGGGCACAGGGTTTTACATCAGAAAGCTTTAAAAAAGAGAGGGAGAACATTCAGTTCAATCTACCACAGATATCCAACAGTCACATTTCACAGATGCTTCTGGCCCAATCAATTCACGCTGGCTCAGCACTATTCCACAGGCAATGACTCCATCATGGTCTGTTTCCCTTGCATGGGCAGAACTACAGACTGAGCTAAAACATGCAGAGCAAGGAGAGCATTCTACAATGTTTCAAAATGTCACACACTCTCTTGTCCAAAGCTCTAGCAATGAACATCTTGTATAGTGTAAGGAAAATCCGGTGAAGGATCACCAGTTAAAGTGACATAACATAAAACTTAAAAGGGGGCAACAAAACCCTTTGGTCTTATTTCTGAAGACAAGAGCTCCCTGCAAATACAGAGCCCATCATGCCTGGCTGCCTTTCCTTTCCTCATTATTTGTGTCTTTGTCCACTGGGGCACCATAGCTTTACTGCCTGTTACAAAGTTTTCCCTCCTTGTAAACCATGTTGATGAAGTGATAAAGCCTTAGTTCTATCTGGCAGAATGTCCCTGATCTTGATGTAATCCAACACAGTGCCGCAGTGAGATTTTAAATTGATACCCATTAGCAAGAGTCACACTGATCCTGTGGGTATTCATTATTTATCCTTTAAAGCAGTTGGCCCTTCCTATTGGAAAGCAGTAGGCTCCAGAGGTTCTACTGGAATAGTCCATGTGCTACTTTCTGTCAACATAAACATACATAAACATCTCCTGGTAATCTGGTCAAAAACTGGACAACACATTTCATACAACAGCTCTTCTAAATGCTATGAAAGCAATTTACAAGTTAGGGATTACTATACAAGACCTGACTGCTAGTTTTAGCAATGGGTCACCAATTTCTCCCTATGACACATGAGTAACACTGGTCACAGCTACAACATAATATAATAGCTCCAGAGTACTTCTTCTGAGGGGCATAAATTGCTACCATATCATAAGGGCTTGTCTTGGGACTGCAAACAAATGTATCAGTTAGCAAGACTGGGCTGTCCCATGGAGCAGGCTGCTGGCACCCATCACCACCATGGGTAGCTGAGCTTGCCATGGGTCGTGACTAGCTACAAAGAAAAAAATGTCAGGAGGCTTGTACAACAGCACCATAAAAGAAAGCTTTGTCCACAGAGCAGGTTTGGGAGAGAGAGACGAATGTCTGCTGTCTTGTTATAGGACAGCTATAAAGGTTCATGGGACACTGGCTGGGACAGAAACAACTGCAGTGAGCCAAACCCAAGAGCAAATTAGGACATGACCTGACAGAACAGGTGCCTTGACAAAGTTTATCAGCAACTCGCTGTAGAGAACATCTGTATGGCAAGCTTAGGTTTCTTACACCTGGCCACCTCCCCTGAAGAAAGACGGACAGCTCTCCCCACAACTCCTGATTGCGTATCGGGGTACTCTCAGGGGCCTCAGGGGCCCTCTCATGAGACCCCATGTGTGCTCCTGGGTTTGCATTTAAGAAGTTCTAAGCACTAACCTTTTTTGTTCAAAAAATGTCCTTCAAAACCCTTCATTTGCTGGCAGTCCCCTCCTTACCCACTGGTTCAATGCTCATGAGGCAGTTTTGCTGAGGAAATCCCATTCCTTAGGAGACCTTGGTGGACAGACCTTTTAGGTGTTAGTCCCCACAGATAATTTCCACAAATACCCCCAAACACATCTTTATATAGATTTTTTTCTTTTTAAAAATATTGATTTGGTTTTTTTAGGTGGCTACTGTCCATTCACACGACAGTGGCTGTTGAGCTACATGAAGGGTCTCCGTTCATGGAGGTTGCTGTGCGTAATGTTCAGCAGACATCACCCAGTTCCGGGATCAGTGTGGAGAAAATCCAGTTGCCAGGCTGCAGCCCACCACAGGAGTCATATCCCATATCTATAAGGAAGGCATATGGAGAAAGAATACTTATCATGGGGTCTAACTTCAACAGGCAGTACCAACAGCTTTGTCGTCTTTGGCTGGAAAACCTCCTTAGGACTCATATACAAATAAAACAATGTTGTTTACTACTGAAAACACACACACACACCCCAAACAACAACAACACTTACAGGTAGCATTTTGAATCCTGAAAACAATGTTTTACTATAGTGTATAAGAATATAAACTCTTTGTTTCACAACTCAACTAAGTATAAAACATTTACTTTCAACTTCTGCTTTGTGATCTATGGATTTAGCTTTAAAAAATGTGATTATTCCTCACAAATAGGATAGGATGCAAAGGAACATTAGCCAAGAAGAAAGAAAAGGCTAGAGACTAAGAAAGACTCAAGACAGATAGGAGGGGAAATCCTCAGGCCAGCTCGGAACCCACAGGTTCCAAGAGACACCTTAGCCCGCACTATCAGGACCACCACCCACAGTGAGTCCCCATCAGGGTTAGGAAATCACAAACATCTGCTTTGTCATTCAGGCGATTGACTGATTATAAAAAGCAGAGGCAAATGGCAATGGCATTAGAAATGCCTTGAAGCCCATTCACAGCATGAAGATAGCTCTGTCTCAGCTGAGAGCTAGCAGGCCAGCTTACCTTGACAACACGATCTGTCCCACAGGTCACCATCAGTCCCCTCGCAATGTCCATGGACATATGGGAAATGTTATGTTTTCCTTCATGAAATGTTGCTAGAGATGTCCGGCTAATAAAGAGAAAGACAGCTGAAATGTGCTGACTGTACCCAGGCCTAAGGGAGAAGCAATCCTTTAGCAATGTAGGTGGCTTACACACAATAATGGTGTTAACATTATCTTCTAAAAATATAGCAATGGTTTTATAATTAAAGGAGTACAGAAAGCAAGATAATAACAAGGCTGTAAGAAAGGTGTCAACGGTAGAGGCTTTGGTCCCAAAGCCAAGACCTCAAAAAGGTTAAGTTGCTCAAAATAAAAATAATGTATTTTTTTCACTGGAGAGACCAGTAGACAAACATAAAAACATGAACCTAAGGAAGAATACCTAGCACTAAGGAAAAGTAGCACTGGAGGAGATCATGAGCAATGATGTACTGTAGTAAATACTGCCAGTGACCGTCTGCCACTGTCAGAGCCATGGTGCAGCCTCCCTCCGCTAGTTCCCAGCCCATCATGGGTGGGGACCCAGGCCTCTGCTACTGCAGTCATGGCTCAGGAAACAGGAAACATAATGGTGATTTTCTCCTACAGGATCTGCCCACATCAGGAAATGTCTGATGAAGTTAGCTAAGACCATCTGGAGAAGGAATACGGGTCTCTCCAGTTTTCTCCTAACTAAGTTGGCATGAATGGAAAACAATCAGGCAGCTCAACTGCTGCCCACTTACATGGGGATGTGTCTCTGCAGAGCCCTGGGATGGGCCTGCCAGCTGCGGGACTAAGTACTCCTAGCAACCCTCATGGGCACTCAGAAAAATATCTGTCCCAGCCAGTGAAGCAGCTTGAGACAAAGAGTAGTGGCCCAAAGTGTCACAAAGCTAGGACAGGAATTTCTCTTCAAAAATGGTTCATGTGAGCTGGGTGGTGGTGGTGCACGCCTTTAATCCCAGCACTTGGGAGGTGGAGGCAGGTGGATTTCTGAGTTCAAGGCCAGCCTGGTCTACAGAGTGAGTTCCAGGACAGCTAGGGCTATGCAGAAGGAGAGATTCCACAAGTTGTCTTTGAACCTCCACACCCAAGCTGCGATACACTGGCACGCCCAACCCACCCACAAATAAATGTAATTAAAAACAAACAAATGAACATTTCAAGAGACATTCCAAAGAGATAAGCAGATGGGTAAGAATCTCTCTAGAACCAGTCAGGCTCCATATTCAGATGCCCATCAGACAAAGAGGGCAGGATGCAGTAAGACGAAGACCAGCAAGCACTCACTCCTCATCTTTGATGGAGTCGTAACAGGAATCACAAACTCGAACCTGGAACTCGAAGCCCATGACAGGGTAGCTGGACCGCTTGCTGCTGCACTTCCCACAGACGGCCTGCCCACACTTCCTGCAGTGATGCTTCAGGGTGTGGAGAGAGACAGGAGTTAGCTTTGCATTCAGGTAAAAGCAGGGCGGATGTACCTGATAGACCCCAACATCCACTGCATCATCACTGGCACTTGGGTACACAATTTTCCCACTAGGCAAGGGTCTTCAAATAAAAAAGTCCTGTTTTGCTGGACAACAGCTGTGTCTGTTGTTCCACATTGTCGGGTCCACAAAGAGCAGTGGTATTCAAAAGAAACTCAACCTCTTTTAGGAACCCAATAGCTGGAGATTCTGGCAAGAAAAACTTATTCCTCCTTCAAAGAAAAAAGTTAAAGTAAGTTTTAAATAGTCCTCACAGAAGAATAATGTTCTTTTGGCTTTTCAAGCTCTGATTCAGAAAATAAGCTCCAGAACTTTCCAGAATACTCTAATTATTACTACTGAGTGTAACAGACTTTAACCACTAACCCGTTAGTGACTGACTATCTCTATCTATCTATCTATCTATCTATCTATCTATCTATCTATCTATCTATCTCCCTTTCTCCTATTAATTATTAATGCATAATTCACTCATTGACATTTTCTTTAGAAGGAATACTTCAACTATAATGTGCTGTTCACTGCTATGGAAGCATCATACAGGATCTGCTATTGCTGGGCATTTCAGGGTAATAAACAAAAGAATGCCAGCACTGGCTGCCAGTCTGGATGGGGCCTTACTGAGGAGCAGTCCTCTTACTGAGGAGTGAAAGCAAAGCAAAATTAGTAACACACACGAATGCTAGGCCACTAATCCCTCACCAACGGTGAACAATCACCACACTCTCACGTAGCCCTCACATTCATGCTCAGCCAGATACATTTCACAGCAGGACTTAGGCATTGCATGAGTACCAGTGCTATCAGAAACTCAGAAATAGGCTACTGCGGACAAGTTTTTCAGTTAAAAAAAAATTAAGAGATTTGAGAAAGTGTTAATGCAAATGGTCCAGGCCCAACAGAGCAGAAAGCACCCCAGAAGGGCCATCACTGCTTGTGAGTAAAAGGTTAAGGCTTATCACAAAATATCCTCATTTATTCTAATTTTATTCTTGGCTACTATGAAACACTGACTTTAATAGGTAACAGTCCTAAATGCGAGCAAGTTCCACAGTTTAACGAGGGATTCTGCAGCTTCTCCAGGCACTTTGAGTTTTCCAATGCAGGACAAGCAGTGGAGAAGTGAGGGAAGAGGTCTTCCAGGCCCCAGGACAGGCCACACTCACTCTCAGTCACATGGCCATGATACAAAACAATGGGAGTAACCACATTTGTTAAGAACAATGTATGATTTTCTAAAAATTCGAATTAACAATGAAAATAATGAGATACAAAATTCTTCCGGAAGGAGTAAACACTGGCTACTCACCTGCCTCAACCCCAGCGTCTTCGTGTCCCACATCTGCTTTATATTCCAGAAGAAGGGCTGCTCACACTTCTGACAGGAATCGCTTTCTAACCACTGAGGAGCCTGGGGGCAGCAGGGAGGCAAAGCCAACATCTATGTGTTTACAGTAGCCTTTCAGACACTAGCAGAGTTCTAAAACATTCTGGAGTTGATGTTTCTTTTAAATCCCACAATGTATTTTAGCTGAGGTTCTCATGATCAATCCCACAGTGTTTGGATTTTCTGTTGTTGTTTTTATATGGTTGGCTGCTTTTAGGAGACTGACTTACTATATGGTTTGGCTGGCTTGAAACTTGTAGCAACCCTCCTGCCTCCACCTCTTAAGTGCTACAATTACAGGTATGCAGCACCATCCCCGACTCACACTTGTGTTTTGACTAACTGTGACCAGTGTTTATAGGGTCCTGCAATTTGTAACCTACAAGTAAGAGAATAATTAGAATATTTAATATATCTTATGTCTCTTTTGATGTTATCTGAAATCTATACCCACTTGAATCAAAACTTGTTTCTTGTTTAACCTGAACTACCTCCTGGAAATGTTTGTAGGACCACTGTAAGACAGAGCAACAAAACCAACTTCTCATTGCTCTGTTTGGGCATCCGCCCTCCTATTCTGCCCAATCTTCAGGAGCAGGTCCACTCCTCCTACCACTGAGCAGGGAGCTTTGTTATTCCCTTCCCCGTGTTGTCACGTGGTCCTTCTCAGTGCAGTTTAGTTGCAACAAGATACTTATTAGGAATGTAACAAATACTTCTCTAAACAAAATAAAAGGGGGGGGAGGGAGAGGAAGAGGGAGAAGGAGAGGGAGAGGAAGAGAGAAAGTATACTTGCTTCTAAGACAAGTGTGTAAGCACTTGATGGATGGATCGTACGGGGGTATAATAAAAATGGTAGTGATGACTATTTCTATAAGTGAATCTAAAGGTCATGGGATAAAAAAATCATTTCTTGATCTTAATGTTACCACCCTAGAAAAAGACATCTGAAGAGGAGAGGGTGACAGCATCACAGGTCCTGAGCCATGTCAGCTGCTGGGAGACAGGCAGTGATGGTGACACCCTAGAGAAAGGTGACCTCGGTCTGGCGAGATGGCTCAGCGGGTAAGAGCACTGACTGCCCTTTCAAAGGTCCTGAGTTCAATTCCCAGCAACCACATGGTGGCTCACAACCACCTGTAATGAGATCTGATGCCCTCTTCTGGTGTGTCTGAAGACAGCTACAGTGTACTTATATATAATAATAAAATCTTAAAAAAAAAAAAAGAAAGGTGACCTCAGTCAGGCTGCCTTTTACATCTTTCTTCCTACTTCTTCAACACTTTGGGCCTTCCTAGTTCTTATTTTAGATACGTCACTAAAATGTTTCTATATTCAATACCCAGAGGCAGCTGAGACAGGACGGTCTCTAGACGCTGGGAATGAGAGGGGAGGACCAAGAATGATGGACAGATCAGTGCCTGTGTGAGGGAGATCCGGACATGAAAGAACTTCTGTCTGCTTGACCAACAGAGGTGGTAGCAGTGTGGGTAAGGTTTGGGGACACTACCTGGGGACAGTGTTCCTCTGGGAGGCACAGCATTTAACATCAGAGATGACACTCAGGTGTTATGTCTAGTGTAAGTCAAGTGCGGGTCCTGCAGTTGTGGGTGCAGTTAACGTCGGCTTTATCACTACAGCTATCTCAAGTCCAGAGAGACCTGTGTCTGAGAGCCATTACAGCAGGACGAACGCAAGCGAGCACTATGGGAAGTCAGTGTTTAACTTCCATAGTGAAGGGCTGAATGCCATCCCTTAGGGCGTCTCAGCATTTGAAGAGCTCTGCTTAGTTACTTGGCCATCCCTTTCCCGTCAGTTAAGCAACCCATGAACAGATTCCCAGACTCCTGAAATGTGCTTCCAAGTGACTCAATCGAATTCCCCATTTCCTTCTCACAGTCAGAGTGGTTCTGTTCTGATAGCTCAGCCTCACGGTCAGATCCCAAACATGCCAAACCTAGCTTTCCTACTTCATAACTGTGTGCCCGCTTCCTCTTCTGGTATAGACCCTGGAACTATACTTAGCTGTACAACTAAGAGGATAGTAATGGTAAGTGTTCTCAACCGTGCCTGATGTACAAAGGAGCTAGAAGTCCCAGCAGTACACAGAGTTCACGTGAAGCAAGCACACGAATCCAGACACCAGTACTGCCACTGTTCAGGCAAAGGACTGTGGTTTACAGCCTGGAGCAACTGCCCACAGTCAGCCAGAAGCTCAAGACCACAGGAAACCCAAGAGGCTGCTCTATCTGTCTTGACAGTCCACCATGCTCCCCACAGCCTCTGAAAAGGGGCTCTATTTCCTTTATGACACGGGGTCTCAAAACTCGGGACTGGGAAGTGACAGCTCAGAGAGCCATGGTTAAGAGGACAGCCTAGCCGGGCGGTGGTGGCGCTCGCCTTTAATCCCAGCACTTGGGAGGCAGAGGCAGGTGGATTTCTGAGTTCAAGGCCAGCCTGGTCTACAGAGTGAGTTCCAGGACAGCCAGGGCTATACAGAGAAACCCTGTCTCGAAAAACTGGAAAAAAAAAAAAAAGAGGCCAGTACATTCCTTTGCTGATCTAGAGGCAGAAGAGCAGGAGGAGAGGAAAATGCTTTTAACACTGAGACAGCAAACACAGTCAGTGCGGACATAGGCATGCATTTGGAACAAATTCTGAAATGAGAAAATTCATCACTTTATTTTGTTCCTACGCAGAAGCTGGTGTCAGTACGAGCCTCAGAAGCTGGTGACAGTACGAGCCGTTTGGCTCGGGGAGTGCTGTCTGTGGAGAACAGGGGTTGTCTGCACTGAGAAGAGCAAAGCAGAGCTGAGGACACAGCTCGGCTGCTGACTTCTTGGCCAGGATGGAGGAGGCCCTGGGTTTGTTTGATCCCCAGCACTGCAGAAGCCGGGTGTGGTGGCGCATGCCTATGTATAATTCCACTGCTCGGGCAGTGAAGCCAAGGAAGACCGGGAGGCTACGGCCCTGCTCATGCCACAGACCGAGTGCCAGGCTGGTGTGGGTTACATGAGACCCTGTCTTCAGAAAGAGAGCACAATGAAGGGATGGTGAACCAAAGCCTGGTCGTCCACACCAGGCAAATGCTCTACCACTCAGAGACATTCTCAGCCCAGGAAAGAGGGTATTAACTAAGCCCTGACTTCTATCTCTTTTCTACATCCCGTTCCTTCGGTCTAATCTGAGCAGAGAGAATACATTAATAACCCCTCTTTATTATGCCACTAACTGCTAACTTATCTGCACTGTATTGATAGATAAGTACAGTATCCTACATTCTGAAGTCTGCTAGCTCAAACATTCTCTGTAACTAAGGTTATCTGTTCATTCACACTTCTTACTTCCCAAAAGGAACAGTCCATATTAATCGTACTCTGTCAGCGGAGCAAATATGGTTATTGTGGGAGGGGGTTCATAGCCACGGTGGGCTAGAAACAGTCCAGAGACACCACCAGGTGAGCATGTGGAACTGGAGAGCGCTTTATCCTCTGGCTGCTGGCTAAGGAAGACCTGGACACTGTACGGATCCCTGACAGGGTCAGACCTCATAGATGGCGGGCTGTTCACCTTTGCATTACATTTCCCTAGCTAGGAAAATTTAGCTTTGACTAAAAATAATGCCTCTTTTGATATAATTTGCTCCCTGCTCCATTAGAGAGATGACTAACAGGAAGTCATTCCTGCTTGATAGACAGGCCTATATTTTTCTTTTCCTACATACACAATTATAGTTCACCGTTATGTAATCTGAAAGAAGGGTGCTGCTCCCACTTTCTGGCTGCAATTTTTGAAAGCATGTACAAAGGATAACAAAGGTGAGGTGAAAGTAGAGCGGTTAAACCCGAGAGAATCCGACAGCTGTGCCTGGCTATGCAGGAAGTGCATCTTCCCTCTCACATCTCTGCACTCTTCCTGGTGCGTATAGCTAGAGGCCGAGGAACACAGAACACAGTCCTAGCAGACCTCTGCAGGGAAAGCCCCACCATGCAGCAATACAGAGCGGCACTAAGTGTGTGGTGCAACATATCACTCCAAGCCTTACCAAAAGATTTTAAAAAGGCACAAAACCAGAAGTTAATCAGTAGCCATGGAACCAGAGTTTCCTGTCTGGCAAGCCGCACAAAGTTGCCAGGAAACCTGGTGGTTAGTCTCCCTCTGAATCAGGCAGCACATTTGATCAGTTATAGACCCATCTGGGTTCTTTATGGGATGGCAAGTTTCTTATGGGTAAGAAGCTAACAATGTTTCCTATAGACTGAACCCCCTGATTAGAACTTATGGGACATATTAGAAACTAAAGTTTATTCAGTGAGAATCATAGATATTATAAAGCAGCACAAAGCAGAGCCATGCACAGAAACCTGCGGGTCAACTTTGGATTAATACAGCATCCACTGGGATAGCACATAGGGAGCACTAAGCCACACAAATGACAACAGGACAGTACAGGGAACACGTGCGACACCATATAATACATACTGCTAGGATGCAGAATCAAAAAAGAAAGAAAAGAAAAAGAAAACAAAACTGGTTCACCAGAAGTGGGTGGGAGCCCTGCTGTCCAAGCATGAAGACCTGAGTTCCAATCCACAGCTTTCTCATAAATGCCAGACATAGTTACACATCTAGAGCTCCAGCGAGGGGTGGTCAAGAGAGATTGCATGAACTGGCTGTCTAGCCAGCCTAGCCAAAAATCTGTGAATTCTAGGTTCAGTGAGAGACCATTCTCAAGGGATAAAGCAAAGAGGATAGATCAGGGCACTTGATGCCATCCTTTGGCCTCTACATGTGTGCATCTGTATGAGCATGTGTGTGTGTGTGTGTGTGTGTGTGTGTATGAGAGAGAGAGAGAGAGAGAGAGAGAGAGAGAGAGAGAGAGAGAGAGAGAGAGAGAGAGAGCATTTAATTTAACACCAAACCACTTAGCATGTGTTTTCCTCTAAGCTGTCAGACAGTATGGCTACCCTGTACATGCCTGATACTGCTTCTGGAATGGACCTGACTTTATCACCCATCCTCCTTCTTTAGATACACTTCTGCTATCACCATAACAAGCCACCGATGTCACCGAGCAAAGACAGACCTCACAGGTGCCAGCAGAGACAAGCAGTAGATCCTGCCTGGAAGCCATCTGATGACTGCTATAAAAAGCCTATGGATGTGCATATCCCTCTACCAGATCTATTTTCAGAAATTTGCATGGTATGAATAATTGAGGAACCTCATGATAACAAGGTCAAGCAGAGTCACTGTGGTGTCACTCAAATGAGCAATTAGACTTTAAAGAAATGGAGGCGCCTTAGACATCCTCTCAAGCAAGATTTCACTTTATAGAAAAGGAAATAGATATTCAGAGATTGAAACACTTATCTAGACTTATCTACACTCATTAGTGGCTCAAAGAAATTTAAAAAACAGATTGCCTTTAAAGAAAACTATATCAGTTTGGACTCAGTGGAAGACAGCACAATACAAAATAAAAGCAGAGAACAGAGGTGCATTTTCCCCAGGACAACTGCCTGGCTGTGGATGCCCTGTGACATCTCAGGGCTTCTGAGCTGCAGTGCTCTAGAGGGCCTCCAGGAGTCCAAATCCATGGATAAGCTAGAAGGCTGTTGGTTGCAAAAAGTTCCCCAAGCTGATATTCATTCAAGCTGAATGCTGTCCAACTGTTCAGACTGTTCATCAATGTCAGAAACCCTCACTCAGGGCAGAATATAGCACAGCTGAGAAGCTTGGAAAGATGGCGGAGTCAGCAAAGTACTTCCTAGCTCACATCTCAGGCGCTCACACAAACAGCCAGACATGGTGGTGTATGCCTGCGATCCCAGTGCTGGAGAGCTGGACACAGGTAAATCCACGGGGCTTGCTGGTCAACCAGTTCAGTCAAATCAATGAGCACCAGACTTGGTTCTCAAACACCAAGATGGGGAGCAAGAGAAGACGACACCCAGTTTTGACCTCTGACCTTCACATGCACATGAAACCTGCACCCATGCATATATACACGAACACAATACATACACATCATATTTACATGTATGTGTATACATATGTACACAAGTTAAATAATGTCATTTCAAAAGACAGGCTGAACTTTGTTAGGTAATGATCCTTAGGTGGAGCAGTGGGAAAGCAGGGGGTTTACACCTCAGCCACCTTCCACCCTGCCAGGTGAAAAACTGAAAAGCCAGAGGGGGCTCTCTTCTGGCCCGCCCACCACGATCTTGCTTCTTACCTCTTCTCTGCTAACATCCATGTTCCACACTGCAATGCCACCATCTGCCGAGCAGGAGACGAGCTGCCTCGTGAGCTGCAGGTAGCACAGTGACTGCACCCTGTCACTACAAATGAATGGTACCCAAGTCACATGTCAGCATAGAAAAACCAGAAGCCCGTCCCTGGAGCCCAGCACCCTGCCTTTCTTCTATTACTAGCCGCTGCTTTATTACTGTTTATTTGGTGTGGTAACGAGGATTGTATGATGAACCTTACCCAGCATGCTCTAACACATTACCCATGTTCTCTACATGGGTAGAAGTAAATAATGCCACTCCTTTTGGATCTGGCACTTAAACAACAAGTTGGAGAGGGTGAAAAAAACCCTCTCCATATAGATATGTATGTCCATCACCACAATCTATTTACTTATTCAAAACCAAAACGGATTGTCACTCTTACTGAAACTCAGTTCATATGAAGAAGTTGTTAGGTCACGAGGACCAGGAGCAGCCACGTGCACACACAGCCACAGGTGCTGCCCGTGCACACATGGGTAGGAGAACTCTGCCCTCTTCCTGAAGGCTCTCAGACCCGGATGCCAGGCAAGTAATCCCCTGACCTGTTAACTTTGGCATCTAGTTTTTTCCTGGCTAAATTTCAACTTGATTCTAATTACAGTAAACAGCTATGGTCTGAGCAGCCACAAGGAAGAAAAACAGGGTGAGGGGTAAAGAGGTGCTGCTTTTCAAAGGCTAGAAGACACGCCTTAAGGAGTACAATGTCAGAGCTTGAGGGACTATGTCTGCTGATATACACATTACTTTTTGATGAAATACATCTTAGGGTTTAACAAAATGCCCATGCCTCCAGTGCAGGAGGAGCCCAGTACACACAATCTGCCATGGTCACTGTTTTCAAATCCAGTCTCTAATTCATACAGCTACTCACTAGCAGAGAAGAGCGGTGACCTCTTCAGACTAAGAAGGAAGAACACCTTACACTCCATTTTCTTTTTACTCAGGATTGAGAGAAGCAGTTAAAAGTGAATTCAGCCCAATCAGGCTGCTGCTGTCTTACATGACAGGACAGAGTACCCTCCCCTCCTGCCTCTGACCACCACCCCGAATGGTGACATACTGGTGGCCCTGAAGGAGGAGTGTCCGGCCTTTCCGTCCCCCGATGTCCCACATGATGACGCTGTTGTCGGATGCTCCCGAGAAGAGTAACCGTTGGATAGGGTCCCACCAAAGGCAGGCGATACTACCTAGGGATGTGAGAGAGGGTCAAACAGAACCTAAGACTCACAGGCTTGACTGTGGGAAACCCAGCTATCAGCTGAGCCTTGGAGTGAAAACATCTCTTTAGGCATACAAAGGGTCATTGAAACCACAATCTCATGAGTCACGGAGGAAACACTGTAAATTCATTATCCAAACTTAGAAGTTGAGGATTTCTGAGCCACACAGCTCTGAATACAAAGGTCTTTAAAGTTTTTCCTTGTTCTGCACCAGTAATTTATAAAGTAGCTAGATATAAAACACCAGCTCATAAAACTTCTGAAGAGAAGAAAAAAATCCCAATGTCATAAAAAACATGAACAATTTGTCATGCATATTTTATACAAAATACAAATCTAGGTTACTCCTGACCCATGAAACTTTATAGACATTTGCCCTAAGATGATTTTTATCTGTGGAAATTAGTGCCTCAAGAAAAAAAGCTTACCAAGTAAATATGCTGAAGTTTGACAAAAAAAAAAGTGAGAGAAAGCATTTCACACACACTGCTAACTTATCAAATTGGATGCCCTTGGGGAAATCTTTTGTTTCTAGAGCTTTCTCTTGCAGAGGTCTTCAGTTACAACTGATCTAGGCACCAGCTGCTAACAAACTAACTCTGAGCCAGTGACACAGGCTAATAATTCTCCTGGAGGTTACAGACAGTGAAGAGCTCACAAGCACAAGCAAGTAAGAAAAGTCACTTTCTGATGTAACTTTCTCAAAACAAAAGCCATGTACAAAACAAAAAGTAGTTGGCAAAGCAAGCTCAGTGGTCTCATTTTTTTCCCATGAATTCTGTGGACTCCAATAGCCCTCGTGTATCAGTCAGCGTTTTAAACCACATATAAACACGCTGACGCCGAAAACCACTAAGTAGTTTTAGTTCCCATTCTGCCGTCAGAAGCTCAGAGACCCTGAAGGTCCAGGGGTCATGAGAGAATCTGCCATGCTTGGGAGGGGCTGGGACGGGGGATTTTCTTCTCAGCAGCAGACTTTCTAAGTTCTTTCCAAAGCACAGTTCATTTCCCCTTCGCCTTTCCCCCAGAGTCCCTGATCTTGGACAGTCTAGTTCATCTAAACAATTTAGCTAAAGTGTGTAATATCCCCAGCTTGCCACATCTGGAAGCCTAGGTACAAGGCACTACCCAGGCAATAGAACCATCTTCACCAGACCCACATGCATCCTCTCAACAAATCCTCAGCTCTTCAGTCTCAACTACAGAACCCCAAACTTCCAATCTGTGGCTCAACAGAAATGGATCCAATTATCTATTTCAGCTCAGTGGTCAATGAAATGAACTTATCACCCACCCACATGTACATAGAAGGTTTACCCAACTCAGCCAACAGGAATTTTAAATTCCTCCACGGAGACCCGCCGCCATACAATAAATGAATCTAGTCCTGACTCTGACCAAGTGTAAGGCTGATCAGCCCATGGAGTTTCTCTAATAGTACCACTCTAGCAACTAACAAAATCAGAACAGCAGTAATGAGAATTCTCCCAAAGGTCTGTTTAAAAGAAATGGTCTGGGGATGGAGGTGTAGGTTAGAGCTAGAGTTCTCACTGGGCATGAACCAGGCCCTGGGATCAAAACCAGTACTGCACACCCTTCCCATAAAAAGTTCTTATGTCAACAATAATTTTAAAGGTTATTGGTATGGTGGCTCACAACTGTAATCCCAGCACTTAGGCCGATGGAGGATTATTATGAACTGAGGCCAGCCTGAGCCACACGTTAAGTTTCAGGTTAAGCATCAGACGCACCTTACAAATCAATCAATCAATCAGTAAACAAGGTAAGCAATACGAAGCGTCCATTTGAACAATTTAGACAGGATTTCTGATGCATGAAACAGACCTGACACCTGACCCTCAATTTTCTTTCCAATCCCAGCATATAGAATTCAAACTGAAATATGGCAGCTCACAAGGAGTGGGCCATTCCCCAAACCCACAAAGCTGAGGACGGAATATGGATGCCTGCCCAGGTGAGAAACTTCTGACCCGAGCCTACCTTCATGTCCCTTGAGGGTCGTGATAACGGAACAGGTGTTCTGCTCCAGCTTCAGCAGGGTGATCTGTCCCGAGTAGTCACCGACAAAGGCATGTTGAGTATCCAGATCATACCTGAGGAGAAGCAGTAAAGGAAAGGGAACAGGACCCATTTCAACACACTCGCACACAGCAAGCAATGCCAGACACAGACCATAGACCTGCAATCACAATGTGATGGGCAATGAGCAATGACAATCAGGTGATAGGTATATGCTGAAAAAAAATTAAGCATCAGATCGTAAGGAAAGCTAGTAACCATCCAACAGTTGTTATATCGAGGCAGTCTCATAGGAACCAGCAATAAAAGTCATGAGAGCCGTCAGAGACCACACACAGGCAGTTACAGTCAGGTTGTAAGAAACCATTAAAACTGCTAAATAGTGAAGACCATGTGCACACACAAACACACACACACACACACACACACACACGTTGGAACGGGATGTTGTTTTATGAAATACCTATACAAATGATGTCATATTGACAGCAAGTTCAGGACACGGACTTATCTTTCTTTTTTGCCTAGCTAATCCAACATTAAATGACAACAATGGCTTACTTTATGGTGTGTAGTTCCATAATGCGGATATCGGCTACTTATTGTGGCAACCGGCTTAAAGTATATTAATTACCATTAGCAATTCATTCCATGCTCACTCTGTAACTAAGATACTTGTAGGACACCAGCACTGGATAGGAAACAACAGAGTGACTGCTAGTGTTCTACAGCAGAGCTCAGGAGAACTACAAGTCAGCCTTGGCTGTGATTTTGTGCCATGTTCTGCAAAGCCATTATGAGAGGTCTTATATGTGACAGAAAAGCTCCCTTAGAATATAATATGACATCATATAATTAATATATGAGCACTTCTCCCTTGATCCTAAACTGTATTTTAAATTTTTACCTTAACTGTCTCATGTGTGCCGGGCGGTGGTGGCGCACACCTTTAATCCCAGCACTTGGGAGGCAGAGGCAGGTGGATTTCTGAGTTTGAGGCCAGCCTAGTCTACAAAGTGAGTTCCAGGACAGCCAGGGCTACACAGAGAAACCCTGTCTCAAAAAACAAAACAAAAACAAACAAACAAACAAAAAAACCTATCTCATGGTATACATTCATTTGTAACAAAAATTAAGAAAGTAATTTAATTTTAAATTTGTTTATGGAAGAGGTGTCCCATGGTGCCGTCCGTGATGCACGTGCAGAGGTCAGAGGACTATATTTGGAAGTTGGTTCTCTTCCATGTTGGACCCAGGGATCAAACTTTGGTTGTCACACTGGGTGGTAAAGACCTGTTCTGCTGCGCCATCTTGTTGGCTCATAACAAATATTTTAAATGAAAACTTTTGATGGGGAAAAAAGAAAAGAAGTTCCACTGTTCTATTCAACTATTCAGGTAGCTGTCTGCTGTTGATCACCCCCATCTGGTCAGTGCATCTGTCAGCACTGGTACACACAGCAACCAGAGGTCACCTACAGCAGAGGTGCACTATGGGTAAAGCTGGACCATTAAAGTAGGAATTGTTATTGTCTAGGGAACTTGAGGCACCTGTGAGAGTACTGTATGCATTAAAGCCCCCTTTCACCTTAAAAAAAAAAAAGCATGAAAGGAAGTTTTGTATGCCACTTCCTGGCAGTCCCACTTGTAAAGTACAGTCTTCCATTTTGTAATGAAATGGATGAAGGGCAGGCATTAGCCTGGCTCTACAACTTTGTATAAAAAAATTAACAGCACCCACAGAAAACACACTTATGTCATTATTTTTCAGATATGCTCTATACCGAAGAAAAGGAAACATAGGGGTCATTGTCTTCAGAACAACTAACAATTCAATTCCAAATTAAGCAGCAAGGTGAGACAGAGTGGGGAGGAGGGGTCCACATGCTCAAGGATACTGCAAACAGGAGGCCCACGATGAGAAGAAGTGGCGGCCAAGCATGTTCCCGCTGCGCGTGCACATCCAGCTCACACACTTGTCGTGGCCAGTGCTGATCACCCACTCGGCAGGCAGGCTGAAGATGATAGCGGACACTCGGTTCTGATGGGCTGCAGGGAGACAAAGAGAGGGAGGGTCAGTGCCCTTCAGGATGGGAAGAGCTCTGCGCCTGCGCACTCCACTCGCACTCAGAGAGCTGGGGCTCAGCTTCCACAGAGTGAAAGTGACTGTGCAGGCACGGCCCCAGGAAGATGCCAGACAATCTGTCTCTCCTCACTCTCCCATGCGTTCGCACACGCTCTTCCCAAAGCCCCGGACCACCCGAAATGCAAGACTGTCAGAAGCCAGGAGCCACTGAGGAACCATCCGTGCATGCTTAAGAAAGATCCCAGTTACAGAAAAGAAATTAAAAATTGTTGGGCTAGTGAGATGACTCAGCAGTTAAGAGCACTGCTCTTTCGGAGGTCCCGAGTTCACATCTCAGCAACCACATGGTGGCTTACAACCATCGAGATCTGACGCCCTCTTCTGGTGTGTCTGAAGACAGCTACAGTGCACTTACATATAATAAATAAATCTTAAAATTATCTGCCTGCCTCGCTATGTTTGAAGGAACATTTTATTTTTTATTCTGACAACTTTAATATGCTGTCTATATGGACAATTGTGGGATTTTTCTCAGCAGGGCAAAGGTACGTTGTAGTTGTTGATTTCTGCAATGTGAGATCCTTCCCACCAGTATGGATGGATGTACCCTCAAACTTTAAGATAACATAAACCCTCTTTTCTCTCTTAATTTGTCTTTTGTTAGGTCTTTGGTCACTGCAACCAGAAAGGTAACTTATATACCTGGCTAAAATCTTTTGTACTTATCTAACACAAGCTATACCCATTTTCAACAAATCATTATCAAATAAATTTCTTTCTATTTTTGTGTATAGCCTTCTATTATTATTTATAATGACAGAGCACCTGTAAAGTTCTTTGAAGTAGTAGCTGAGAAAGGAGGAAGCTCTTCTCTAACTCAGCCTGTGAAATATTTATGGTTGACTCCAGGCCACGCCCAGGCAGGGGCAGGGCTGCTTCACCTAGCATAAAACTTTACAGACAGCTGGTGTCTAATAAATGCTCTATCTAATGAATGAAGTTAGAGGAGAGAAAGAAAAAGGGAACCTTTGCCTTAGCTGTGTGAGCTGCTTCAGAAGAACCGAGGAGCATCCCAGACAGTCAGTGTAATCATCACGCACACAAACCACATGCCCCTGAGTACCCCGAAACTAAAGGGCGCTCCAGCTCTTGGCTCTAGGGTCAAGCAACCCGACCCCTGGTTGGAGACTGGTGGGTGAGTGACTGGGGCGGGCTGAGTGGCTTTTGTCTCACTTTCTTCTTGTTTAATGGTATTTCTAATTTCCACAAACACTGGGTGCTTATTAATTTCAGATACAAAAGCTGAGAGACATGGCTTTTATTCATAGAATAAATCTTATAAGTAAAAGATGAGTTTGATCAGCACTTTTTCCCACTAAATCGGTGGCTGTCAACCTGGGGTAAGAAAAGGCGCGTGTAAGCTCACGGTCAAGACCTCAGGCTGACTCTCCGGAAGAGCTGTCTTGTTTACAGCCTTAGATCCTTTCTGTTGTTGAAGGTTTTCAATGTTTTCCTTAGGACAGGATGGTGAAGCCTATTAATGCATACCCTGCTTCACCCATAGTTTCTAAATTTTCCCTTGGGGTAAAATTAAAAGTGTGGCAAACCCTACTCAATATTCCACATGGTTTTTAAGATGTCATAAGTTACCAATGAAATGGAAACATGAAAATCACCACAAAACTTATAGCACATAGAGAACTCTGACAACTTAAATACAGATTTTATAAAATGTGTATGTCACAGATGTTCCAAAGGACACCTTTTTAACTCAGTTACAATACACTGCAGTTCCCTGGGAACAGAGGCACACGTCATGAATGGACATTCACAGAAAACAAATGACCCACACTAAATAAAACTCAGGCCATTTAAAACCTGTTAACTTTTCTGTCGATCTGGTACCAAATAATAAGGCAGCAGTGTTGGGAAGATCCAGCAGGAGGGTTCCCCATGGACCTGCACTTTTGCTTGGGAAGAGTTTGCAAAAACAATTCCGTAGCATTAAAATGACTTTTTAGTGTCTGACCTGGCTATTCTGTTTGCAGGAATCTGTGTTAAGTAGAAGTTATCAAAATTAAACATCTAGAGCCACTGTCACAGTCAAGAGCATATACATTTATACACATAACTGCTAATTACACTCACAGACGTGTATGTAAACACAAACACATGCATGTATACTGTGCTGTATGTTAACCAAAACCTGGAAACAGTGCATATCTTCTTCCAATAACAGAAAGAATAGTGAAGTTAGATCTTGCAATATAAACTAATATACGAAAATTTAAATGCCAGGAAGCAGGAAAGGATGATAAATGACTTATTATATTCTCTCATATAACTAGTGCTATAAAATGAAAATGTTACCATGGGAAATGTTATATCACAGGAGTGGACATTCTACCTCTATGTGTATGTATCTAAATGTGTACATGTGCCAGAGTGTGTGTCATTACCTGGATAGGTCTTGATAAAATTCATTTTATTAAAATCTTCAGAAACGTGAAATTCCTAAAAGCAAGCATATGCAATAAAAAGACAAGTTACAGTTCATAAAACGATAGAAACTCAACTTGAAAAATGAGGCAAGGTGCAAAGCAGCACAGTGTGCAGGATGAGCTACGGAGGGGCGGGAATTGCTCCTCCTGCCCTCCTTTCCTTCAAAGAGGACTGAACAGCTGGAATCCTACAAAGAAACTGTGGCTGGCCAGCTCAGACCCGAGTCCGGTGCTCCCTCCACAAACCAGCCACGCTCTAACTGCAAAAGCTTGTTCATTTTGCTGCTTCAGCTCTACAAAAATAATTAATAAACCTCTCAAGACAATGGACAAGGAGCAAAACATTAAAGACTTGTTTGTTATCAACAGAGTTGATGTCTTACAGAATAAACATAGGAATGGCTCAGCAAATGACCCACACTAAATGACCCACACTACACTAAATGAGGAAAATATGCATGTTATATGCATAAATACACCTTCTAAAACACAAATTTTAGAGATTGTGGCGGGTCTTTTGATATTCCTATTCTTCAAATAACTAGGAGGGGAAAAAAAGCAAACCTTTTGGTAATGCAAATAATAAATAAAAGTCAAAAGAGCATGCACTAACTAGGAGTCCTACTGGGCAATGTTAAATTGTTAAGGTGCTATGAAACACAGACATTATACACTGTAGACTGACTGAGAGTGAGAAAAACACACCGAAAGAAAGGCAGACTTCCTGTCCTCTGTCTGGCTTTGCTGGGTACCAAAGTTCATCAGCAGTGTAAGTGAGAATCTAGGCAAGGTGGTGAGCCCACATGGGGATCAACTGCTGACTCTACTCTATGGCAGGATTAGCTCTGCATAGTCCCTCTGTGCCGAAGCCACAGCTTTCCATGTGCAGTAACAGCCGCCTGCCCTTCGACCAAAAGCAGGACTCAGAAGAATCCCTCAGAAGATGTATGAGACATACACACCACCACCTGGAGAAGGTGCCTGCATCTTACACTGAGGATTTCTTATCTCACAGGAGCATGTGCATCGTGGTGACATCCCCAAGTCTTTTAAGAGACAGGCAGAGCTTTGCCACTATTCCTTTGGGCTCTTTCTTCTTAGTCCTTAGACACAATCAAGGCATCTTTACATTAAGAGATAAATCAACAAAACAACAATGAAGCTCTTTGGCCTACACAAGACTCTTTGTCCCTCTCAGTAAAGCCATTTTCTTATGATTAGCCCACACTAAGCACAGACGCTTGGTCCTCTCCTGCCATTGCGTCCCGACTTCTGTCTACAAGGAGCATATGCTCCCTCTGATCCCTGTTGGCTGCCTTATGGATTTACTTACCTGTTTCTAAATTAACATGTAAAATACTAGATAATCTTTAGGACATTTTCGAACACACTGTGTTTTGATGGTTCTCCTTGCTCCACCATTTCACCAGCCCTCTGTCACCTCAGTCCCTTTTCTTCTCTCATGACCTTTGTGACTTTGTACCCAAGCCCTATCCTTCCCCTTTGCCTATCTTGATTTCCTTTCTAGCTTTGTAAGTTTACCTGCTCTTACATCTGTTTATATATAAACACAGGCAGCCTTCTAATTACAGCTTGATCTCAGCCTTCTCTGCTGCCCACCTCCTCTCTCCCTTCAATGACTGCCCTGGTCCTTCCCCTCCTAAATGGCACCACAGCCCACTTAGTTCAAGGACCAAATCTGGTGTCACTTGACATCTTCCTTCATCCTCTCAAACTCAGCCTATAACAGAATGCCAGGAGGCATGTTAAGTACTCTACCCTGTCCACTTCTGATGCCACTGTCCTTGAGCCCAGACTTCTGGTTGCTATAGTAACTTGACTTCCCTTCCATTTTTGTTGCTCTCCAATCCAATCTCCAAAAAGTTAGTCTTATAAGAATACAGCCAGACACAAGAATATAGGAGGCACCTATAATCCTATCACTCTAGAGCATGAGGTGGAGGAGGATCACAGGCTTGAGGTCAATGGGGGCTGCACAGTAGGTTCTAGGGTCAGCCTGAGCAATGTAGTAAAATCCTATACTAATAGGGAAGAGGGGGATATGAAATACAACACAGCATTTGCTTGTCAAAAAACCTCTTGATTGTTTCTCACTAAATTTATAATAAGATGTAAAATGTTACCCATAGGCCTTGCATGACCTGGCCCTACTCATGTCTCAGGTATGCCTGTGTCCTTCCTCTATCATTCAGGATCACCCAGCTAAGATGCCCTCTTCCAACAGAGACCTGTGTCCTCTTAGAAGAAAGGATAAGCATAAAGTATCTGTTTGACAGAATGAGGCACATTCAGAGTGATCTGGCCACAGATTCATGTATTCCTATGAAAATGAGAAAATGACCTTGAACCTGCTAATGAATAGCTTCATAGATACTGTAACCAAATGACAAGCAAGTAAAGAGAGAGGGAGAAAAGAAAGAAGACACATTGGACTTTACAAAACTTAAAAATGATTGAAAAGGCAATCCTTAGGATAGGAGAGATTTTGACAAATTGTTTATCTGACTGGAGTCTAGTATCTACTACTAAGCAAGAACTTACAAACTACATGCAGCACACAGGATAGTGGCACTCGCTTCTAAGATCAGCACTCTGGAGGTAAAGGCACGAAGGTGGTGAGTTCTGGAGTAGCTTGGGTTGTATAAAGCATGTTGCTCTTTCTCTCAAAAACAAAAATAAAAAATGGATAAAGGATTTCCTGAAATACTAAATAGTGACCATATGACCCAGAAATTCCATTCCTATATAGTCAACAAACTGAAAAATGCAGATTCACAGAGACACCTACAATGCTACAGCAGCAATGTTCGCAACAGCCCCACATGGATAATCCCAATTCCAACCAACTTGATGGTTGATGATAAACTGTTAAGTTCATCAGCGGACAAAGTGGGATCACTCTACCCATGAGAATACTGGTCCACCATATAAAGGGATGGAGTAACTAATCCAAACCGCAGCAGGGAAGATCCCTCAGGACTCACACAAGAAGCTACACATACAACATGACTCTATTCACACACAATGTGTAGGATAAACATTTGAGAAAATAGATTAGAGACAGGTAGCTGGGGGAGCAACTGCCGATGGATGTGGGCATTCCTTGGGGGATGTGCACATGTTCTGCAATTTCAAAGTGGTGGTGCTGACTTGAGCTAATGACTATACAATACTATAGACCGCGAAGATGTACATGTAGAATGATGACCATTGTGACACATGAGTTATATTTCTTTTAAGGAAACAAATAGATATGTACACATAAACTCAAAAACACCAGTCAATAACAGACTCAAAATTTAAATATCCCATCCTGTACCAAAGGTGGTTTGAGGTACCCCCCGTCATAAGAGTTCTGATCCTCCTCCTCAGCTCTGTCTTACACAGAAACATACATGTATACAGAGGTTCTCTCCACCACCCACTGTGTCAAAGATGGCAGCAGCTACAGGCCTCTAGTCCACGGTAAAGAAGGCTGTGCTCTGTGGGTGACCCACGCACCAAGACTCTTACCATGAGGGCATTTTGAGACCCATGGAAATTGATTTATAAGCACTAATTAAGTTGAACCCATCTTCAGTCTAACATCTACAATGAAGTAGGCACTGCTCATGACAGACAACCTGTTTGGCATGAGTAATCATGGGGCAGTCTCACGCAGGACACACTGGACACATGGCCTTACTTACCATTACAGCCCCGTTATCCTGGCCCACAAATATCCGTCTGCTGTCATGATGGTAAGCCATAGCAGAGCAAGGAGCTGCAGAAAAGACCAAGACCACATCATGAGAAAAGTTAAGCACTGGAAGCCATTGTTTAAAGTACATTGCTACTAAGAAGAGTTATGTGGGTTAGGTTAACGAAATAGACAAAAATGCTTTATGAAAAGTAAATTATGCACACTGAAAATATAAGTGAAGTTTCCCCATGATTTAAGTTCTAAACTAAACACTTAAGTCCTCTCACAGTTACTTTTAGAGTTTCGGGTGAAGTGAGGCAGCATGAGGTCTCGTCTGGGTGAAATTCCTACCCTAGCATGGATGCTTCCGGGAACCAGTGCCTCTGTGCATCCCACTGCCCTGCCCTGCCACCCTTCCCCAGGAAAGACCAGTGACTAAGTGGACTCTAAAAATGAAGGGTACTGGCATTTGAATTCTAATCCTGTGGCATATGTGAGCAAGCCAGGAAACCTACCACAGGATTACTTTTTCCCTGTAGAAAAAAAGTATCACTCCCCTTTGCATCAGCCCACACCCGCTGTAGCGAGCAGAGCTGTGACTGTATTAACAGCATTGGCCTCTTTTACAAACACAGCCATTACGGCCAACCCAGCTCTCCTCCAGGAATCACAGGCAACACAATGTTTCTCAAGAGAAATTCCAAATTGTCCTCTATAAATTGGAAGGCACGAGATTCCTAAAACTGAATGTTTGGGGTCAGAACTGCATGGGTTCACTGAGCATAAATAATTTAAACTAACAATGAAAGGAGCACACGCAAAAATGCATGCGGGGGGGGGGGGGGGGGGGG
Source organism: Mastomys coucha (assembly GCF_008632895.1). Classification (NCBI taxonomy): domain Eukaryota; kingdom Metazoa; phylum Chordata; class Mammalia; order Rodentia; family Muridae; genus Mastomys; species Mastomys coucha. The sequence goes on from NW_022196896.1 coordinate 105,423,575, forward strand.
ACAAACCAGATGTGTGTGAACTGAAATAAAGGAAAGATGGGCTGGGTGGTACAAGCTGGTAACTGAGCAGTGCGAAGGAGGAAGGTCACAAATTCAAGGCCAACTTGCCTACATACACTGCAAGTTCCATACCTGCTGGGCTGCATGTACAGCAATGTTTTAAAGCCCCAAAGGAAAAGCCAAACAGAAAAAAAAACCTACAAAGGAAGTTACCACTTGGAAATAACCTAAAGTTTTCACACTCCAAAAGGCTTATGCTCTTTTATTATTACTATTATTTATTTTTTATTTTTTGGTGGCATCTATATGTCTGTCTGTTTGTCTGGTAGGGTGGCCAAGGAGCAGTATATACTCTTAGTATACGTGTATGCATGTGCCAGAAGTATCTTTCATTGATTGCTATCTTTATGGTTTTAGACAGCGTCTCTCACTGGACCTGTAGCTGACTAATTGAGCTATGTTAACCAGCCAATGAGCCTCAGGGACCTGCCTTTCCACCACCTTTCCTATCCCCTGCCCTACAATGCTGGCATCACGGGCAATCAGCATGATGCCCAGCTTGTGGGTTCTGGGGAGCAGGACTCAGGCCCTCTTACTTGTGTGGCAGACACTTTACAGATGGAGCAATCTCTCCAGTTCCTGGGCTCATACTCTGCCCAAGAAAATATACCACAAAATTGTGCCCAAAGACAATTTTAAGATTATACATAGGACTACTTCAGTTGCATTCAAGAGCTCTGTAGGTGAAGGTAGACACTGACATTATACAAAACTCACCAGATGTATACGACTTTGAATTGGCTTCAAGTCTGCTCACGTTTATATTATGTTTGAGATTATAATATAGTATCATGGTTAAGATTATGGTTTCTACCAGGCAGAGAGGCACATTACATAAATCCCAGTACCAGGGACGTAGAGGTGGGAGAATTTTTGAGAGTTTGAGGCCAGCTACATATATTAACTTAGGCTGTCTTAATTAAAAGATAGTTATAACCACAAAGATACACTATTAGACAAACACACACGACATCTCACAATTAAAACAAACAGCAGTTGCTATGATGATTTAAGACTCACTGTTACCAGTTTTGTTTTCTTATCAGCTGATATTAAATTTTTATGTTGGCTTTAAAGTTCAGTTCTTCTGATGCCGGACACTATCATAAAACCACATAAATATATAAAATTCTTCCTCATTTATGTAAAAATGTCATTGGGCTGAGTACATTTGCTACATTTGCTGTTGTTGTTTTGTGTGAGTGATGTGGGACACACGTGTGCCACAGTGAACGCGTGAAGATCAGAAGACAACTTTCAGGAGTTTTCTCTTTCCACTGAGGGCTCCAGAGACCAAATGCAGGTGTGGGCAGGCTCCTATGAGAAGTAGTTATCCACTCAGTCGTCTCACAGACTTAGATTTTTTGAATTAAAACGCTTCCCTAGTTTGGATTGGATATAGTAATACCATCTAGCCTGCCTGTTGGTTTGCTTACACACTTGTTTGTTTATTTTCCCTGGATGAGAGGTTTCTACCAGGGTAAGCAATATATAGTTTAGAAACAAGGGTGGGTAGGTTGACTCCTCACACAGATTTACAAAGAGGAAAAACACAAGGCCATCTTTCAGATTAATGATTAATGGCAATATATACACACTAAAGGCACCTGTGAGTCTGAGGTCACACTTGTAAAACTCAGAGCAGACTGCCAGATGCACCCACTGAGGTTCTATCCACAGTCCGTGGTGCTGGAGCCCAGGAGAGCCTTTCACAGTTTGGTATTGCTTTTGTACTATAGTGTAGAGTTGAGTGAGTGACTGCCATAGACTGTCCTGTCCATGAACTCTCAATATTGCCATCTGGTCCTGCGCATAAGACATTTGTGGATCCACCTCATCCTTTTGGTAGGCAGCACTGTTCAACAGTCATAAACAGGGGTGGATCAGAATTACAGACACAAGCAATCAAATCTCTTCAGCCTCAATTTCCTTATCCATAAAATGGCTGTTGTAATGACATCATCGAATTATGTTTGCCAAGGAAAAAAGGCCTGGTGCATAAAGTAAGACAGAGACTGAGTCACCATCTTTCCGCAGCCAGAGCAGATTCTGAAAGTGACTCTTGCTAAGGGAAGTAAAGTTACAGAGCAAAACAAAGGAAAGTTGAACTTGGTAGATGGCCACTAAACATCTCAAATCCAGTAATCTGCAGATAGTTTGTAGAAATGACATTTTTCCTTGTATTTTGAACTTATTTGTGCAAGAAACGTCATTTGAAAACAGCAGTAACTTTCCACAAATGATATGCTCTATTTTCTCACTGCCGTGTTACTGCAGTGTAGGCACTAAAGAGTGACTGAGCTGTGCACAGAAGCTCATGACTGTGACCCCAGCAGCGGGGAGGAAAAACAGGACTGCTTGCTGTGAGTTCAAGGCCAGGCTAGGCCACCTTGTCTCAAATAATAACAGCAACAACAAAATGCAGCAGCAGAAAACAAGCTGACCATGTATAGAAGCACACGTGGCATGCAGGTGTTAGGCAGCCATTGCAGAGCCCAGGGACTATTCTTTCCAGCCCTTCCTTCTCTAACTAGGAACTACCTCAGGAAAACCAGTGACGCCCAGGAAAGGATGGATGGGGACAGGGAGAACCATAGTCACATGCTCAAGATCTAACAGCCACACTTGGGTGTTGGCACCCCAAGGGGAAAAAAAACCATCAATCAGAACAGGGGCCAGCAAGAGGGCTTAGCAGTGAAAGGCATTTGCTGTCACATGGTAGAAGGAGAACAGATTTCCACATGTTGTCCTGTAGATCGCCACATAAAATAAATAGATAGAATTTATTACTTTTAATTCACAATAAAGTTGCAGAAAATATGTGGAGGAGACAGGGCTAGAAGCACAGCTTCCCAACACTGCAAGAAGAATAGCTGAAGGGTGGGGTGGGTGAGAGGGATACAACTTAAAGAGAGACCAACGATGGCAGAAGATCTCAGTCTGTGGCTCCAGGGATCAGAGCCCCAGTGTTCAGTTCCCAAGAGGCTGTTATGACCAAAATATGAACTATGGAGGAAAACGGGGTGGGGGGCTGGGAGGGGAGGAATAACACCAACAGCGCCCGAGAGGTGTTCCGCCATGGTGACAAAGCACTGCAGGCACTGGGATCAGTTCCCAGACCATTGCTTCCTTACAGCTATCAGATCTGTGGCTGGGCCACTGGGAAGAGAGAATCAGTCCGTGCAGCAGAAGCCTATTGTGTGGCTGTTGTAGCTAAGGAGGCCCACAGGACAGCACCTCCTGAAGCCCTGTTGCTTAAACAGGCTCCAGAAGCACTTTAAGACACCGGGTGCTTCATATTTCAAGGGGAGAATTTGGTGTAAGAAACCAAGGTTATGCAATCACAATACATGCAGACATAGGCAACGAGAAGGTTCTACTATCTGGTGCACTGTGAGCGGCCTTTCAGAGTGCTCCGTATTCCACTGCAAACTCACCTGCAAGCAGGATTTCATTTTCACTGAGTGATATTATAAACATAACAAAGTTGACCGGCTGTCCAAAGCTCTTGGAAGTTCTAACACTGATAAACCACTGACTTTTGGCAAAGATGATTAGAGGATCCAGCACGGCACACACAACGAATACACAAGAGACCGCTGGGAGGGGAGAGGTCCTTGGAAGGACGACTCCCACTGTTGATGCTGTGCTGACTGACTTGGCGATCTGTACCGACACAGATTTTTACAGTTTTAGAACGCTTAGAAAAGCTGTGACCAGTGTCACCAAGACTAGGACAACTGTTACAAGCCCTCTTACGGAGGAACTTCACAATGACCTTCAGTAACAAACCATTAAGCTCAAAACAAACCCCCTTCTGTTCCTAGGGGGGTCATCTGATAGTGGAAGCCCTTAATTCAAGAAAATCCCTCTTTAAGGAACAGTGCCTCAAGCAGCCCCACAGCTGTGGCCATTCACTCAGTGGTTACAAAAAGGCCTGTGTACTCCACATACTCCTGTGTGACTGACTAGCTTTCCCCAGCCTGCCCTCACCCCGCCTCCTGCCTGGCATCATGGAAAATTGAGACCCAAGATCTAACACTTTCTAAACGGAGAATCTCCTCAGCAACGGGGCATGAAGTTCCCAGTTAACGTCTCCTCTGGGGCCTTTTGGGACAGAAGGATTCACCCCCCCCCCCTACTTGGCCTTGGGTGGTATCCGGGCATTTTCTTCATGGCTTTGCCTCTGAGAAAAGCTTAAGAAAAACAGCAGGACAGAAATACGGCAATGAAATGGCGAGTGGACTGGCTTGAGGATGTATGAGGAATTCAAAGTCAGGACAGAGTCTCCTGGAACCCAGGCAGGTCTTCACCTTGCTATGTAGCCCCAGGCTACAGTTTTATGCTGTGCTGGGTGTTGAACTCTGAGCTAAGCTTGCTAAGCGAGCACTCTACCACATATCTGCCAAGGCATGAGCACTTACATGCACTAAGAAACTTCAAAAATAATTTTCATAAAAGCACTACTGAGTTTAAGCTGGACAAGCTAGGACAAAGGAAAATGGCCCTTTTCCTTTTTTCTTTTTAATCCCTTCCTTTTCAGTTTTGGTCCTGTTTCAGTTAGGCTAGCAGACCAACTGCTTCTATAAACAGAGTTTTCCTGTGGTTTATTATAGCCTGTCAGAGGTCTTGGGCAACAAAGGCTGAAATCCAGAGGCAATTTTTAGCCAGGTCT
>NW_022196896.1:105428319-105430862 GCF_008632895.1 Mastomys coucha
GGGTTTCTCTGTATAGCCCTGGCTGTCCTAGTAGCCAGGTCTTTTAAAATTGAAATCATCCAAGGAATCAGAAGCAAGGTCCTTAAGTGCAAAAGTCCATGACTTACAGGCCATTGTGTGGTAGATGCTGGGCCAGTACTGGCCGCTGTCTCTTTTCAGCCATACTCGGATGGTTCTGTGGAGACAGAAAGAGAGAGAAAGAGAGGTGCTTGGTCATTTTATCTTTATTTAAACTCTTCTGAATGGCATGCAATAGTGAACTAGACAGAACTGATCATTCTAATACTATAAATCAGCACACAATGGGTGAGAACTAACGCTCATGCCTAGCACTTGAAGACACGTGTGGCATCTTTAGACACTGGGTCTGACACTGGGTCAGACAGTGGCCTCTGACTCCCCACACACATCAACTTTTACCTCACACACGCAGTATTCAAGACTCTACAGATTCAAAGGTTTATTCTCCAAGTCATAAGGATGGTCAGTCACCCTTTGTGTATTTCTCAGCATACAACTGGATTATCTTTGTATTTCAAGGCGATTTTGGTTTTAATTAAAAAATTCAACATCCTCTGACTGATCTTAAGTTATTCAAAGAGAATTATATACATATACAGACAGAAGTTAGTATATTATATATAGTATACATAATATAATTATATATTACATACAGTATGACTATTTTAAGTTTAAGTCAAGATGTCAAATAATTTTAGTAATATTGAAATGTTCATTGTGTAATGACATACAAAGGAAACCAAGAACTCTCGACTACTTTTCCAGGTACAACAAACGGTGGCAACATAGTCACTTGTGGGTCTCACCAGGAGATGTTGGGGACAGTATCAGGGACACAAAGAAGAAAAGCTAGGAACAGGGGCAACAAGCCCTGTAGTGGAAGGCTAGAGCACGAGAGTGATCACCATGACTTGGAGGCCAGCCTAGGACACATAGCAAAACCCTCCCCACAGAAGCAAAAACAGAGAAAAGGACTAAGCTCATGGAAATGCAGTGCGGGCAGGGAAGGGGCAGGGTGTAAGTGCCACAGCCAGTGAGAGGCTTGGCTTACCCACAATTCCCAGCCTCCTACCCTGGAGGAAACTGTCTTGTACTGTCTCTGGCTTCTCTTTCAACAGAACACGCACAGGGCTATGAGGAAATCCTGTGTGTGTGCAGCAGAGTGACAAAGGAGAGTAGAGCCAAAGGGCAGATGTGCGTACACTGCCAAGCACCAGGGCCAGCCTGGGCTCCGCCTGCCTCCGCAGGACCTCCAAGCCAGGCTCTCCTTCCCCAGTCCCCCTGGGTCCTGCATTCCAGTGGCATCTGCTTTGCCACAGGCTTCTCATCACCCACTGTCACTCTCAGTCAGTCATGTTTCTATTCCTAATAACAGGCTGGCAAGCGACTCACTGAAAAAGGTGCTTGCTACCAAGGATGAAGTCCTGAGTTCAACCCTTGGTACCCAGTAGACGGAGAAAACTGATTTCATGGGTTCTCCTCTGACCTCCATCCCCCACTCCCACCCTCAATACACAGAAACACAGAGATGAATAAATAAAAATATAACTCTAATATCAACACAACAGTTAGCAAGTGTTAACTTTAGCCCAATCTCCATCTATTTACCTAGTTATTTCTTTCTGAAGTTCTAGACAAGTAAAACTGTTCCATAGAGACAAATGGCTGATGGATTCTGTGGAAGAGAGGCAGACTGTAGAGATGTGAGATCAAAACAAAAATGATGAGGCTCTGGGGTTGGTCACTAGAGCTGTGCCTGCACAGCAGAGCATGTCCTGCTGCTCTCAAGATCTGCAGAAACTACTGTGTGGGATTCAAGCTGGACAGTGACCTTCCTAGACGGCATGATGATGCAGCACATAGCCCTATTTTATTTTATGTACATCCTAAGGCCAATGGAAGCTGACCAGGTTGCTAGGTCCAGCTACTGTCTTCAGCAAGGACAAAAGGTCAGAAAAACCTGATAAACACAACAAAGATACTTCAGCAAAAGCAAGACTGGGAAAGTCTACACCAAAAGACCCAGTTCCTTCTATAATAATTTGAAAGGGAAAAGAACCAAGATAGAGGGGCAAGCTTCAGAAATACATCAAATATACAACGTGGGAGTCTTATTTTAATTCTGATTAAAAAAACTAAAAATCAGCTATAAAGTAATCAGAAATGAGAACAATAGTGGTATTTGCTAATATTAAAAAATAATTGAAGGGGCTGGCGAGATGGCTCAACAGGTAAGAGCACTGACTGCGTTTCCAAAGGTCCTAAGTTCAAACCCCAGCAACCATATGGTGGCTCACAACCACCCATAATGAGATCTGATGCCCTCTTCTGGTGCATCTGAAGACAGCTACAGTGAAAGAAAGAGAAAGAAAGAAAGAAGGAAAGAAAGAAAGAAAGAGAAAGAAAAGAAAAACAAAGAAGCATATAGAAATTTTTTGCCGGGCAGTGGTGGCACACAACTTTAATCCCAGCACTTGGGAGGCAGAGGCAGGCGGATTTCTGAGTTCGAGGCCAGCCTGGTC
>NW_022196896.1:105431090-105444571 GCF_008632895.1 Mastomys coucha
AAAAAAAAAAAAAAAATATATATATATATATATATTTATATTTATATTTATATATATATATCTTTAAGTACAACAGTTGTAGTTATGTCACTATTGTATTTTGTTTGTTTTAGGGGTTGTTGGTTGTTTTGTTTTGTTTTATTTTGACATGGTGTTATTACTACTATAATACTCAGATTGGTTCTGGTAGGATCCTCCTGCCTCAGCCTCTGGAGTGTGGAATTACAGGTGTGCACACCATGCCTGGCTAATAACTGTTTTGTCAAGAAACAAAGAATAAATTGCTACGCATCATGTTGTTGTTTCTCTGCTGTCTTCGGCTTGGCCACCATGGTTTTCAGGGCCTGTCACTCACACCCTAGTCTCCTCTTATGTCACCTTTTGGTCTCTTTTCCAGCCCTCAGCTCACCTCTAGTATATCCAATGCCAACTACATCTCTCAAGGAGCCAATTTAGCCTGCTACTACTGTGCTTCAACCTCCAGTACTGGTGATCTCAAACCCATGACCCAAGTGATAAACTTAGTCCTGTGACTCCCCAGCTCAGGCCCTGAAACTATGGAGATGCCATACTTCAAGTCTCAAGTCTCCGTCTAGTCCTCTCAGGTTACGCCCCAAGCCCTTTTCCCTCACCACTCTACATGAACTCTCCTCTACAGACTGGCTGGTCTTTCTAGGTAGTTGACACACTACGATTTCAGCACAAATCCTTCTCTTAAAACTCAGTGGGGGAAGCCGGGCGGTGGTGGCGCACGCCTTTAAATCCGGCACTTGGGAGGCAGAGGCAGGCGGATTTCTGAGTTCGAGGCCAGCCTGGTCTACACAGTGAGTTCCAGGACAGCCAGGGCTATACAGAGAAACCCTGTCTCGAAAAAAAAAAAACTCAGTGGGGCAGACAAGGATTACCCCGAGACCTGACTCACCAAAGGGGCCTTACCTGCACTAACTCTACTCCATGCTGTTTGCATCACAAATGCTATGGCTACATGTCAGCACAACAGATGAAGCCACAGCAGTGTAATAAATAAAAGCCAACTCCAAGGTGAGTATGAAGTCCACTCAACGATCCTTGCTCTGCCTAAATCCAAGGTACAAAGGCCACACTTGAAGATCAAGGGACGTTCCATGCAGCATGGCTTTAAGTTCACTGGTTATTATTTGCAACAAGACTACCACAGGGTTAAATCTGGCAGCTGACCATGGCAACATTTCTAAGCCTAAGGAAGATGATGATGTTGGTAATTCACTAAAACTCTGTTGCCACTAAGGTCATGGACTTAGAAGAATACACTTTATACCCTTTTTGCTCAGAAAGGGCAACATTTGGACACCAGGAAATCCAGCAGTGAGGAAATAATCTTAAAAGCCCATCTCTTCCGTATATCACTGGACCCCAATAACCAAAATCCACGCACCTTCAGAATGATATTTAACCTAGTCCACAGTCAAACTCAGATCCCACTTAGCTAGACTCCAGTATCTGGAAGACAGAATCATTTTTCTTTGTACAACAAACAGCATACAACTTGGTTGGCACAAATCTGACCCTGGCGTGGACCCAATCAGCAAGCTAGGAAACTGAAACTTTTACCTTGAAAAGCACTTATCATATACAAGGACAGAAAAGGCCAACCTAGTTGGGAATCAGGCTCCAAGTAGTCAGCTTTATGACCTTTACCCAGAGTTCTCTTCTACAAACCATACCCTTTCACTTCCTGTGCTGCTAAGATCTTCCAGGTGTATGGCTCAATCAAACTAACATACCCTGTAATTCTCAAGAATCTACATATTAAACAAAGTTTTCCAATGCTACAAGTTACCTTGGAATTTGCTTCATATTATGATCAGTGTTTCTCCTTGGCTTAATGGGACTATAAAAAAAAACAGGCTTTAACTGTGCAAAAGTTATTAAAAGCTTAAGAAGTCCTAGGCTTAAGTAAAAAACAAAAACAGAAAAAAAAACCTGACCACTTAGCAAATCAGAAGCAAAGCCTGCTTGAAAGCAACACTAACAGATGTGTGATGTTTTACTAACTATGAATTATTCAAAATCTTACAACTATGTAATAAGCCAGCTGCACAAGCTCTGAGATCTGGTGGTTCTGTGGCCCGTAGGCCCAATACTTTCTGGAAGACCAGTACTGAAACGGTCTCCTCACCTGTGAAGAGTGAAACCAACAGAATGTTTCTTTATTACTTGACAACTCTCTAACTTGACACCTTTTCTATTCCTTTAGTGGCTGAATCGTCTCTTGATGCTCCAAGACCCTATCAACCTAAAAAGGAAACTTCCTAAAGGAACACCTTAGAATCATTAGGGTTTTTTCCAATGCCTACTTTCAAACAATAGTCCGTTTTTCCAGAGATGCTTAGGATGGAAGTGCATCTTTCTAAGCCTATATAAAAAAGCTTACAGGTTTGCCCACAGCCCTATCCCTGTGGGGGGCTCCACCCCAATCTAGAAGAGAATGGAATGGTGCGGAGCTGTGAGCCCTTCCATAGCTGGCCGTGTGGCAGTATAGTAAATCTCCCACACTAAGTGTCTGTGCCTTCCTTTGTACCCTTCCCCCAATTCCTGCTCTGCAGACAGAGCTAGCTCACCTAGGGTGAAGTTTTCTAAGATAAAGAGAACTAATTCTATTGTCCTGCCGCTTCTGAAGTTTCTACAAGGAGCCACCACCTGCTGCATATTTTCTCCCTCCATCCTGTCCACCACTTCTAGACCCCAACCTTTCTTTCAGGAACTCGGTGTGCTACACTCCATGGCTGTGGAGAACAAAGCAGGAACAACTCAAATAGTAGTTGACCACCTACTGCAGGGCTCTGCGATTGTGTCAGCATTCGAAATAAGAATGTTTTGGCAAGAGGGCTGAAGAGATGGCTCAGTGGTTGAGAGCAGTGACTGCTCTTCCAGAGGTCCTGAGTTCAAATCCCAGCAACCACATAGTGGCTCACATCCATCTGTAATGGAATCTGATGCCCTCTTCTGGTGTGTCTGAAGACAGCTACAGTGTACTCATAAAAAATTAAAAAAAAAAAAAAACTTTTTTAAAAAAAGAATGTTTTGACAAGAATTTGGCTGCACATACTTTTCTGCTCAATCATAAAAGGTGAGGAAAAAATAATGGCAAGATCAACAATATGGGTCACTGGGTCGAGGAACTGCCTCTGAGCCAGTTTGGTCCTCGGAACTCACACAGTGGTAGAGAGAGCCAACCAGAAGAAATGAGTGTTTACCATTTTTCAAAGATGACAAACTTTGTTGGAGTTAGGGACTATGGTGGATGGGCCTGCAGCTGCTCGTATTTTAATGTTAATTACGCTCTCCTGGGAGGGGCTGCGGAAGAGGAGAGAGAGTCTCTGGCTCAGGTGACTTCTCGTAAACCATCAGGAATAAAAGAGCCAATCACTGGGCAAGTAAGAGGGACTTCTGGGTTGGAGAGGGGAAGACAGAAAGCAGGAGAAAGAGTTCCTTTTGGATTAGAGATAGCATGAGGCCAGATGTGGCTACTCGTGTCTCCGGGCTTATTTAGATGTAATAAGGCTTACGAGACTAGGATTCTAGTTGTTGCAAAAGCCTGAGTTTGTCTGACGTGCACCACAAAAGGCTGTGGGGGCTTTGAAGCATGGAGCTGGTGTGGTAACGACCTGCCAGAGGGGACTTAGTGAGCTGGGTGGAGAGATTTTGGAGCTCTGAGTCAGAGAGTCTCCACAAGATAAGAACAGGCAGGCCACTGCAGCCATAGCCGGCAAGCTGCAGAGAGTTGCCGGCATGTGGGTCATTTTAATATTTCCCACAACAAGGGATTTCAGGCCTGGCAACTGGTTCTGGAAAAATAATTAAGTAGGGAAAAAAAGAGAACTTGTCATCTATTCTCATCTAAAAATTAATTGGTAAGAATCAGGAATTTGGAAAAAAGGGTAAATAATGAAATGTGTTAGCAAATAGCATAGTAACTTAATAGCTTAGTCACTAGAAATAATTATCAAGACTAGGAAGTATGGGAAAATGTGCATAAAATGTGTTTTTTCTTTTTTAATACTTTTATCTGAAGAGTGTGTGTGTGTGTGTGTGTGTGTTCGCATGCTGTGTGCCTATGCACATGTACACAGCACATACGTAGAAGTCAGAAGACAATTTATGGGAGTCCAGTCTCTCCTACCTTCTGTGGGTTCTGGGGACCCAATGTGGTTTCTCAAGCTTAGTGCCAAGTGCCCATCGACTGACCCATCTTTTAGACCAAAAATCCTCAGTTTTCCTTAAAAGAGCTGAGTTAAAGTTAACGAAATAAAATTAATATAACTATGTTGTATAAGCACACTCTTTAGCAAACAACTCAGGTTGACTAATCAGGGTAGACAGTGAGGGGAGGGGACACTTGTGTAGCAAACACTGATTCCAGATCCCTGTTAGGATATGAAGTCAGCAACACAGAGCCCTTGGGGACCTTCTGGCAAAACTGCAAATACACACTTTGGAATAGGCTCCAGGACTGGATTTTGCTTAGTGTTCAAGTGTGGCTATCTAAAATAGCCAACACAAAAATACTCCAAGCCTTAAGAATGTGTTTGTCAACATCGCAATTAAGAGCAAACATGGCTGAGGAGTACAAGCTGAGTGAAGGATTAAGCTGCTTGCAGCCTCAGCCACAAGAACCAGGCATCTTCAAGTAAATGATGGACACTATCCCTTAACAAGACTACTCTAGAGACTTCTATGTATCGAACTAAGAATTCAGTGGCCTGCTGGCCATCAAGGTGAACTTGTGCCTAGGACAGTCTTGGGTGTCAAGGACATCCTCCAGTCTATGAGGAGTCACATTTCCTGCAGGCCACTACAGATCAGGGAAGGGACTGTGGACTCCACAAAGAGACATGAATGGAAGGAACAACTAGAGGTTTGTGGATGGACTTTACTCAGATAGGATCACTCCCAAACGAGCAGAACCCAGTGCCTGCAGAGAAAGTCTAAGGAACCAGATGAAAGAAGGCTGGGCAAGAGATTCTCCCAAAAGGTTGAAAGATGTAAGACAATAAGCTTCTACTGTCTAAGTTTGTCTCTGCTGAGCTCTCGTAAGTTGAAAGCACTGAACTACGTAGATATAGACTACTTGCTTTCTAGACCTACATAGGTATTCCTCAAAAGCTGCAAAGAGCAAGTACTCTGTGGCAAAGATGATGGACATTTTTACCTCCAGTTTACGCTTTAGGGGACAGAAATGAGCAGAAAGCTATCTTTAAAAACAAAAAACAAACAAACAAACAAAAAACCCAGTCAATATGGCCACTGCAACACACTGTCTGACTCTACCCAGCTGTCTTGTTCAATTTTATCCAGCTCTTACTAGAAGGTGATAAAAACCTCATAATGTAAACCTTTTTGTACAAAATCTTTCATAAAAGATACAACTCAATTTTTATAAAGCAATTCTCTATGATTTTTAAAGTAAACAAGTCTTTCCAGAAATTTTCTTATGGTTTTCCCCTAAAGCAGTAACTCCTAAACAAAGGAAGATGAAGCATTGCCAAAGGCCAGCCTTGACACCAAATTATGGTGCCTGCAATCAGAATCAGTGCTGATGGCAGTTGATGGGTGTCGGTGCCAATAACATGCCACAAGGGCTGCGGCTGATGGCAGCCAGGGATCAGAGAAAAGAAAAGGAAGAAAACTCAAACATGCACACATACACACAGAGAGTGGCTGAGGCAAAGACAATCACCAGCAACGTCACACATACAAATACATAGATACACAGACAGACAGAAAGAGAGACAGACATGCATATACATATTCACATTAGATGGCTGGAGCAAAGCTCTAACAAGCAGGCTCAGCCTTTCACATATACATATACATGTATATATATATACACATATATACATATACATACATTTATGTATGTATATATATATACATATATATATATACACACACACATATATACACATACTTGGTGGGTAGTTAGAACAAAGTTCCAACAAGTGGGCTCTAGGCATTTCATGTATATTCATAAATAAATACATGCCTACACACACACAGTTGGTGGATGGAGCAAGCTCCAACGCACACACAAACATGTAAAACAAGCTTTTACATACATATACATTCAAATGTGATTGATGGAATAGAGTTCCAACACATTCTCCCATAAACCTTACGCATATATTCACATAGTTGATGGATGGAAGAAACAAATTCCAGTGTAATCATGTTCTAGTTTTCTTCTAGTAAATGACTATGAAAAAACAGTATGTTCCCCAATACCTTTCCAAGAAGTAACATTATGTAGTACAGGTAAAGAAAATAAATTATTCCCAAGAACCCAAGTACACTCACAACTAAGCAACTTGTTATAGACTAACAAAGTGTAAGTAAGCAAGGTAGTTTTCTCAGCCAATTTCTCTTACTGGCAGACAGGAATTTGCGGTTACAAAGAAAGGCTTAAATTATTTTATTTGTCTTTAAAAGTAATCTTATAAGAATCTTAAATGAATCACAAGTCTAAACTTGTCTATAAAAATCAGTCATACCTACTTTAAATCCTCAGAATGGATGTCTATCATCAGCACTAAATAATATCAGGAAGCTGAGGGCAAAAATAGCTGTAAGGACCCAACCATCACCATCACCTGCACAACCTCAGTGAGTCTCAGCCAGGGCTGCCACTGTCCTTGCCCCGTGACCACAAAGGCTCCCTAGGTTAACCAAGAAGAGTGTGCCTTTCTCAACTTCAAATTCTTCCCTTAGATTTTCTACATCAAAGCCAGTAGCTAAAACATCTTAATCTAGCTTCACTACCAATTTTATTTTTCCAAATGTTTTCTAAGGGTAGTGGTCATTACTGACAATCTGTGCTCTTCTCTGGGGAGGTGACTGAATCACTAATCTGCTCCACCAACAATTCCTGAAAGAGATCAAGCACTACTATTCTGAGTGCCAGTGATACTGCCCAGTGAGGGGCTGGAAGCTCCCTTAGAGTTTGCATGCAATTCTTAGATTAAGAGGAATGTGCGAGCAGCAGACTGGAACTCCATCACAGCATGAAGTCGTCAGGACACGTGGTCCTCGGGGTTCCACCCATCGTGGCTATGCTAACTGGTGGGCCGCATCCCATGAGTTCTAAAGACGTGTCTTTCCTCCTGCATGCATGACCCTTGGCAAAGCATTAAATAGTGTGTGTGTGTGTGCTTGAGGGGGGAGGGTCCCCTTTAAAAGAGATTCTGAGCACAGAAAGATCTAGGTTGAACTAGACTTGAGCTCCAAATCTCAAAGAAAATCTGACAGGAATGGTGATTCTAATAAAATCTCTCACTACCTCAAGGTGTGGATTGAGTTGGGCGTTGCATAAAAAATCGGTGTCAAGAGTCTGTGGCAGATAACTGTGTGTGACGTGTGCTCCGTCTCTTTACCCCTTCCTGCTCCATGCCCTTTACTTTCTGATTGTACAGCCTTTCCCATGGGGGCTGAACCTCTCTCTCTCTCTCTGACTCCTCTTGGTAGACTCTCTGGTGTTTGTAATGGCCAACGGTGTGTCTGAAGTGATAATGAGGCTCTTCTGAGAAAGGCCTTTTCGGGATAGCCTGCCTGGGAGGAGCCATGACAGGTAACAGGAAATGTGTGCTGGGGCGGGGGTTGGTATCTTGCTGCCTGGAACAAGCTACTTCTCCAATGGCTGAGGCACAAGGCTGGTCACAAGAATGAGTGAGCCTGAGTCAGAGAAACCATGCCACTGACCTTCAGCTCATGACAGTGAAATACCTGCTGCTTTAAGCTGCTGTTTTGAGGAAGTCTGGATAAACCAAAGGCTAACTAATGCAAATGGATAGAATACATCTCAAAATCCTTAGGAATCCCATTTCAAAATTTAAAAGATTGAAACATACTTTGTGTGCCAGCATCCCAAGCTAATCCTTCCCTGGAATACAGAATCCCCACTCTGCACTGATCCTAACTGAATTCTCTAACATCTGAAGAGGTCACAGGAAAGCACTTCGGAATGCCTGTTAGCCAAGGGAAGGCTTGTGTGTGTGTGTTGCTACTTTCCAGTGAACAGCAGACTCAACACCACAGCCTGAGTCAGAACTAAGCATCCATACCACAGAGATCAATGTATGATCTACAGAAAGGCACAGGATCAGAAAGGAGGGCTCACTTTTCTTTCCTCCAGTCTCCTCCCGTGCTGTCAAAGACTCAATCCAACCGAGGTTAAAATATCCATTGGGGAATTACCAAGCCCATGAACTTTCCTCCTCATAAGCCACATTGGAGTAAGAGCAAAGATGGATGCAAAGCATGAGTCTCTTCATGACTCTCAGGCAAGGAAGCATCTGGGAGAACTAATCAGTGTGATTCTTAATTCAGCAATGCCTGTGAACATGTACATTTGGGTGTGTTACATATTTTCTGAATGATAACCTTGAAGAGCACATGCCCATCTGTGACCTCCAATGGCACTTAAGTATTTCTGAAGAAGCCGAAGTCAAGCACACCCCACCTCCAACAGCAACAATTAGTGTCTTCTCACCAATTTTTCTCCCAAGACGGGGATAAAGCAATTTAATCATTTCCTAAATTTATGCTGATAACTCGGTGGTGTCAACCAACTAATTAAAAAGCAATTTTTGGTATATACAATCTGCTACAAAGTTAGTCCAAGGTGCCAATTTGTATTAAACATCGGATAAACAGGAATTGGGTAGAAAGCTGATTTTTGTGACCTCTTGTAGAGATGCTGGTACTCTGAGACTTGGAGCTCTCTAAACAATTCTGCCGCCATGACAAAGGGTATCATGTCCTAGTCTGACTGTACTTCCGGAGGATATGGAAAAAAATGTTTAACTCTGGCACCTCAGACAGTTTCTAACATACGATGTTAGTTAACCCGAGAGGAAGAGGGAATGAGAGCACCATCACTTCAGTCCGCCTTTATCAAAGAAAGAGCAAGTTCCTCCAGGCCAAGGTGCTAGAACTCTGACCTCTTCATTTCCGCTAGAGGACAAAGTGTCTCCTTTGGTAACAGGGAGGCAAAAGAGTGAATGGTCGTTGAGAGGATCTTGGAACCAAAAGTCGAGGGACTGGCCTGGTTTTCAGAAGGCTTAGCCTGGCTGAAGGAAGGCAGAATGCTCTTACCATACTACAGGAAGGAAGAGGGAAGAGCTCAAGGGTCTGTGGGGACACAGTCTCACAGCCTACTGATTCCATACAGAGAAGATGGCTCTCGGGGACCTGGGACCTACACCACCCCAGCCAGTAGCCTCCCCCACCCCCAAGAATCCATGGGTGCATGGGTGAAGTGCCTCCTGTGGGTTCTCTGTGTGCCTGGAGAAGCCAGTCCAGATGCACTCTTTAAAATGATTTTGTGTGACTCCTGTGCTAAGGAAAATCCCAAACTCCAGAGGGCACGAATAATCTAGACAGGCTGGGTCAGGTTCAGGTCCACAGAACACTCTTTCTTAAGGTTAAAAACAAACAAACAATCAAACATCAACCAAACATACAAACAACAAAAAACTTCAGCTTCCCCCATTGCCCAGCAGAGCTGTCTAGAAACCTACGATTAATAAACTAACCGGAGTAAGCACAATTAGGGTTAAATTCTGCTCTCTGGTCCTTTATTGGTTTGTTTAGTGATTCAATTGAATGAACACTGCTGTAAGCTTTACACTGTTTTAAACACTGGAAAAATTTAAGAGGCCAGCACTCAGTGAGGAAAGACAAGTGTGTTAACTGGGAAGGACAACATGAGGCCAGATGTGTGGGGACGGCAAATGGTAGGCTGACATCCAGAAACACAGAATGCGGGAGCAGGATGGATGGGACAAAACTGTACCCCTTAAAGTCCAGACCTTCAAACAACTTCTCGGCGGCTATGAGGAAATCAGTTAAGCATACGAGGTAGGAAATGCTGGAGGAAACGTAGTAAGAAGGCCTTTTGAGGGTATCCAGGCACCCCAAGATAGCCAGTCCAAGTGGTACTTTCTACAAACCAACCATAACCTAGTACTCCCAAATACTCAACAATGACTTCAAAACACACACACACACACACACAAACACACACACACACACACACACACACACACACACACACACACACACACACACACCGTGATTTCCCCAGAAGCCTTTTTTGGGTGACTGAGGATCCTGCCTGCAGGCAAAGAAAGAAAAAATGAGATAAGAAGAGGAAGCTGCCCTACCAGGTGACCTTTCACCCAAAGTCTGTGCAAGAACATCAGCTGCAAGTTCACTTTGATCTTTGAATAAAGTTGTGTTTGGCCTATGAAGGAAACGAGTAATTAGAAAGATGGTCTTGATCAGTTGGTAGGATGCTTGCCTAGTATGCAGCAAACCCCGAGTTCCAGCTGAAGCATCACATATACGGGGTGCGGTGGCTCACACATGTAATCCCAATACCAAAATGGGTGAGCCAAGGAAACTAAAAGCTCAAGACCATCCTTGGGGTAAATAGTGAGTCTGAGGCCAGCCTAGTCTACATGAGAGAACTCCTGTCTCAAAAATAAAAAGGAGTATTTCACCATGAAGTACAAAAAAAACCTCCATCAATTGAGTAAGTACACACTCATGCTCTCCTGACTTTCACAATAATTTGCTAAGTGCATTTACAGAGGGAAGGAAGGATAAACAGCTGGGCTCGAGAAACCACTATCATCCATTACAATTCAACTTTGTTCCTATGGGAGAGCTTGCAGGTGTCTCAAGTCAACCAGAGGGGGAAAGGCCTACTAAACAGCGAGGTGAGTCTCTGTCAATCAACCCAATGATGCTAGGTACCTGTTAGCGGTGTGACCCAGTCTTGGGAGGTACTGACCACGTACCAGGGAGGATCAGATGAATGAATCCAAACAACAGCAGCTAGCACCTGCTAGTGGGGGGCAGGGCGCCTGACAATCTTAGAAGGAAGAGTTACTACATAACTGAAAGAGAAGCAGAAGCAGCCCTAAAAGGCTAGGATGTGGGAGGCAGTGAGGGAAAGTGGCTTGAGGAGGGTAAGCTGAAAGACCCCCAGAACAGGGGAGACCCTCACTCAAGCCTCGGCATGATGCGACCACCCAATAACTCACAAGAGACCGATCTTGCTGCAAGCGCACGAGGTTTATTTGGGATAGGCTGGTACCAGGGTCAAATTCATAACCTTGCAGGCCAGAGGGGTTCACCCCAGACTACAAGGAGTAAGGGGTATTTAAAGGGAAAACCACAAACTGGGGGGGGGGGGGGTTACCAAGGAAACATAACAAAAACAGTGGAAAATTTCAGAGAGACCCAACCCAAGGTATTGTTAGGGAGGGGAACATATTCCATCTAGGAATGTAATCTTCATCTATTGGTTGGCAGGGTGGAGTGCCTCGTAAACCAGTAGACCTCCATTCCTCGTTCCGTCCTCATTGTGGATCAGTCAGGAGGGGCAGGTATCGGGAACCAGAGCCCTGAGGCTCTGAGTTAGCCAGGTTCCTGGAACTGGCCAGTCTATATTCCTGGCTGGCTACAGTGGCCCTCCATGTCCTTTTAGGTAAAGGTTATACACCATACATTCCTACTGATACATTTCTATTAAATGCTCTTATTTTAAAATTCTAAAATTCTCCAGCCTTTCAGAGCCACAGCATCTAGGTGGGGAAAGGTGTCAGACCTTAAAGGGACAGAAACCACTGAGAAGTGAGAGATTGGTATGGAAAAGAACACTGGGTATGGAATAGTTGTACGGTTCCTTGCATCCTGTGACAGACATGATGCCTCCCTCACAGTGTTAATGAAAGGTCATAGGCAGGGAAATAATATTGTAAAGAGCCATTTTGAGGACACCAGTTTGGCAAGACGGATTCAAGTAGGGAATCCCAGGGCTCAGCTCATGGAGGCTGCTGTAGTAATCAAGGTTAAACAGTGGCTAAGAGATGAGGACAAGCCCCGGGGGAAAATGGACAGGCACATGTAGCAGAGTCAGGCCCCAGACAGTTGTCCTGCCTTCAAGGCTGGCCCTCAGCTGGTGTCTCTGACCCTGAATTTCTAGAAGGTTCCTAATATTCCCTTACGCAGAAGAGTGGCTTATCCTATTTAGTGTTTG
The DNA here is from genome assembly GCF_008632895.1 of Mastomys coucha. Lineage (NCBI taxonomy): Eukaryota > Metazoa > Chordata > Mammalia > Rodentia > Muridae > Mastomys > Mastomys coucha. The sequence goes on from NW_022196896.1 coordinate 105,443,173, forward strand.
TACAAAATATATGGCTTATGCCCGACACTTGTTTTTATTTTCAAGGCTCCAGAATTTTGGTACATGATATGGAAAGAGTGTGCATATAACTAACTAGCCCTTGGCATGCTTGGCATACCATCTCAGCTGAGCTCCTGATAAACAGAACTTAACACAAGGGGTCATGGAATCCAACAGTGGAGGCAGTTAACACACCTTGTGTCACTCTACAGAAAGGACTCTCAGAAGCTTGGTCGGGTGCCTTCCTGTCTTCCCCTGATGCATTACACGTATGCTGGGTCCTGGGACTACAACGTGCCTGGCTGTGGGTATGGCTGTAAGGAGTGAGTCCTGATCTTGAGGTTCTCTGACACAGCAGGAGAGATGTGAATATGACCGAAAGGGCTTGTATCTCACCAAATAAGGAAATAAAGACAAGGCATGACTCAAAGTCAGCTATAAGAGTTTACATGTGTAACTGACTCCCAAATGCTAGTGCCTTATTTAGGGCAAGAAAAAAAATGTCATTTTATTCATTCACACAGGAATTCATACACACACACACACACAGCAGGAATGTCTTTTAAGCTTCTGATGACATAAAGGAAATTAAATGGGAATGAGCTCCCAGCTGCTGGCCCTTGTGCCAGGCTCAGTTCTAAGTGCTTTCCCACTACTGTTATCAACCTGTCAGCTCTTCATAAGACCCGATGAGATAGACACTACATATGCACTTCGCAGCTGAGACGGAATGCAAAGGGGCTAAAGTAACTTGTCCAAGGTCACATGACTTGGATTCCAACTCTGGAAAGCTATCTGCGGAGCGGCCATTCTTAATTATACTATAAAAAGAAAATGACTACCGGTGAGGGTCTCCAATACCGCACAGTCCCTGCACTTCCAGCCATCTCACTCTTCAGTGTATCAAATAACACAGACGAAAGCAATCTACTTTTCGGTCTTGAATGACAACCGCTCTGGATAAAGAACAGCTTCCTCCTCAACAGATTTCCCTTCTAAGCATTTTATCTAAACACTGGATTTAGAGCCAGTCCCCATAATGATTAGGAAATACGGAAAGTTTCCTACCAACCATCTTAATAGGTTTCTAAGGGTTCAGAAACAGTTTGAAAACATAGCTCAGTTGGTAGAGTACTTGCCAATCATGTGCAAAAGCCTGGGTTTGATCCCAGAACTCAGGTGGAGGCCAGGGTCAGTAGTTCCTTGGCTACAGAAGGAGCAAGCCTGGTCTACCTGAGACTGTCTCAAAAAACAAGTTAAAGTGCTTAAGAGGCAACAAATACACTAAGAGAGCTGGTTAGCTGAAAAAGAAAAATGATACAAGATTATCTAAAACTTGGTTCTGGGTTTTTGTTTTGTTTACTTTTTTTTTTTTTTTTTTTTTTTTTTTTTTTTTTTT
>NW_022196896.1:105444692-105449946 GCF_008632895.1 Mastomys coucha
TTTGCACCTGAAAACACAGATCTGTAATTGCTTGACTTAGGCCAAAGAAACCCAAGGTTCCCCGCAAAACTCAATGCTGGCCTTGCAGGCTCCCGTAGCAGTAGTAAAGAAAGAAGGCTCACCTCTCACCTTGCCAAAAGGAAGACAGCTCGTCTGTAGCCATTCCTTAGCTACAAAGCTTTAGAGCAAGCGCATGTGTCACTAGCCGACTGTCTGCACTTTTGTGCAGCCCTAGCAGAGTCCAAACACAGCCTTGTGTCTGGGGAATCAGCCCTTCCTGCCTCAGACACATCAGCTCTGCCCTGCAGACAATCTCGGCTTCTGTCACCCCACCCTACCCCCAGCCCTCTGCCCTGCCAGACTATAACGGCTACGACTCCAATTCTTAAATTTATCACGGAATTCCCTTTGATGGTGGGCTTTCTTTCGTTTCCTCAACAGGAAGACATTATTGTTTTACTGTGACATCTTTACCTACCACTCTGCACTGGAGTTCTGTTTCCTGTGTCATGCTTTCCCTGCAATGGCATACTGCCCTGCCAAAGGTCCAAAGGCAACGAGGCTAAGTGGCCACAACTTGAAACCATGAGCCAAAATAACCTTTTCTTCTTTCAAGTTGCCTACCTCAGGTATTCTGTCACAGTGACAGGCAGAGCTCTTGTTAGGATGTGAGTACCTGCAAAAGAACTCTAGGGAAATATATTCAAAATGCTGAGAAAAAGGGGAGATGGCTCTGCAATTAAGAGCACATAGTGAGGACTGGAGTTTGCGTCTCCCATGGATCCAGCATCTTCTTCTGAACTCCAAGGGCATCTGCATTCACAGTGCACACACAACTTAATATAAAGGGGAGGTGTAAGGAACATTCTTCTCCAGTGACTGACATACAACCAACCCCTTTCTCTTGTGCTTAAAGCATGGGAAGCTTTCGTAGCATCCCTCAGAACTTGACAGTGATGCCAGCTCTCTTGGGGTCCCCAAACTGAACTTTTAAAATCAGAACCTCGAGGAGTGGGCCCCAATAGCCACTGGTTCACAAGAGCTCCAAGTAACTCTGATAAAACACTCAACTCTGAGAACCACTTTCTAAAGAGCAGAAAGCCTAGACACTGGAGCCTGTGTACCACAGGCTGTCGAGCAGTCACCCCGGCATCGAAGGATGCTGAGCTGTGGGCCTGGCATGGGGCCCATATGCCAGCACCATCTTTTGCCCTGCCAAAGTGACTGCACATAATTTCAAGCATTCCCCAGGGACCACCGCTGATCATGGAACAGCTGGCAGAGACTTTGGAAAAGTGGGCCCCGACTTCAGGAAGCCCCTCGATTCTTCAGCTTTTCCTTTCAGGACATCCTTGTGCCTCGCGGCTCTTCTGCAATAAATTAATGTTAGCCAGATCCTGCTATAAATATCCAAAGTCACTTCTCCTAAGCAAAGTTGTGGTAGTACACAACTCCAGCCGCAGCACGTGGGAAGCTGAAGCAGAATGACCATCAGTTCTGGCCTAGCCTGGACTACAAAGTGAGGCCTTGTTTCAAAAACAAAACAAACAAACAAAAAAAATTAAAAAAAAAAAAATGTGGGCCAGGCAGTGGTGGCACACGCCTTTAATCCCAGCACTTGGGAGGCAAAGGCAGGAGGATTTCTGAGTTGGAGACCAGCCTGGTCTACACAGTGAGTTCCAGGACAGCCAGGGCTACACAGAGAAACCCTGTCTCAAAAAAAAAAAAAAAAAAAAAAAAAGTGGTGGCACATGCCCAGAGCCCTAGCATTAGGGGGTAGAGGCAGGGGAATTAGGAGTTTAAGATCTCCTGTGTAGCTGCACAGCATATTCAAGGCCAGACCGGGCTACAGGAAATCCTGAGTAAAAAGCAAACTGAAGAAAGAGCTGATGAGGAAGCTCAGCCTGCCTGCCCAGGCACACAGACAAATGCAGGCGTCCACGCTCAGACAGCTTATCTGCACACACAAAGGAAGGTATACAAAAGGTACTTCTGTAAGTATTAAAGCACAAGTTGCCAAGTTTCATTCAAAATTACTTTAAATTCAAAATTACTTTAATCCTGACAATTAGTAAGAAGGAAGTCACTGATGGAGGCAAACATCTGTCATTCTGCATTTGCGGCTGGCAGTCACCTGCTGACTGATACAGCCTCGGCTGGCTTCTTCTAATGCAGAGGTGTAGGACTGAAAGAACTTGGGTCTGAAGTGGCAGAACTGGGTTCAAACCTCAGTCCTACCACTTAATAGCTCTGTGGTCTTGGTAATGACTTGTGAGTTCGTGCCTCCAGTTTCTGACCTGTCCGATGGCCACCAGAATATGGTATGTTTACTTTACGCTCCATACTGTTCTTGGCAAGACCTGAGAGGGCATCCTCAATTGCTGCTACCTTTTCAGTAAAACAGACAAATCCTCACAGCCTACAAGCAAAGACTACTAACAATTTACCCATTCAGATCAAGTTTGAGCACCAAAAGAGCCTTGAGAAAATGTCCACACCCAGGCACTTCTTTGAAAATGTATTGAGTTTTGGAACTGCTGATGAGAGAAATGGACTGCACTGTTCTCACGGGCGGGGGGCGGGAAGAGATGACCTTGGATGTAGTAATACACACACACACACACACACACACACACACACACACACACACCCCCCAATATTGCACTGGTAGAGAAGGGCTTTCTAAGGGTTAACTACTACCATTTCTAAAACATAAATTCTGATCATATCGCTTGCTTGTGTTTTTAGAAGTTTGTCCTCCCTGACTGCAAAACAAAATCCAGTTCGAATGTAAGAGTCATACCAAAAATCTTTTCCAAAACCAGGCACTGCCCTTTCCAGGCCTCAGCCCCTTTACTGCCATGGCCTCCCAGACACCTTCTGCTTGCTCTGGTCACTTTAAAATACATAGAGTTCTTGACCACTTCACATTCCCTCCCATCCTTTCCCTCTGCCTGGAAGCAGCGCATGTACCTTCCCTTCTATAAACCACCCTGTCATGCATGAGGACCCCCGTCCCCTCTGGAGATGGTTCTTGAATCCAGCCCAGGCAGGTTCTTCTTTCTGTGTCTTCCCAGCATCTGGGGAGCTGAACACACGGGGCCACGTCGTTGGTAAACTGCTCAGCACTTGCAGAGAGCTACTTTAATGCCAGCTGCCTTTATAGTTAAGGTGGAGACGAATGAACGGGCACATCTGACAAGTCCTTGGCTGCATGAGGGAGGGCAGTGTTCTAAGTCCTCAGGCATATATACAGGATTCCTTAGGTCAAGGGCCATAGGAGCAATAAATCACAAGTTATATGAGCATAGGCACTGTGGCTTCTGATCCCTCTTTTATCCCCAGCACCTCATACTCAATAGATACAGTGTTCCTGAATGAATGAATGAATAATGAATGACAAGTATGATAAATAGGACAGTTTAGAAAAAAAGACCAACAAGCACAAAACTCATAGTCCATACTCGAATTAAATCAAGAATTATGATACCTACAAAAAAGGCTCAAAATACACATCAGAAGCCTTCAGTAGCAACTCTTTGGTGGTCCTGTCATTTGTCAGGATCCTGCAGGACAGTTGAGCAGGAGTAAAACAATGGGCTGATCCAAGATTTCCCTGAACATCTGTGTCGAAAAGCAGCTTAGTAATAATCACTTTCCATAAAATCTTTATTAGCACTGTTCCTACCCAGTAATCTCAGATATTCGGTAATTTACCCAACATGCATGAGTAACAAATAAAATATTTTACCAAATAAAGCTGGCTGACTCTAATAAGCTGTTGTATAAATTCCCGTTTGTATCACGCAAATATCATTATTCTGCCATTTGCCTTGTTTACATTCCCTTTCTCTAGTCTCAAGTTCCCACTCTCCCCATGCCATTTCTGTTTCACATAGCCAGACAAGGATCCTAGCAGTCAGTTACAGGTAAACTGGAGAAAAAAAAGATAAGCTCATTACCTGAGAAAAAGACCCTAAGCTCATTCAAAAGCCAAATACAAAGGTCCTGCTCCTGAGATGGGGGCTTCAAATTTCCTTTTCCCATACAAGGCAGGCCCTCAATTTCATTCACTTCAAAAGGTATGAAGACAATAGGCTAGCCTCTGCCTCCAGCTTAGAAAGAAAAGTAGAAATGCTCACCAAAAAGCCTTTCCAGTTTGGGCCTAGCACTGCTTAAGGAAACTGTTTTGCTCAACTGCGTTTTAAACCTTCTAAGTTTTAAAACTTGCTACAATTTTAAAAACAAGGGTGATTTCTCCAGTCACTTTACAGGGCCCTGAAAATAGGAGCGCAGATGACAAGCCCTGGGGTTCCATTCATGTCTTCCTCAGTATCTCCTTGACTGGAACTAGTAACACCTTTGTGCCTTCGGTTCCCTTTAGGTAAAATTAAATCGCTGGGCCAAATGAATCTTTTCCGAAGTGTGTTAAGTGACCCGGCAGAACGTAGGAACATTGATGACGGCTTGTTTTATCTTTGTGGTAAATGACATTCTGTTTCCTACTTGTGGAGCTAAATTACTTGTAAATAAAATTACTTACTTGTAAATAAATTTTCCTTTTAAAATAAGTGCATCTGGTCTTTTAAAGAATGAATGAATATTGTATAAAATCACTTTTATACAAAAATTGAAAACTGTTTGGTCAGTAAGAGTTCAGATAGTTTTAGCAGCTACGGTTTAAACAAAAAAAAAAAAATTGATTCTGAGGCCAGGAGGAGAAGCACTGGAGAGTATAGGTGAATGTCTCCGGGGTTCCTTGTAAGGAATAAACAGCCGCACCAGGTCCCAAGGCAATCAGCTACTAGTCCTCTGGGACTTGGACCCAGGAGAACCCAGAAACTCTGGAGCACCAGGTGAACGCCAGCGAGGAAGACACTGGAGGCAAAGGTCTGAGGTTGGAGCAGCACCATGGGACAGGTTACAGGCGGCAACGGGGCAAGAGTCTAGCTTGAGGCGCAGGACTGGAGTACCGAGCTGCAGGGGTGTGCACGGGAACCCTGGACTGCAGGCCAGCGGTGGGAACGGACTTTGTCAGGATGGGGAATGGAGGCACTAGGTCCCAGGTTAGAAGGGTGTGGCGAGAGTCCTGAACTAAAGACATTTGGAGGGAAGACTTCGGACTAGAGAGGTCCTGTGAAGATCCAGAGTCCCAGGGTGGGTGGGTGTTATAGACAGGGTCCTGAGCTGGGTGAGCCCCGTGGGTCTGGGTCCCAGGCTAGAGGTGAATTGTGGAACGGGGTCCCGAGACTGG
>NW_022196896.1:105449956-105453778 GCF_008632895.1 Mastomys coucha
TCCAGGGACGGAAGAGTCTGTGTGTTGGGGTCCCGTGATAGAGGGGGCGCTGGAGAACCAGAAAAGGCGCAGTGGGACGGTCCGGGGCTGTTGGGGTTCCCAGGGCTAAAGGCGCGCGGAGGGGGATAGGTCCCAGACTAGAGGAGTAAGACGGATCCGCCTGACGGCACTAGGATCTCGGTGGACTATGGGGACGTGGGAGAGAGGGTGGCCGCTCGATCCGGGGTGACAACAAGAAGGGAGGCAGAGCCGCGGACCCCACGATCCCCACGCCTCGTGGTCGTCACCGCCTCATGCCCTGGCCCCCGCGTGCTCCCAGACCTTACCTGTCCTCGCTAGCGGTGATCACGCCGTCCTCCTTGGGGATGAGCAGCGCGGCGGTGACGGCGTCCTGGTGGCCCTCTATCTTGCTCAGCAGCACCGGGCGGCTGCTCTGCGGCCTGGAGTGGATCTCCGCCGCCATGTTCGAGCCGCGGCCTCCCCCGCGGGCGGCCCATCAGCTGACCGCCGGGCGGGGACGCGCCGGTTGCTTAGGGCAACCCTGCCGCGTGTGCGCCACGCTGCCGTAAGCTCGCGAGCACCGCCGCAGCTTCCCGTATTCCCTGGTGAAGCCGCACAGTTAGAAGTCTGTGACCCATCCCCCCGACCCCCGGAAGGAACCCCAAGAAAAACCAGCACCTTGGTGAAGAATAAAAAGCCAAATCGTCCTCCCGGAAACGAATTGAGTTGAGCAGTAGCAGAACACAAGTGCCTGCTCCTCAAACCGTACCACACTGCATGTACCCTAAGAAGCCATTGTTTGCAAGACACACCCCAATTCCAGGCTTGTCAAAAGATGAAACAAAACAAACAAACAAACAAACAAACGAAAAACCCGTGCCGGGCAGAGGTGGCGCACGCCTTTAATCCCAGCACTTGGGAGGCAGAGGCAGGCGGATTTCTGAGTTCGAGGCCAGCCTATCTACAGAGTGAGTTCCAGGACAGCCAGGGCTATACAGAGAGAAACCCTGTCTCGAAAAACAAAACAAACAAACAAATCCAAGCAGTCCTAACCCCTGGGAGCTGGGACTGGTACCATCATCCGAGTGCTCATAGCCTGTGCATAATTCTACTCTATGATCATTAACATTGTGCAAACTACCATGATGGAATATGCTCCTGTCCGGGAGATTGTGACTATCTCCCCTCCCCCTCCCCCAACCCCAATCCCCACCCCCTCCAGGTTACAGGCTTCTCCTCCAGTAAGATGTTAGAATATACAACTTTGTATTTACCCCACCACCACCTTAAACCTCCAAATCACCCAGCACCAACCCATATCCTACAGTTGCCCTGTTACCCAGATGCCAAATGGCTCCCTCTCCATGAGGCACCCTCTGCCAACACACAGCCAACCTCACCTGTTCCACTGCAGGTGGATTCCTGGTGGCTTTTGGCTGGACGACACTGATAGTATGTTTTAAGGGCCATAAACGAGAGACCCTGTCAGAATTTCAGATGGCTCCCTTTTCAGCTCTTCATCCCACACACATTGTTACCACTGCAGTTACCCAAACTGCAGTATACACATACCATGGGTTCATGACCCACAAAACCACAAGCTAAAATAACCCCTTCCTTCCTTCAGCCTCCTTTAGTCTGGGTAGTTTGTGTCACAGCAGTGAAAAAAAAAAAAGGTAACTAATTCAGTGGTAAAATTCTAGTACAAGTCCTGAGTGTTGGGTAGCAGTTTTCTCTGAGGTTAAAAGTGTCCAGCTGATAGGGAAGCTCAGTCAGACAGAGGGTGCTCAAGGGGAGGTAGAGCAGGGTGTTCTAAAAGAAGGTGAAACATTGCTGCCTTGGGGAAGTTCCTTGAGCTCAGGAGGTGTAGACTCAAAAGAGCTTGAGGAAGTTCCTGAAACTGACCAGATAACCTGGGCCCCTCCCTAAGCATGTAGAAGCAGTAAAAATGACTGAGAGGCTGTAGTCAGATAAGTGGAGCTTCCAGCTGTGTGAGAGGAGCCCAGACCAACCTAGCTACCAGGCAGAAATGGAGATCAGGCCAGACAGAGACTGGCTGTGTGTCCTGGAAGAGCGCATAGCAACTAAACTGCCTGAGGACGACATTCTCCAACCTGCGGAGCAGTCTGCAGGCTGGTCAGTGAGCTCCAGGTTTCCAGCTTGCCTGAGCCGGTACTCAAGTGAACTTTGGGGTGATACAACCGTCTTCTGGGTCACTTCTGCTGCTGAAAATAACCCCTTACCTATATGCTCTTGTAAGTAACCCTGATAAAACTCACTGGTTCACCAAACTGGATTTTAGTGGCATCTCTAGTTTTGAGAACACTCAACAGTTTTTGTTGAGTTTTGAGAACAACAACAGTTGGTTCCCTCTCTGGGGCACTTAGACATGTGTTCATGTGTCATAGAACACAGAGCTCTTAGCTACATTATTAACAGAGTCAGAGACGGAACAGAGAAAGGGATGACATTCCACCGAAGGAAATGAATAATAAGTGAAATAAATTAGGTCATACCCTACATGAGATAATTCCGGGTGCAGGGAAGGAAACAAAGCAACGAGAGGTAGCGCAGACTGTAAGAGAGTTAGAATTCCAGCAACTGCTATGGAGACCGCATAGATGGCCAGAGAGAGCCACCTGCAGTGAGGAAGTGTGACCACAGCCTCTAGCCTTCAGGAGCTTCCTGTTCTGTTTCAGCTGCTGAGAGGACCCAGGTGCCAGCCATGTCCCTCTGCAGGGCACCTTGCATTTTACAACTAATCAAGATAGGAACATAAAGATCCGACTGACCATCAGGACACATTGCTAGGCAACACTGCCTCCAGAGCTCTCTGTTAGCCTGAGTGGGGCTTGATGAGCCCCCTAGTACTAATAACTGTTCCTGCCTAATCTTGCTAGCACCCTTCCCTACACAGGTATTAGGCTCTACTATCCTGGGTGGCAATTTCTAGCTCAGTTTCTGTTTGGAGAGAATACAATCTGAGACGGGATCAGGCCTCCTTGCAAAGACATTTAAGCCAATAAGAAGGAATGAAAGGTCAAGAACCTTAAAACTCAGGCAGGGCAGTGGTGGCACATGCCTTTAATCCCAGTACTTGGGAGGCAGAGGCAGGCAGATTTCTGAGTTTGAGGCCAGCCTGGTCTACAGAGTGAGTTCCAGGACAGCCAGGGCTATACAGAGAAACCCTGTCTCAAAAAAACAAACAAACAAACAAACAAACAACCTTGAAACTCTTGGAAATACAAGTTTTCAATTCCCCCAGAAACATACTGTGCTCGTCAGAGGGAGCCACTGACAATGGATCTTTAGTCAGTGATGACTCTGACTTAGGGAGAATAACTGTGGACCTGCATCAGTTCGTAGGACACAGAGCTGGGGGAGATAACAAGGCCTCTTGCATTCTGGTCATTTCTGCAGAATAAACGCTCTTTGCCTGTGCATACTATTTGAGTCTGGTGTCTTCCTTCATAGAGTCTTGGACCCTAACAGGAAGCCCCATGGAATGTGGGCAGAATGCTCTCCTAGACAAGGAAGTAGCACATGCTGTGGCCCAGAGGTGAGCAGAGTTCTGTAGTAACAGGACAGCAGCCCGTTATGCTGGGGGAAGGCAGGGTGTGAGGGAGAAAGATAAGACAGAATAGATAATGCTCTGTCAGGAGACCTTATAAAGATTTTGAGTTTGCCCTGCAGCGGTGGCACATGCCTTTAATCTCAGCACTTGGGAGGCAAAGGCAGGCAGATTGCTGCGTTTGGGGCCAGCCTGGTCTACAAAGTGAGTTCCAGGACAGAGAAATCCTGTCTCAAAAAGCCAAAAAAAAA
>NW_022196896.1:105453788-105480798 GCF_008632895.1 Mastomys coucha
AAAAAAAAAATCTTGCTATACAGCCAAGATGGATTTGAACTCACAGTCCTCCTGCCTCAGATTCCCTAGTGCTGGAATTACTAGGGAACAGTTGTAAGTACTAGAGGGCTCATCAAGCCCCACTCAGGCCAACAGAGAGCTCTGGAGTCAGTGTGTGCCATCATGTATAGCTACTTCTACTTTGAGTGACTAATTGTGATTGGTTTTATGTTGTACTGAGGGACAACATGTGTACATGTGGGAACCAGGGCTTTACACATGTCAGTCATACATACTACCACTCAGACTTACCCTCCGTTTCTTTCATTTTACTTTCTTTTTTAAAATATTTATCTATTTTATGTATGTGAGTATACTGTAGCTGTACAAATGGTTGTGAACCTTCATGTGGCTATTGGGAATTGAATTTTTAGGACCTCTGCTCGCTCTGGTTGGCCCCACTTGCTCCGGTCAACTCCGCTCGCTGAGTCCCTGCTTGCTCCAGCCCAAAGATTTATTTTCTACTATAAATAAGTATATACACTGTAGCTATCTCAAGACACACCAGAAGAGGGCGTCAGACCTCATTACGGGTGATTGTGAGCCACCATGTGATTGCTCAAATTTGAACTCAGGATCTTCAGAAGAGCAGTCATTGCTCTTACCCACTAAGCCATCATACCAGCCCTCATTTTAATTTCTATTTGGAGACTGATGCTCCCCAGGTTGTCCAGGAACCATCTGCATCATGCAAGAAAGCCTTCAACTTATTGATCCTCCTGACTCAACAGCTGGGATTCTAGGCCTCTACTACTAAGCCTGGCTTCTTCAAAAATTTAAAAGAAAGAAGAGTGAGTAGCAAATCTGTCCCCCAGGAAGTTAATGAAATAGGTTGACTGAGAGAAGATGGTAGCCTCTAAGGATTCCAAAGATGAACAGACATCAGATGACAGATGTCTTTAGAAGGTGAAGCCAGTGAGATGTCTTAGACACTGTGATGGCTAGCATGTTGTCCACCTGATGCAAGCCGTAGTCATCTGAGAAGAGGGAATGGCAAGTGAGGAGTTGCCTCTGTCAGACTGGTCTGTACACAACTCTCGATTTTGTTCTGTGTGTGTGTTTGTGTGTGTAAATAGTGATTGATGGGGGAGGGCCCAGCCCACTGTGGATGGTGCCACCCTTTGGTCCTGTGTGGAACAATAAGTATAGCTGAGCGAGCCAAGTGGGATAACCCAGTAAGCAGTATTTTTCCATGGCCTCTGCTTCAGTTTGTGCCTCTGGGCTCTTTCCTTCAGCCCCTACACTTTGATGATTTCTCTCAGTGATAGACTGTGAGGTGGAAGCGAAAGATAAATCCTTCCTTCTGCAAGTTGTTTTGGTCATGCTGCTTATCACGGCAACCGAGAGCAAACGAGGACAGATGTGGACCGGTGAAAGAAAGATAAAACCGAGGGCCATATAACTAGAAGGCTGGCTAACGTTACCACCTTCCAAGATGAGAAGATGAGGAAGAAACTGGTGTGCGCTTCAATTTTCAGCAGGAAAATGTCTGAGGATGTCTACTGGGTCTCCAGGTGAAGGTGAGAAGTGGATGGATACAGGCTGTTCACACTATAGGAAGAGCGACACTATTTCCTGCCCAACAGATCCCACCTCAGAAAGTCAAGGCGTACAGATGGAGTGTGTCTTGCAGACACCGGCAGAGCCAGAGGTGCTCAGTGGTTGGCAGCAAACAAGAAGACCCAAGTTTATTCCTGTTCTGAGGGCGGTGTGATGGTTCAAAATAAGAAAGGCAGTTAGTCTCTAAGGAGGTGTTTAGGAATTCTGCTGTGCGGATGTAGTTTAGGTGGCAGAGTTCTTGAGGAGTGTGTACAAGGCCCAGGACCTCACAAAATGGCTATGGTGGCACACACACTTGCAATCCCAGATGTAGAGGGTTAGAAGTTCAAAATCATCCTTAGCTACCTAGTGAGTCTGAACCCTGCTGGGGCTACATGAAACCAGTGTTTACTTGGGCCTGAAGACTACTGGAGGACCCAAAGCCAGCTAAACCTCTTCAGAGACCTTAACCTTTCTTGATTTGTAAACATGAAACTTAACTTGACCCATTTCTCGTAGCACATGACTCATGCCTGTAGCACAGGAAAACAAAACTTAAGCTCAGCCAATCAGAAGCAGCCAACAAGATCATAATTAAACAACTAGAATCTTCCCAGCAGGACAGATCAAACAAGGCCACTTAAGAGCTGTGACTTGCCATTTTTATGATTCTTTGACATTTATGATTCTCTGGTTGGACTCAAACCATGTTGGGTTCAAAGCTTTCTGATTTATTATTTTTTATTTGCTCAGATAATATTCTTTATGTGTACTTAAGGCATTTTAACTATACCTTGAAAGCAATTTATTTCAACAAATTAAGTTTTAATTTTTTGCTCCCCTATATACCATATTTCATAAAATCAGTGTTCAAATGCACACAAAACTTGAAGTATTTATCTTGTTCCTATGGATATGAGACTATAATTAAGTCCAGAAAAAATTATATTTTAAATATGTGTAAGTCAGTGGTTCTCAACCTGTGGGTAGCAACCCCTTTGAGGGACAAACAACCCTTTTTCAGGGGTCACATAATCAGATCTCCTACATATGAGACATTTACATTACAATTCATAACAGTAACAAAATTACAGTTATGAAGTAGCAATGAAATCATTTTCTGGTTGGGGTTCACCACAACATAAGGAAGTCTGAGAACCATTGGTGTAACTGAAGAAGACAGTTGTAGACTTCATCACTTAGAGGTGATCAAGAGAAAGGGGTCCTAGGAAGAGGATAGAGGAGAGTTCCCATTGAATTAGGAGGAAACTAGGCAAAGTGTGTGTTGGTGGCCCATGAAAGAAGATATTTAGTTTAAGGAGGAGGGAATGATCAGCTGTGGCAAATGATGTAGATTAGTCAAGTAAATTGGCTGGAAGCCTCTGGAAATGTAGAGGCAAGACATGAAGAAAATGGGTTCAAGTGGTGGCTGTAGACAATAATTAACAGTCTCTTGAAACTGACAGACTCAGGATACACAAGGGAAATTGATTTCTGAGTTGCTCTGTTGAGTTAGCATAGCCTGTTAATACTGTTCTACCAGCCAGGCGGTGGTGGCGCAAGCCTTTAGTCCTACCACTTGGGAAGCAGAGGCAGAAGGATTTCTGAGTTCAAGGCCAGTCTGGTCTGCAGAGTGAGTTCTAGGACAGCCAGGGCTACACAGAGAAACCTTATCTCAAAAAAAAGAAAACAAACAAACAAACAAAAAATTATGTTCTACCATTGATGGCCAGCCATGAGCTCTCAGCTGTCAATTTATTCCAGAGACAAAATGAGCCCAATCTTTAGAATCAGATCTGCTGTTAAGTGGCAGAGACAAATTTGGCAAGCTAGATAGCCTTGCAAGGAATTGCATTTCTACAGTGAAAACAGTATTAACTTGTACTGCTGGTGTAGGAAGCAGAGATTATGTAACAGAAGCTGTGATGGTTAACCCAGGTTCCTGACCTTGGACCTCACCATGAATTACCCATTTTATCATCACTTTTTCTAAGTTTAAACCTTTGTGTCTGGGCTGGTGAGATGGCTCAGCAGGTAAGAGCACTGATTGCTCTTCCAGAGGTCCTGAGTTCAAATCCCAACAACCACATATTGGCTCACAACCACCCTTAATGAGATCTGTCACCCTTTTCTGGTGTGTCTGAAGACAGCTACAGTGTACTCATTTATAATAATAAATAAATCTATGGGCTGGAGCAAGTAGGGACTGAGCAAGCAGGGTGGACCAGAGAGAGCAGGGTTGAATGGAGCGAGCAGAGGTCCTAAAAGTCAATTCCCAACAACCAGATGAAAGCTCACAACTATCTGTACAGCTACAGTGTGTACTCATATACATTAAATAAATAAATTTTTAAATCTTTGTGTCTTGAGGGAATGTCTTGATAATTTTATTATAATGGTAGTGGTACATATGGGTGCAATTATCAGTGACTGCTAGTTTTAAAAGGTTTCTACATTTAACATTTGGATGAATTAAAAGTGTGTTAGCTTAGTAGGTCAGCATGCTCCTTTGGCCTTGGCTTTTAACCTTCACATCTTTGCTTCTTGAGGATAATTCCCTGAGAGTCATTCTCTTGTTTGCTGTCTACCCTTTCTCTGCTCATTCTGTACTGTAGAAGGCTTAGCTCTGCAGTCTTCCTAGACTCTTGTGAATTTGCTGCCTGGTATGTTTGTACAGTGGCAAGCAGCTGTAGAAGACTAGAAGATGGGAAGAAAGGGGGAAATCAGAATGTTTCACAGCTTTCTCTGCTCAGGGGGCAGAGTCTTTCCCTCCCACTGGATAGAGCTCCCTCTTTTGCCCTAGCTCTTGGCAGGCAGTCTTAGCTAGAATTTTGGGCTTCCCGGTGTGCCGCGATGGTATCTCTCCCCTCTCTTTCCGACGGTGCTGTAGTTAATTTCTAGTTTCCTCTTTATCGCCTACAGACATGTAGGTTCTTCTAACATCTTTTGAACCCCAACCTAAAATAGAAGGAAACTATTTCCTTTTATTAACTTCCTCCATAAAGCCATCTGATATGGGTCTTGTTTATTACTGTGATGGTACAGGCATAGTAGGTCGCCCAGTACTACCAGCACTGGGAAGCTGAGGTAGAAGGAAACCATGAATTTTTAAGGCCAGCTGGAGTTACAAAGTAAGACCATGTCTCAAGAAACAACAACAACAACAAAACACATGCACACATACACACACACACACACACACACACACACACACACACGGTAGAAGAGAGGAGAGATAAATAAAAACAAGACAAAACAAAACCAATATTGTGATACTAATAAATTACTATATAGCATTAGCATATGAGGACATATGTTAAAGCTATTTAACTATGACAGCATATGTTTTCATTATAATACATTAAACATTAAAGTATGTATAAACAGTACAATTTACACAAATGATGAGCATCTAAAGAAAAGCTCCTTTGCATAAAGCTTTGGGGTTGTTTATCATTTTAGTGGCTATAATCTGGTTAGCTAAGAGGAGATGTTTAACATTATCAGCATCTCCCTGGGTTTTTTTTTTTTTAAGATTTATTAATTTTATGTATGTGAGTACTCTGTCTTCAGACACACCAGAAGCAGGCATCCTATTAGAGATGGTTGTGAGCCATCATGTGCTTGCTGGAAATTGAACTCAGAACATCTGGAAGAGTAGTCAGAGCTCTTAACCACTTAGCCATCTCTCCAGCCCCCTGAATTTATTATATACACCAATACATTTTTATCTGTTTGAAGCATGTTAAATCTGTGGCATAAACTGAAAAAGAATCTCAGTGTCATCTTGTCCCTGAGCTAACTCGTCTTAGCCTCTTAAAGACCTAAGATCATCGTCTGTCCCAGAGAGAAAAGGAGACTTGATTTCATCCACCCATTTTGTCTGTTCATAAACTGTTCTCTGCCTAAAGCTCAAACCACTCGAGCTTTACACAAAATGGAAAACAGCACAAATGGAGTTGGGAACTTTGAGATTACAGCCATATGGTCTGCCATCTCCATGTTTATCATCCCAGCCGCACGGTTTGGTTTATTGTTAGTCTTCCCGTTCCAACCATGGTCGTTCCTCTTACTCAAGCACAAATCCTGCTCCATTTAAAGAAGTTTTAAGAAGGTAGAGATGTTGCACCCAACATCCTCTCTTTCTCTATTTTTAGAGTTTGTTTCTTGAATGTTTCTAGTATTAGGACATGGAATCTGCAAATATGGGGTTGAAAGGCAGGACTAATTTCACTAGATAGAGGGAAATTTACTAATAATCCAAGGACTGCCATCTCCAACTGCACTCTCCCCTACCAAGAGAGCAAGAGAGTGCGGCAATATGTGGTGGGAGAAACTGCTCTGATACTTCCTTGTCTGCCTAAAGTCTGAACCTCCAATGAAATAAATAATTACCTTTGGCCCTTCACAAAATGCCTATCTCTAGGGAAAGGCTGAGATCTAACAACACACACCTGTACAGGCTTATCTAGCCGGTCATTGTCTTCAAGGCACCACTCATTATTCCAAAGAGAGCCACTCGCTCTCTATTGTCTTCATTTCCTACTCAAGAGACTTTATCATGGGCCATTCTGTTTCTCTAAGCCCAGGGAATTCCCCTATATAATGCCTACATTTCCCTAAAGTTGTGTATATTCCCAGTGGGAGGGTACATATAGTCTGAATTATGCTGGGTTAGTGGGAAATTATGCTTTGTGGTGTGCTTCTATGAACATAATCAATTTGCCTGCCTTCTTAACTGTTGAATGTCCACTATTAGTTCACTCCAAGGAACCCTCCTTTCAGCTCTACCAAGTCTTAATAGTTCTTGCCTTTGTGACATTGTACAAGCTATAGAATATTTGTTTTTTTTCTCACCTCTGAATCTGTATCTGTCTAGAACCTACCTTTCAATATAGTTCTAAAATATGGAATTGTGGAGAAACCATGCTAATTAAGGTTGAAATCTACCAGGACCAGATAGCTCCTCTGAGCTCAGCACAAAATGGAGGACTCCCTTTACCAGCTTGGCTTCCCTTGTTTGGAAGCTTCATCCCCCACACCCTTTCCCTGGGAAAGATTTACAAGTTCAACTTCCTTCCCTTAAGCCCCATAAGAAACTGCTGAGCAGGATTCCCTGGAATGCCTCTCCACACTCCCAGTACTTCACCAGAAGAAGGGCCTCTTCTCATTTTCCAAGGGTCTTATATAGCCCTGGTTCACCCCAAATAAAATGTATGTGTACAAGTCCACCCCAAATACAGGTATGCACACCAACTAACACTAGCTAAGAGAGCTGTTTCATTGAAGACCATTGGAGAAGGCCTTTGCCTAAAAGAGCTATAACACTAAGATCCCCGGAGAAGCTCCACCCCCAGTCCTGTCCCCTATCCTCTTGTGTCCCCTGACCCCAGCACTCAGACACTCACTCCCAGCTGGACAGCAATCCCACTGTCCCCACCTGTTCCAGATTCTGCTTCATCCTTCCAGTCCAGTGTGCAGCCGCATCTGAACATCCTGAGCGGGAGGAAGCTGAGGACACAGAACCACAGCTGGACCCTGATATGTATACCACAGCTGGTGTTTGACATGGGGTATAGCCAGCTGATACATACCACATGGAGTATCTGTCATGTTGCCATTTCACCCAATTGGTTTGACCCCAAGTAACAAATTACTCTAAAACTCAGTGACTTAAAACATAGCCTCCAAAAGCCTAGGATATAAGAGCACAGAATCTGCACCTGCCTGGCACTACTCTTCTGAAGGAGTTCCCCCCATACAGCCATTTCATGCAGAAGGTCTCTGTAACTACTACCACATTAAAACTTTTTCAGTATAATTATATATTAAGATGCTTACATCAGATTTATACTGACATGTATAGGGTTTTAAAGATTTATTTATTTTGTCACTTTATGTGTAGGTATTGGGGACTACACTTGTGCCTGCAGAGGCCAGAAGAGGGCATCAGATCCCCTAGAAATGGAGTTCCAGATCGTTGTGAGCCACTAGTGAGCTTTACTAGTTTTCCACTTTGGCTATTGTATCTAGAGTTAACTTTTCTAAAACTAGACTATACAAACATAACTTAAGTAGAACAGACTTAATTCCTTATCAAGACTTAGTTACTCTGTTTGTAAGCAG
Source organism: Mastomys coucha (assembly GCF_008632895.1). Lineage (NCBI taxonomy): Eukaryota > Metazoa > Chordata > Mammalia > Rodentia > Muridae > Mastomys > Mastomys coucha. Next base: position 105,461,493 of record NW_022196896.1, read on the forward strand.
TTTTTAACTCTAGTCTTTTTATTTTATGGCAATTATATCTACCTGCAGTTTTCTTCATGAGGGAGTTTAAAGAACATTTTGGATTGGATTCCTCAGCTAATACAAGTGATTGACTGACTTTATATGGTTGAGATTGCTACTTTGCAGGCAAGCCTACTACAGACATCACCTCCTTTGTTACTTTTTTAAAATCTTTTTGTGCACCGTGTACCAACTGCCCACACCATCACTGAAGGATTGAATGAGCAAGGTCCCTAATATAACCACACCAAAGGGTAAAGTATACTCCAGCGGTTAAAGCGAACCCTCATTACCTCATCCCTCTTCTTCCTCAGATGACTCTGCCCACTGTTCACCCGATGTTGACCAACTGGGAACCAGAGTGCTGACACTGGTAAAGCTTTGATCAAATTGGGATGGCTTCAGATTTAAGAGCACTGGCTGCTATTCCAGAGATCCTGAGATCCCAGCACCTACATGGTGACTCACAAGCATCTATTACTGTAGTCCCATGGCAACCGATGCCCTCTTCTGGTGTGCAAATGTGCATACAGACAAAATACCCAAAATGCATCAAGTATATAAATAAATCTTTAAAAAGTTAGGAATAACAGTAGATTATTGTTCTTAATGAAGTTCTTGTTTTGTTTTTTGTTTTTGTTTTTGTTTTTCGAGACAGGGTTTCTCTGTGTAGCCCTGGCTGTCCTGGAACTCACTCTGTAGACCAGGCTGGCCTCAAACTCAGAAATCCACCTGCCTCTGCCTCCCAAGTGCTGGGATTAAAGGCATGCACCACCCCTGCCTGGCCCTTAATGAAGTTCTTAAGAGAAACATACAACAAAAAATTATTGTCCCTTCAAGTTTTTGGAACTGGATCATGGACCCAAGTATTTGTCTTCTTACTATGTTCATTGAAACATAATTTTAAAACTGCAAGTTTTCTATGTTGAGATTTGTAATATCCTTCTAAAGTTTATGTGATAAAAGTTTGGTCAGTAGTCCATTGCACTGCCAAAAATAGTGCAACCTTCATTAGTTGAGGCCTAGTGGAAGACTGTCAGTAATTGGGGATGGGCCTTTGAAGGAGATTCTGGGTCCTCAGCCATTTTCTCTTCATGAGTTCTCTCTTATGTCATAGGCATGAAATGAACAAGCTTTGTACCATTATACATTCTGCCATGGTAAATTACTGCCTTACCACAGGTTCAAAAGTAATTGTTGTGCGTGATCATGAACTGAAATCTCAAGAAAGCAAAAACAAAACAAAAAAACTTACAATAGAACTTAGGGTGAATCTCTCAATAATAGAGAAGTGGGAATTATTAGAATAGCTTATAGGCTGAGGTCTAGCTAGTCCAACAATGGCTGCCTAGAAACAGAAGGTCCAAGAATCCAAAGGTGTTCAACCCACAAGGCTGGATGTCTCAGCTGGTCTTCAGTATATGATGGAATCCCAGAGAAGTGGGCTCTAACGCCAGTGACAAGATTGACTTGCCAGCAAGAGCAAGAGCAAGCAGACAAAGAAAGCAAGCTTCTTTCTTCCATGCCCTTTCTATAGGCTACCAGCAGAAGGTGTGGCACAGATTAATGATGTATCTTCCCACCTCAAAACTCTGGTTTAGAAGTGGAATTTCTCATTTCAAATAATTTAATTAAGAAAAAAAATCCCTCATAGATGTATCTGATCATTTGAGTATTAGTTAATTCCATATGTAGTCAAGTTGACAACCAAGAATAGCCACCACATCAAATAAGCCTTTACTAGTCTTAAGTGATTACACCAGTAGAATGATAGCATACTGAATGCATACGTTAATTCTGAGCATCATGTGGGGCAATTGTGGGAGAAATTGCTTGAGACATCCCAGGTTATTTTTATAGTTGTTTTTGCTGAGAGCTTCTGCACATAGAGACATCACTTTAATTGAAGGGACTGTGGTCAGCCTTGCCCTTCTACTCTATTCCCTCTGCCTTGATAAAAACCATTAGACTACATTCTTAAAGCTAGCCACCAAAGTCTATTCCTTTATTTGGTCACTTCCTCCTTCTAAGGCTGACTGCCAGAGTGCCAGAGAGCTACCTAAGTATTGAAGTTCAGCAATCATAAGCCCCCTTTAGCTCATCTAATTAAAATACCCATTTAAAATGTATCATCCATCCTAACACAGCCCTCTCTTTTCTTTTCTCTTCTCTTCTTTTCTTTTTTTAAATTAAACTACAACATTTGCTAGTGTTTTTCTGCCTGAGTCAGAAAGCAGCAACTTTAACTTTTCTTCCCCACTTAATAAAAGATTTCTCTGTGAAAACAGGTGTTTGGGTGTGGTTTGTTCCTAATCTGGGGTATGAAGGGGAACTCCCAATGTGTGTGGATCTCCTTCATTAACTTTATTAAGCTTGAAATTACTGTTAATCCTACAGATGTGAGGAGAAAGACCCTCAACTCAAATCATTATGGCCAAATTAATTAAAGAAAGCAATTAGTTAAAGCAAACCTTTAAAATCTGTATACATTGGCTGTCTCTCAATAAAGGTGGGGTTCAAGAGATCAGCACTAGATTTAGGGAAGATAGGGGTTTTGTTGTTGTTGTTGTTGTTGTTGTTGTTTGTAGTCCAAGAGTAGGGGGTTTCCAAATATAGGATTTGGCAGGCAAATAGGCAGAGTTACAGAAGCAGAACATGAGCATAAGAAGTTGGTTGTACTAACCTCCTGAAACAAGGATATGGTTGCAAGGTGGTCATAACAAAGCAGTGATAAGAACAGGTGGTCATAATAACCTTTTGAAACAATTTCCTGGAACAGGCAGTACAGAACCATTTGTAGTTAAGATTACTGGTGGGGCATAGCCCAATCCTTGAGAAATGGTGATTTAATCATACACAGGTACAAAAAGTAGTTTGTCATTACTATAAGATGGCTTTCATGTCCAGGATGTAGGCAGGCTGGCTCATCAGTTACATTAACCAGCTTCAGATTATTTCTACCAATAAATGAAATATTGCAGAAATGAAAATTCCTTGTGATTTCTTTGAATCCACTTATCTGATGGTCCAAGACTTTTTAATGCTTTCAATACCATTTTGATCTGTGTTAGAGAACTTGCTTCAACCGGTTATCTATTGGAAGCACTTTTATAGGTTTAAATAAGCCATCCAGATTCGCCATCTTGAAGAAGCTCAAGCTGAGCTGCATAGTCCTAGCATTGAAGACTCTAACTAGGCAGTAACATGTCTCAGTCTGCATTTCAAAGCAGGTGAAAATGCATGTTGGAGCAGGAAGAGAGATGCTAGTCTTGTGTGGAAACCAATTACAATAACCAGAGAGAGGCAGGGTGATATCTACTGTGGAAATAAATTAAAAAATAATTTAGTAACCAGAATAAGCTGTTTGTGAAAGCAGGCACAATGAAAGACTCTGGAGTTTAAATTGGGTGACTGCAGGGGAACTGTTTCCTTTGTATAGAACCATAGAAAGGTGCCTCTCAAGGAAAAGACGTTCAACATAAAACTATGAGAAAAGAAGCAGAGACACTTCCATTTTTGACTTCAGGTCTTTCACTCATATTTTGTAAGGAAAGCTGCAAATGTTGATCCAGGTTTTTTTAAGCACTCGTAATTTCACTGTTAATATTTTTATGTATCCCTCCTCGTCCCAAGACTTTCCCCATGGTTAAAAAAAAAAGGTAGTTGTTTTAAAATACAAACTTTAATTTTGGTTAAATTAAACACACTTCTGAACGTGCTTTTGTAAGGGAGACTTTTTGGAGAACGGTCGAGTGAAGCCTTAAACTTTGAAACCATTTGCCCAGTCGTGGCTGGGTTGATGGTCTGCAACTTTTAAGACTGAATGTAAACAAGACATGTTTTTCTTTTGAAAATTTAAGTGTTTTCTTTAAAACGAAAACGAAACTAGTTTTTGTTCTGCTTTAATGAGAAATAAACACAAGAGAGACTGACAGGGTCAGGCAACTGTTTCCCAGTGATTTCTGCACCCACACTTACAGAATGGGCAGAAAGAAGCACTTGCGCATTACCCACGCTCCCGCTTCCGTGTCCTCTAATACTCAGGCCTCTTTCGGCTGCTGCACCAGTTTCCGGGGAACCGCGTTCCGGCTACACCACTCCGGCTGTCTTCCTTCCGCCTCCCATTGCCTAGTTCATGCCATGGCTTCTGCTGTATTCCGATTGCTGCAGCAGGGCCCTCGCCGCCTCTTGGCTCCGGCCGTCCCAACGCGGACTCCTCCTGTTCGGGGAGTGTTGAAGGGATTCCGTGCCGCCTTCCGCTTCCAGAAAGAGCTGGAGCGATGGCGCCTGCTACGGTGCCCGCCGCCGCCCGTGCGACGGTACGGGTCTCGGGAGGGTCGAAAGGTTAAGGTTGCGGTGAGGACACTGGGCTGCAGCTGCCTGCCTGCAACTGCGGTGGGGACGTGCCCGCAAGCGGCCAGGGGCAGAGGAACTGGGCGACTGGGGCTGGGCTGTCCCCTGCAGAATCTCGCTAGCCGAAAATAAACAAATAGGCTCTGCCAGAGGGTAACTACTTGGGATTGGGATTAGCCCAATTTTGTCACTTCATAATCTTAGGCCATTTGAGTTCCTTTAAGAGGAATAGGATCATTGATTCCACAGTATTGCGTACCAGGGCAGAAAACTTTAGTTCTGTGTGGAACTGAATTTCGTGTCCACTGCCCAGACTTAAGAGAGTAAAATTTTAGGTTTTTGATTAATTAGTCTTGTTGCGTGGGGTGGGAGGGCAAATTAAAAAAAAAACAAAAACACACGTTTTTATAAAGTGCACCATGCACTTTCTGTATACTCTGTCTTTGTGGACAAAAGTACACGAAGATCGACTATATTCTTTTTTTTTTTTTTTAAATATTATTTATTTATTTTATGTATGTGAGTACACTGTAGCTGTACAGATGGTTGTGAGCCTTCATGTGGTTGTCGGGAATTGAATTTAGGACCTCTGCTCATCCCGGTCAACCCTGCTCACCCAGGCTCAAAGATTTATTTGTTATTATAAGTACACTGTTGCAGTCTTCAGACACACCAGAAGGGGGCGTCAGATCTCATTACGGGCGGTTGTGAGGCACCATGTGGTTGCTGGGATTTGAACTCGGGACCTTCAGAAGAGCAGTCAGTGCTCTTACCCTCTGAGCCATCTCGCCAGCCCCGATCGACTTCATTCTTAAAATTGCACTGGCATTTGACTTCCATTAGATTGTTAATACACCAAAGAACTGGGAACTGTCTCTGGTTAGCTAGTTATTCCTGAGATGAAATTTTGATTTCTTCTTTAATATTACCATCCAGGAGAATATCGATCCCATTTACACTAATACCAGTGAGAGTACACCTTCTCTTGCAAAATTATTGTGGTTTAATAAGCAAAACTCAGAATCATGTCTTAATTTACATTTCCCTTTCCAATAGACAGTGGGTATTTTAAGATCCATGAATTAAAATTGGAAAACAAACTGTAGAAAACAAATTTAGGTTTATGACTTTCAACTTAGTTCTTTTTCTTAACTTTAAAGGGTTTTATTCTGGCTTTATTTTTCTCTAGGAAAAGACATTTTAATTCTTGGGATTGTGTGTGTCTGTATGGTGTTCCTGCACACAGGCCTTTGTATCTGCTAGTTAGGCACTCTACCACTGAATTACAATAGCCTCAATCCTCACCTGTGGTTAGGAAATTTTAACACACTCATAATACTGATAATAGCTTATGCAACTGGAAATTCAAGTGGACATTTCTGAGATTTAAATAAATAGGATAATAACTAAATAGAATTACTTTCAGTTTGTGGCCTCAATCTATATAGTTATAATTTGTTCATACTCAGGTGGAAAGCATAATGTTAGTATTAGAGCAGAAAGAAGGAACTTAAAAGCTAGAAGAGCAGCCTAATGCGATGTGAACAATCTCTTTGATATAGCAGTTAAGCCAAAGGGAAAAAATTAATCCACACCTTGTATGTAGACTGTAATAGAAGACTGCCAGTGTTCATCTGTATTACTTTTTGTATTTAAACTGTTAGAACCTGACAATAAAAGAAACAAACTTTATTGTGTTCCTTTATGTCATAAAGTTAGAGCACAATACCATGCTGTCCTTACCATCTCTCCCTGTCTCTGCCTCCTCAGCTCAGAGAAGCCAAACTGGGATTACCATGCGGAGATACAAGCCTTCGGATCTCGCTTACAAGAAACCTTTTCATTGGACCTTCTCAAAACTGCATTTATCAATAGCTGCTACATCAAAAGTGAAGAGGTGAAACGTCAGAACCTTGGCGTAGACAAAGAAGTCGCTCTTCTGAATCTTAAGGACAATCAGGAACTGTTTGAACAAGGGCTGTCTTTTTCACTTCGGTGCCTCACACAGTTTCTTGAAGATGAGTTTCCAGACTTGCCCACCGAAGGCACTGAGAGTCTAGTAAACTTTCTTACTGGCGAGGCAGTTGTCTGTCATGTGGCCAGTAACTTGGCTGTGGAGCAGTTGACCCTCAGTGCGGAATTTCCTGTCCCCCTGCCCGTCTTACGACAGACTTTCTTCGCAGTGATTGGAGCCCTGCTGCAGAGCAGTGGCCCTGAAAGGGCTGCGCTATTCATCAGGGTGGGTACTGGTTGATTACACTTGTTCAGACGTGCTCCCTGCTCCATGTAGACAGAGGGGGAAGTTTGTTTTTCATGTATTCCTTTGTTAGATCTTGGTAGAACTGATTGTTCCTACCCATAGAACTTAGAAAGATCCAAACTGATTTTATGGTAACTTTGTGGTTGTTATTTCAGTTTTCTCTTGCCAATACCCTGGAAAGCAAATAATAAATGCTGGGTTGTGAGTTCAGCCAGAAACTGAAAATACTCTGTAATCTCAACTTTTGCAAGCAATGCTTTAGTGCAAAAAGTTTCAAATTTTGGGCATTTCAGATTTTCAGACTGTACATATTTAATAAGTACATCTGCCATTCATTTCCTATCAATTCTTATGGTAAAAAGGGATTTTGAATTCTGGCCATAATATCCTTTGTTCTAACTTAAATGTTATTTTATGCCCAGGACTTTTTAATTACACAGATGACAGGGAAAGAGCTCTTTGAGATGTGGACCGTCATAAATCCCATGGGACTACTCATAGAGGAGTTGAAGAAGAGAAACATTTCAGCTCCTGAGTCTAGACTCACCAGGCAGTCTGGAAGCACAACTGCTTTGCCTTTATATTTTGTTGGCTTATACTGGTTAGTAAAAATTCATTCTTCACTTTTTAACTTTGACTGGAGGCCTTAAAGATAGACTTCCAGTTTTTAAGTGTTACTTCTAACAGCATTAAAATTGTATCTCTGAGCCGGGCATGTCTTTAATCCTAGGCTAGCATTCAGGAGCTAGAGGCAAGCAGATCTCTGAGTTTGAGGCCAGTCTGTCTCTAGAGAGGCCACCCAGAACTGCACAGTGAGAGCCTGGTGGGGTGGTGGATAGGGTCATTATCTGTTTTTTGTTATTGGTAGTTGTGGTGAGCTTTTTGTTTTTCCCCTTCTGCTATTAATAGAAGACAAGTTATCTATGCTTTACTTAAAATAGTAACTTGAAGATTTTATGTGTGTGAGTATTGGCCTGCATGTATGTTGTTTGCACCACATACATGTGGAGGCCAGAAGTTGTCAGTTCTAAAACTAGAGTTACAGATGTCTGTTAGCTGCTAAGTTCGTCCTGGGAATCAAGCCTGGGTTCTCTGCAAGAGCAACCAGTGCTCTTAAGCACAGAGCCTTCCCTCCAGCTCCTGCCAAGTCACTTTTAGATAGCTGTTTGCTATAGATTTCATGGGATATAAACTAACCTTACATTTCTACATAAAAAAAAAATAGAAGTTTTATTTCTGTCTTGATCTGTTCTTGGCAGCAGCTTCAGACAAGCCTCAGGTGGGAAGAGAAGAGCTTTGCTGTCTGTCCAAGCAGCATTCAGAACCTTCTAGGTTTGCTAAGAGATAAACCTGTCTGAAAGTGATTTCAGGTTTTAAGATTAAAGTGAGATTTTCTTTTTCTCTTTTTTTTAAAGATTTATTTTTATTTATTTTATGTGTATGAGTATACTGTAGCTGCACAGATGGCCGTGAGCCATCATGTGGCTGCTGGGAATTGAACTCGGAACAGCCATGCTCGCTCCAGCGTCATACACTGTAGCTGTCTTCAGATGCACCAGAAGAGGGCGTCAGATCTCACTGCGGGTGGTTGTGAGCCACATGTAGTTGCTGGGGTCCGAACTCAGGACCTTGGGAAGAGCAGTCAGTGCTCTTATCCACCGAGCCATCTCGCCAGCCCTAAAGTGAGATTTTCTAATCTAAGGGACTTGCCATGTAGACCTAGCTGTTTCAAATTCAGAGATCTGCCTGCCTCTGCCTCCCAAACGCTGGCAAAGGAGTGTGCCAGCACCCAGCTCTAATCCTTGTGAACCTCTGATGCTTGGGCTGCCTTGTGCTTTGCCTTGGAGGAACTGGGCCTCATAGGTTGTTGTATTTCTATGAAATGGGGTGGAAGGCATAACTGCCTCATATGTTCTGTCTTTCTGGCATTCAGATCCCTGTCTGTTTTCTTCCTAGTGACAAAAAGCTGATTGCAGAGGGGCCTGGGGAAACTGTATTTGTCGCAGAGGAAGAAGCTGCACGAGTGGCACTCAGGAAGCTCTATGGATTCACGGAGAACAGGCGGCCCTGGGACTACTCCAAGCCCAAAGAGAGCCCGAGAGCAGAGAAAACCAGTGTTGCCAGCTAGGCAGCAGGTTGGGGTGGGGTCGTCACCAATGAGCAAAGCGGTGAGACAGGGCCATAGGCGAACAGCTCAGAATATGGCAGCAGTGTCTCATTGCTCTTACTGTGCCCCCACAATTAAACAGGTGTTTATCAGGTGACAAGCATTTGTTTTGTTTTGTTTTCTGTTTCTCTTACATACTGGTTAATTACTGTGTATAATTTGTACAGCTAGATGTATTTTATTCCCTCCAGCTTTGAAGTATAGTCATATATATCTCATATGTGAAGTTTGTTTGAATAAAAAGCTATTCTTTGAGATATCTTTCCTTTTCTTATTGATGCAAGGAAGGCTGAAAAGGCAGCTGTGCCTGTGAGTGTGGCAGGTTTGAGAGCAAGGGTACAGGATGAGGGCAAGGCCAGGTCTAGCTGAAGGAACTGGACAGCTAAGCGGGCACAGATGGCAGTTCAGGCTACATTGTGATCAGGTACTGAGCTGAGCCCCAGGGACAGTTGGGAGTCGTCTGCCTGTTGGTCCTTGATGCCTACATTTGGTAGTCAGATGCCAGGTCTGGGGACCACTGTAGCAGAAAGTGTCCGTCTCTCCCTAGGGTCCAGGTGAGTTCTTCTAGGCTTGAAGCTGACTTGAGCCACTTGAAGCCCCAGGAGAGTAACAGGATGAGATCAGGGTTTTTGTTTACCCACTCCCCTTCTGGCTTAGGCACCATGGGCTGGCTGCCTCTATAAAAGGCTGCAAATCCTGCTGGCTGGCCGTCTGTCTAGTGTGTACCAGTAGTCCAGGGTGATGTCTGTACCGGCTGTTTCCAGGTTCTTAGTGTTTTGTTCAGTCCTGAAGTAAAAGTCAACCCTGATTGCAAAGTTGCAAGTAAATTTTACTTAAAACAGTAGGAGAAAAATCAAAATAGCCTACGGGGAGCAGCAGGCCATATGAGGGAAGACACTCAGTAGTCATGATTATTGTTTGGGGTTTTCCATCAAGGGATCAAGAGAAGGAGGAGCTGAGTTCCTAAGAGGTGTGCTTGGGTGCATGGTACAAAGAAGGGTGTGGGGGGTAGTCCATCTAAGTAAAGGAGCTGCTGTTTATCACCAACCCAAGTAGACCAAGGGTCCCGGGTTGGCTCTCCTGCCTCCAGTGTGTCTAGGAGGTTCTTGGGTCTTGTATCCCTGCCACAATTTTAAAATGCCAATATGCCCCTAGTGTCTTAATTCACTCCCAATAAGTTATACAATGGTGACTTCTCTGTTTGCAGGAATAAGTTGTCTTATTTTGTGTGCGTGGTGGTGCCAGACAGATGTGTCATTCATGTTCACACAGGTGTGCAATCATAACTCATCCTCAAATGCAGTGAACTCTGCTTGTACAATATCTCCTGAGAACACGGAGAGGGGTCGCTGCAGTTAAGTGCGCTTACTATTGTACAAGACTTTTTTTTGGTTCCCGGCATTCATGAAGTGGCTCACAACCTTCTGTAATAACAATTCCAGGGTGTCTGACACCCCTTCTGGCCTCCTTGAGTACTACACGCATGTGCCCATATGTATATGTTCAAATACATTAAAACAATGAATACATCTTTTAAAATACTGGAGTCTCTCTGGACTAGGTACAGTCTTTGAAACCTTTACCCATTATGGGCTAGTTTACAGAAGAAGCATAGCTCTAAAGCAGACCCTCTGCTTCCCCAGCTTCCAGGCCCACCTGTATCTCCAACAATGCAAATTTTTGTGTAGGGGAAACCTGATAGGTAAAGAGGAGGGGAGGAAATATCCTAGTGCATTTTCAAGTGCTTTATGAAGGGGAGGAAGTTTCGGTAAACAGGTAGGGCCCACACAGGGGAACCCATTTCTACCTGATAAAGCCCAGCTGTTCTAACAGTTTTAAAACCTTTTCTTGCTTTTTCATCCGTCCTGTTATTTGACTTCTGGTTAAAAAAAAAAAAAAAAAAAAGGATTGGGCTGGCAAGATGGCTCAGAGGTTAAGAGCACTGACTGCTCTTCTGAAAGTCCTGAGTTCAAATCCCAGCAACCACATGGTGGCTCACAACCATCAGCAATGAGATCTGACTCTCTCTTCTGGAGTGTCTGAAGACAGCTACAGTGTACTTACATATAATAAATAAATAAATCTTTGAAAAAAATAGGATCTGAGTCATATCTCTGGCACTATTGGGTGGAGACATGACTCTGCACTGCCCTAAATGTCCTATGGTTCTTATCTAGCAGAGAACTCTCAAAGAACAGAGACAACATTCCCTCCCTCCCCACTATACACAGCAAGAGGTAATTCAAAAGGGTCAGTTGGTCATATAAACTGGAAAACACGCCCCAGGAAAACTATTCCAGACACTAGAAGATACAGTGTGTAGCCACATAAGCGCCATAGTGTCATGTAGTGTCATCATAATGGTCTCATTAGCCAGTCACCTGTGAGAGTGTTTTCTTCCTCAGTAGCCACTCTCATGTTATTCTATAATAATCCCTGTCTGTCTTCTACATGGAGCCCTGCATTTCTTCTAAATTCATTTGACAGAGATCCCAAGGATAGGGAATGATTGCAGGCCAGAGCAAGATGGCAGTAACATTCAGCCCCCGAGTCATAAAACCTTGAGTTTGCTTTGTATTGTTTCTGGTCTCTATAGGTCTGCCCCACTTTGAAAACAGGAGCATGAGTCCCCTAGGCCTGTGACAAAAGAGTCGACCCAGCATTCATTCTGAAGCTAGAAAGAAATGCCTTTGAGAGAAGAAGCAATATCGTTTAAAGCTGCGGTCTGAGCAAGGAAGACCTCAGACAGCGGGGCGGAGAAGGCAGCTAGCAGCCTTAGCAGCCTCACCCTCTGCTCAGTCACGTCTAAACTCACCAGAAAAATAAAATCCTCTTGCTGAGACTGGCCAGGAAGGTAGAACCTCTGTCTTGCATTTTTCTTTAACTTTAGGATTTTTTTTTTTTCAGTTTTAACTTAAGCTTCAGCTAACCACAAGGATAACAGACCAAACCCAGCAGTGCAGATGTTTGGCATCTCTATGAGTAAGCTTCACATAGATATCTCCGTAACACCATGGAGTCAGTTATATTGTGTAACACAAGACAAGCATGTTGAACACACCCACCCAGCATGTGCAAAATGCCAGACTCCACCTAGAATCTGTTGCAGGTTTCTTGAAGCATTCTTAGTCTTTGGCGATTTCACTGGCAAACTCAGTAATCCTTTTCTGACTTCTTGCTTAAGACAGCGAGCAAGCCTACAAGGTTGATGGGGAATTCAGTCCCCAGTAGCACCTGGTGACCTTGCTGAATTCCTACCCACACTTGCCTTGCCTATCTTTGGGTACAGGATCTCTGTCTTTAATTTCATTATGATCCCATCTGCATGCTTCCATTGTCATGCCTTCCAAGGATACAACTTCTGATGCCATGACTTCCGGTGCCATGACAAGTGATAATGGTTACAGAGATGACTAGAAAGCATAACAAATAATGTGCGGGTGTATTCCTTCTCTTAGCCTCCCTCCCTGCTCTTATCTCTATAACAGTGGTTCTAAATCTGTGGTTGGAGACCCTTTTGACAAAACTCTATCTCCAAAAATATTTACATTATGATTTACAACAGAATTCAAAGTACAGTTATGAAGTAGCAATGAGAATGATCGTATGGTTGGGGACCACCACAACATGGAAGATCTATATTAAAGGGTCACAGCATCAGGAAGGTTTGAGACCACACTGCCCTCTAAGCTCCCATCCCCTAGGAATGAAAAGTTGAATTCCTAGTCTACTTCCACTTGCTTGATGTTGGCTGAATTCAGAGAGAGGCAAAAGGAAGGACTTTGGGCATAAAAACTGGCTTGTGACACTTCCCTTCAGCTTTCAAGCCTCTAAACCCTGTATATGGATGGATAGATTTACATAAGGAACAAATGTAACTTTAGTATATATAAAATAGCCCGCAAGTAAAAAGACCATATTTTTCATAAGGAATGTACTTTCAACACACTTTTAAGTTAAAAAAAAAAAATCTTTGAACTCAAATTGTAAGGCTATATTTATTTTAAATCTTTTTTTTTTTTTTAAAAACCACTGAAATGCAGCAATGGGCTGGAGCATGGGAAAACCAGCATGCTTCCACAGTTCCATATGAAGTCGTTTAAAACGTTGGATCCATCTCTGCACGACTTTTCCTGACCCCACAAGAATAAACTTTATACATGTGTAGGAGGAGCATGCGGTCTACAGGATGTTGAGTAGAGCGCTCGACTAAGTTCCTCCAGTGCTCACCAGAGTGCTGGCTCTTTGACCAATGCCTTATTCACATTGTATAGGCAATCATAAGACTATCAGGGAAGCCGGGTGGTGGTGGTACATGCCTTTGAGGCCAGCAGTTGGGAGGCAGAGGCAGGCAGACCTCTCTGAGTTTGAGGCCACCTTAGTCTATGGAGCAAGTTTCAGAGCGGTGAGGACTACACAGAAAAACCATGTCTTAACCCCCATTCCCCCCCCCCCCCCAAAAACCCCACAAGCATAAGGGAATTAAGGGAATTATTGAGCTCTAAAGACTGATTGTTTGGCACTGGAGAAAGATAGTCATCTATTACACTTTATTATTATATATTATTATCTCCTGTCTTTTCTCACTCTATTTATTTATTTATTTATTTAGGTTTTTCCAGACAGGGTTTCTTTGTATAGTCCTGGCTGTCCTGGAGCTCACTCTGTAGACCAGGCTGGCCTCGAACTCAGAAATCCGCCTGCCTCTGCCTCCCAAGTGCTGGGATTAAAGGCATGTGCCACCACTGCCCAGCTCTATTTTATTTTTTAAGCCCAAAAGGTCCTACACCAAAAGTGGAAGCTCAAACCTCTAAGGATACATAAGTCATGTTATTTTGCATATTCATTTATGCATTTATATATATTTTACTATATGCATACATAAAATGGAAAACATTATTCTCAACGTCTTAGGTAGCCACAAGAGAATGTACTAGAAATTAGAGTTCTGGTTAAGAACAGTACAAAACAAGGGCTGTTTTTATAGTCCTGGCCTGATCCTGACCACCAGATGGCGCTCCAGCCCTACAGCACAACTTAGGATGTCACAAGCCTAGTGGGGACCACTGTCTTCCTCTTTGGAAAGAAAGGATGAGTGTGTACACAGCGTATGATTATGTCACATGACTTTTCCAGGCCCCGCACAGCTTTACAATTCTATGGAAGTGTCTGCCCGAGCTAGCCCATTTTGGGTTTCCCCTCAGGATGCTGTGGTTAGGAAACCTGATTGATGTATGTATACTTCAACTTCATCTCTGATTTCAAGAGGTGAGTGGTTTCTCATTCCCCTTTTCACTGGGTAAAGGGGAAACCGCACAGATGCTGAAAATAAAACATTTAAAAGTTTTTTTTTACCCAGAAAGTGGTGGATCTGAGTTCAAGGCTAGCTTTGGCACTACAAGTTGGAGGCTTGCCAGCTCTGGAAGACTCCAGTTTACTCCCTCTCCATTTCTTACCCCTCTCCCCTAAAGTCTTTACCACAAAGCACAAACTGACTTGTGGTGAATCAAATCCCAGCGAATGAGAAATACCGAGGCCAGAAGTTCACAAGTTCAAAGCCAGCCTGGGCTACACAGTAAGACCCTATTTCAAACGAACAACAACAACAACAAAAAGTTCAACAACTCACAGCCACAAACTTCTGAAAAAGGAACGCTCAAGTGGTGGTGATTGCATTCACCACTGACACTTGTGTATTCAGTTGCATGACATTCACCACTAATACAAAAACTAGTGTTTTAAGAAAAATGTCCTTGGAGAAAAAACATACCGGAGAAAACTAAAAACTATAGACTTAACTGTCCCTGGCATTGAGGAAAGACTCGCGTGACTTGATTATTCACAGAGTAACTCTTTGCCAGAGTCATGGTATACGAAAATTGCAAATTGTTCTAGTACATTTGATTCATTCTCATTGTTTCTCTGCAGACAAGATGAGGTCATCTGTAGATGGAGAAAAGGTTACTTTAAAACCTGACTGAGGGCCGGGCGGTGGTGGTGCATGCCTTTAATCTCAGTACTTGGGAGGCAGAGACAGGCAGATTTCTGAGTTCGAGGCCAGCCTGGTCTACAGAGTGAGTTCCAGGACAGCCAAGGATACACAGAGAAACCCTGTCTCGATAAAAACAAAACACAAAACAAAACAAAACCTGACCGAGAATAGCTTACTGAGAATGCTTCCTCTACATAGGTACCTGTGCATCAAGACAGAACACCACAGAGGCCTGGAGACATTCCCAGTGACCTACAGCTAATGAGACAAAGGGAGAAAACGCTCAGCTGACCACGCCGATGAACTGAGTACATGGAGATGTTTATGGGAAGCCTGATGGGTGGCCATGAGGATTCAGTTCTTGGCTCTAAGACAGTTGTCGCATTCTTGGAAGGGCTGTTCCTAAGCCCATCACATTTTTAGCTAAGAGCTAGGCTCACTGACTCCAGATGGAGGCTGGACTGCTAAAAGTTCACTTCTATTTTGCCCCTTGATAGTCGGTTAATCTCATTTGCAAGTGTTAATCAACAGTTCTGCGGGTATAATGGAGAACTGTGATTTCTGTTTAGCAAGCTTCTCATTTAAATCACATCTGTATCTTTCCTCAATCCTCAAGAGACAAGGGGAAAGTGGTTTGGCAAATGCTGGAGGGGATGTGGGTTGTGGGGATTGCAGATTGACCCAGTCACTCTGAAAATCAGTGTGGAGAATTCTCAAAAAGTTAAAAATAAATCTGCCGTATGAGCTAGTTATACCATTCCTGGGCATCTGCCCAAAGGCCCAACATCTTACTCCACAGATACTTGCTCACCAACATCTTACTCCACAGATACTTGCTCAGCCATGTTCACCGCTGCTCTGTTCACAGTAGTTAAGAAGTGAAGACCATGGCCTTCATCCAATGAATGGACAGTAAAGATGTGGTACATATACACTATGTACTTTATGGATACCATTCAGCTGGAAGAAAATGAACTCATGGATGGGTAAGGGCATATAAATGAATGGAACTAGAAAATCATTGAATGAGGAAACCCAGACCCAAGAAGACAAATGCTGCATGTTTCCCATCATCTGAGGTTCCTAGCTCCAACTACTGAGGTGTGAATATATAACCTGGGGTAACTGCAGAAATCAGGAAAGTAAAATGGGGACAAGGGGACTGAGGAGAGGGAAAATTGGGGTGGGGGTAGTTTAGGGACAGAAGAGGGAGATGAATACAGAAGGGAGACTACAATAACCATAAGGATGTCTGAAAGTTGTAAGGAATCAGTGTTATCTAGCTACCTAATATCTATAATATATGTGAATCTATACATACATATGCAGTTTTATTTACTTTTGAGACAGGGTTTCTCTATGTAGCTCTAGATGTCCTGGAATTCTCTCTGTAGACTAGACTGCCCTCAAACTCAGAGATTCATCTGCATCTGCCTGTCAAGTGCTAGGCTTAAAGGTCCGTGCCACTATGCCAGCTACATATATGAATACAATGTTCCCATGTAGGCATGCCTTGGCAGTAACCAACAGCTTTCTAATTGGAATTAAGACCCATTCAAGAAGAGGGAAATCATGCCTGGAACTGGAAACCTAGCCAACTATCTAGGGTTAGTGACGTGGATCTTGGGGAACCTACAACTGCTACTTTACTAAACCATCCCGATCCCCAACTATACTCTAACTATTATCCTAATACCCACAGATAAGCGTAGACCTCACCCCTCATTAAGCAACCATCCTTTGGCAGCAGGATCCCATTACAGAAAACTACAACCAAAAAAAAAAAAAAAAATGCAGAGTTGTGAAACCCAGTCCCAACTGATATGTCTCTAACACAACTCCTGTATCTAAGACTCCATGAAGACTGTGGAAGACAGGGCAGAAAGATGAAGAGCCAGAGGTACAGGAAGTTGGCTAAGACAGTGTGTCTCCTGGTGATGAAGATTCAACACCATGGCTGCCTAAACATGACCTGAACAAGGAATGCACCAAATAGACATGCTAGTGTAGAAGGAGGAAAGCTAATAAGCTCTCAACCCCAGACAAAGTCCTACAGGCAACGGAGGAAGGCTGAGAGCAGGAGAAAGTCAAACCCGGGGAAGACCACATGATCCAATACCAAACAGTGAGTCCTGAAACACACATACAAGTAACATTATCCACACCAAGAAGGTTGTGTTTACATATGTAGGAACACACACACACACATCCTAACACTTAAAGAAAAAGAGGCCACAAATTTGAAGGAGAGCAAGGAGGGCAGGTAGCACATGGCGGGGAAGGTTTGAAGGGAGGAAAGGGAAGGAGCCAATGACATAATTATAACATCAAAAAAATTAAATTAAAAACCCTTTTATTTCCTTTGGTTTTTCGAGACAGGGTTTCTCTGTGTAGCCCTGATTATCTCGGAACTCACTCTGTAGACCAGGCTGGCCTCGAACTCAGAAATCCGCCTGCCTCTTTAAAAATACTTTTAAGAGTACATTAGTTTGGGAGTCTTCAGGAAGGGCTTCTCAGAGTACCTGCCTAGTCCACACAAAACCCCAGTACCATATAAACTGAGCATGGTGACCCATAGCTATAATCCCAGCACTTGTGAGTTAGAGGCAACAGGCCCAGAAGGTCAAGATTATCCTCAGCTACAGAGAGTTTGAGATCCTGTCTGAAAAAGAACAGCAATGGCTACCCACATCTACCCAGGTCAATTCTCAGTAGGCAGACAACACAACATATCAACACTCACAGGAAACTAAAGAACATGGCTAGGCTATCACCCACAACTTAGCCAGCTCTCATCTCTCCCACAGGTCACTACTGATGGGACCTGGAGGGGAGTGTTCGGTGCCTTTGTTGACTCACGGAGCCACTGCAGTTCTTCAAACCCCTTCATATGAAGCTTGCGAGTCACTCAGTTCTTCAGAACAAAACAAAACAAAACAAAACAGCAACAACGACAATATTAAAAAAAAAAACAAAAAACCAAAAAAAAAACACAAAGTGACAGGCATAAAGGATACTCCCTTGAACCCTATTGTAAAGTTCTGGATGATTGGAATTTTTTTCCGGGCCACCTGTCATCATTTACTTCATGGGACAAACACTTGATAGGCCAGTAAGACACCAGAGCATCTAACATATCTGGGTCAGTGTCTGCTCTCATTTTCCAGTGTCCCGGGCAAAATTGAAAGTGCCCATCTCATTAAGTGACAGAGAGTTATTTCACTGGTAGTTGCCTCCATTTTCCCCTAGGTCTACCATTTTGTTACTTTAAGAAAATTGCAGCCGGCTTCTTGCTCAAACGCAGTGTGGCATCTAATCTATGGTAAATCATTCGCTCAACCATGTCTACAGAGTAAAAGTAGTCTCTCGCAGGCCTGTAATTTTCCTAGCAGTCTCCATATCTTAAATGGATCCCTGTTTTCCTCCAAGGAAAAGAGCTTTCAGAAAATTGATATTTTTGAAGACAAGGCCTGCAGACTCATTGGCTTAAATATGCCACAAGGGAAAAGGCTACACATTTAAAAAAAAAGATGAGAGGAACATTTCCTCTCTGGGCCCAGGGATTGCTAACAGGTTTGATCCTAGAAGTCATCTAGGAACAGTGTGTGTGCGTGTGTGTGTGTGTGTGTGTGTGTGTGTGTGTGTGTGTGTGTGTGTGTGTGTGTAGAGGGACACTAGTAGAGCTGGTGGAGTTAGGAGAACTAAGGGTTCTCAAAAGGGGACAGCCTGGTACTCTGATGTCATGACTTCCCAAGTTCTGAGTATCACTGCATGTTGAAACTTTACCAGACACTTGACAACTTGATGTAACCAGTATGGCCAACATACTCTTGGAGACAAGAGAGCAGCCCATCTCTACACAACACACTAGGACCATCCCAGCACCTCTACACAATATTCCAGTGTCTCTATGCAACACACTAGGACCATCCCAGCACCTCTACACAATATTCCAGTGTCTCTATGCAACACACTAGGACCATCCCAGCACCTCTACACAATATTCCAGTGTCTCTATGCAATACACTAGGACCATCCCAGCACCTCTACACAATATTCCAGTGTTTCTATGCAACACACTAGGACCATTCCAGCATCCAACCAACTCTCTAGTTCTGTTTAGAAGGAGCACTGATAGGGAGAGTTGGAAGTCCAGGGACTGTTTGGCTCTGTAGACACTTGAACATCTCCCTTAGATTCATTTCCATTTTGTCCTGCTTCTGTATCTCATAAGTGCACTTGAAATAGGCAAGCAATTGCTAAGAGCGTAACTGTGTCTGCCCATCCCAAGTGTAGCTGGGAAGAGGACCCCTCCTCAGCACGTGACGTCTGGTAAACACCGGTGAGGTCTATGCTTTAGGGGTCAACCTAACTGGAAGAAAAAAAATATACCCATGTATGGGGTAAAGCATTGTTCCTGGGTTTGTCTTTGAAAATACTTCCAGAAGGCTGGGCGGTGGTGGCGCATGCCTTTAATCCCAGCACTTGGGAGGCAGAGGCAGGCAGATTTCTG
>NW_022196896.1:105481096-105492159 GCF_008632895.1 Mastomys coucha
AAAAAAAAAAAAAAAGAAAAGAAAATGCTTCCAGAAGACTGGCATTTGGATCAGTGGACAAAGGAAGAGCCACCTTCACTCAAGAGCCGGGAGGTGGTGGCACACGCCTTTAATCCCAGCATTTGGGAGGCAGAGGCAGGCGGATTTCTGAGTTTGAGGCTAGCCTGGTCTACAGAGTGAGTTCCAGGACAGTCAGGGCTATACAGGAAAGAAAGACCCTGTCTCAAAAAAAAAAAAAAAAAAAAAAAAACGAGCTGGGTGTGGGATGATATCATCCCATCCATCGAGAGTAATTAAGTTAAGCTAGGACCATACAGGAAAGGCAACATGTCCT
The DNA here is from genome assembly GCF_008632895.1 of Mastomys coucha. Classification (NCBI taxonomy): domain Eukaryota; kingdom Metazoa; phylum Chordata; class Mammalia; order Rodentia; family Muridae; genus Mastomys; species Mastomys coucha. The sequence continues at coordinate 105,481,431 of NW_022196896.1, forward strand.
CTCTTCTGGGAGTGGGACATTCACCTCCTGACTGGACATCTGAGCCCCCAGGTTCACAAGCCCTTGGCCTCTGATAGAGTTACATCATGGCTTCTCCACCTTGGGCCTTAGGATTTGGAATGAGCTGTGTTGTCGTCACCTTTGGTTCTCCAGCTTACCAATGGTGTGCTGCAGGAGTCTTGGCCTCCATGTTCATAGAAGACAATTTCTGTAAACAAACCCCTGCCCTCCTGGGTCTCTTCCTGTAGCATATTAGTTCTTTACCCAGAACTTTCCAAACGATACAGCACGTGAGCAAATGACACACAGGAGACGACAGTATACCACTTCATTCCACTGCCACTTGTGCTAGAGTTTTAAGTAACTCACAATGTATTATTGACTCAGGGTGGAAGAGAACCCACCAGGACCAACTCGAGTAGGCATTACTAACATTTGGTAGAATGTATGAACTATTCAAAATAGGGTTTTGGCATTGACTTCCCCTTTTTCTGTGGCTATAAAAACACACAATTAAGTAGTTGCAAACAACACAGTTTAGTCTACTTTACGAGTAATGATTATGATAAACAACAAGGTCAAATCACATTGAATATGACTGACATTTTGATGTAGAATAAGGCGTGGAGCTCCTGGGCTTAAAAAAAAATACATTCTTAAGTTTTGACAAGAAGTGCTTTATATAGTTTTACATTTGAGGTGTGTGTGTGTGTGTGTGTGTGTGTGTGTGTGTGTGTGTGACGGCCAGAGAACAACTGGTGGGAGTAAGTTCTTTTTCCACCATGTGGGTCCTGGGGATCAAACTCAGGTCCGCCAGCCTTGGCAGCAAGCTCCTTTACCTGCTAAGGCGTCTCACTACTCCAAAGTTTTCAGCTCTTCTGATGACAGGCTGTATAAGCCAGGACCTCATTTTAGAATACCCCGTGCATGGCCACAAAAATGTGATGTTTAAATTCCAGGTGGAAAACTGTCTCCCTGAATGAAACAAAAAAAACCGTAAATTCAAAGAGCAACCATTTCAGTGGTCACCAAAAACCAAACGTTTACCGTGGCTTAGATTTTTGAAGAGACAGAGGTGTCCAGACATTTCTTTCTGTACTTTATAAAGAATAAAGTCTGTGGAGAATCCTTAGCTACTGCTCAAGTGAACCGCAGCTGAGAGCAGAGCTGGGATTGCCGTAACAGTCGCTGCTGGAAAAGCTCCATAAATGGAGAAGCATCCAGACGAGGAGCGGGGACTGCTTGCCAGGTGGCAAGAAAAAGAACAGAACAAGTCTGGGCTTTGAAGCTCCTGCAAGCTGCCTAAGGAGAAAGGCTTCTTACCATAGGAGGTTGAGGTAAGGTTTTTGAAAAGGCTGTTTTTTTTTTTCTTTTTCTTTTTTAATATCATTTTCTTCAAACAAAGAAATGGCCTCTTTTAAATTTTTTACTACTTGGAACACTTTATTTTTTTTACTCTGTACAAAATACAAAAATGCCAATCCAAGGAGTACAGACCAGTAGTGACAGGCACGTGGCTTGACAGCAAATTGTGTCCAGCGAGACGTTAGTTTTCCAACTTTATTTTAGTGAACACATGCAGTATATAAAACAACAAGAGCAACACCAACAGAAACAACACACCAAGAGGCTACGGCTTTTTGCTAGCTCCACCCCTTACCACCTTCAAGCCTTTGGGTGGAAGTGAGAGGAAAAAGAATTAAAAAGGCAAATGATATTGTTTTCCATAAAAACATAAAAACTGCTATAAAATGTCTTTTTTTTTTCCCCTCCTGTCACACTGATTAAACCACTCCCGGAAAGTCACACATATAAACAAGAACAAAACAAAAATGCTGAACTTGACAGACAGCAAATAATCGAGAGAGTTGTTAACCTAGGTAACTGATCAGTAGTTTAAAGGAATCCTCTAGACACCGTGAAATCCGCCTGTTCATCCTGCAGTACAGCATCCCAGCCGTCTTGCCCTTTCTTCTGACACAGCCCTGACCAGAAACACTTGCGTCACTTAACTGTGGCTATGAACCAGTTTCAAAAAAGAAAGCAGTGTATAAAAATATTTAACAGAACTATGAAAGATGTGGGGAAGGGGGATCTTTCTTCAGAGCAAAGTCGTCTTGGCTTTGCGTGGCTTTCTTTTGTCTGTCCTTCAGGGTTTGTTCACTTGCCCCAGGAACAAGATGGCACCTAGAGGGTTAAAGAGAGACAATGTCTGACATCATAAAATCAATTTGTGGTGCAGGATGGAGGGTGTTGCATGCTGGACAGAGAAGGGTCCACGGCTAACCTCTTGCTCGGCTGTGCCGTTCTTTAGAACTTTCTCCAAAGGCAGAAATAGTCTCTGCCTTCACTGTGCAAGGGACGACACAAGCCCTACTCAAACGAGGAGCTGAGTTGAGGACAGTATGACCAAGACGTTGACATTTTAATTATGTGTCATTTTAATAGAGTTTAGGTTAAGTAGCCACAAGTGGCAAGAAGCTCCAGTATTGGACTAGTTGGCTCTGATACATTAATGAGGACATATCAACCATGAGATAAAAGAATAAGGGACTATACCTTCTGATTAAAATACCAGCAAAAGAGAACATGCATTAGCACTGCAGTGCATGGATGTGACGCCAACCTTCCCATAGAGGCAGGCTTATACGTCACATTAAATAAAAATGGGGGAGCTGTTACTATCCTTATCTTACTTTTAAAAAGAACTATTCTGGTTATGTGTGTGTGTGCCTGTGTGAGTTTATGTGCGCTGAATGTATGTGGGTGCCTACAAAAGCCATAGGGCATCAGATCACCTGGAACTAGAATGACTCATAGTCAGTCATAAGCTACTAGGGGCGCTAGGGACAGAATCCAGGGCTCTGTAAGAGCAATAAGCACTGTTAACAACTGAGCCATTTCTCTGGCCCTACTATCCTTTTTAAAGTTATTTATCTTTAAAAAAATATTATCGGGGCTGGCGAGATGGCTCAGCGGGTAAGAGCACTGACTGCTCTCCAGAAGGTCATGAGTTCAAATCCCAGCAACCACATGGTGGCTCACAACCACCCATAATGAAATCTGATACCCTCTTCTGTGTACTCATTTATAATAATAAATAAATCTTTAAAAAAATATTATCACTTAACTAAGAAAAATTTTCATATAATGTATTTTGATCAGTTATTTTTATAAAAAGACTTATTTTTATTTATATGAGTACACTGTAGCTGTCTTCAGATACACTAGAGGAGGGCATCGGATCCCATTACCGATGGTTGTGAGCTACCATGTGTTGGCTGGGAATTGAACTCAGGACCTCTGGAAGAGCAGTCAGTACTCTTAACTGCTGAGCCATCTTTCCAGCCCTTGATCAGTTATTTTTAGTGGGTTGATGGGACAGCAAAGTAGATGAAGTGTTTGCTGCATAAACATGAGGACTTGGGTTCAATCCCAGCACCCACAGAAAAAGGCAAATGTTGTGATGCATACCTATAGCTTATAATTTCACAGAGACAGAAAGAGGTTTGGGGGCTGGCTAGCCCGCCTAGCCTAATCTTCAAGTCCTAGGTCCCTATCTGGAAAAACTGAGGACAGATGGCACCTAGGGAATGATAAACAAACTGAATTTGACCCTTGTCCTTCACACATTAATATATTTGCACATGTATCCATACAGCTGCTCTCACTCAACTTGCGCCCAGACACACACACACACACACACACACACACACACACACACACACTACATACATACACACATACATACATACACACACGTACATATACACACCCCACACATATATACATATAACACACACACACACACACACAGAGACAGAGAGTAAAGAATCAAGTCCAATTTAATATACGTACTGTAGAGCTAAGACATTTTGAATGGACAATCCCTAAGGCATAGATATTCCTAATATCTGAGTGGCCTCATAGAAGTTGAAGACACAGAGTTTGTTGTGATATTTAAGGTATTTTTAAAACTATGAAAACATAGTTTCAATCAATGTCAAGGGTTTCAAAGGGCATGCTGCACCTTTTCAAATGTTAAAAGCCACCAGCCTCTTCCAAATCTACAATCTGGGCCATAGTTAAAAGATCCCACCAAACTCTGTAACACAGACTTCATTTTCTTCCCTCTTTAAAGTGGGGGGTGCTGGGGGGAGGCATCTGTAGTGTCTCCTATAGATGACACTAAGAAAACAGATCAAGGGCCACATTGATGGTGTGCCACTAGAGCTATAATGGGCCATTCTGCACACAACCAGCCGGGCGATGAAACAGAAGAGGCGCTCACCTGTGGGATTGTGTCGGATGGAAAACAGGAAAGGCCTGTCCACTATAAACCAGGGAGGCGACGACCTTGCAATTAAGATTGCAGCTATGGAAAGAAGAAGAGATGATGTTATCCACTAAGCACCAGGGCAGTGGCAGCACCCAGAGGCTGGTGTCTGAGGACCTGTTTGCTTTTTCTCCTAAGTTGGCATGCTATAATGGTCTCAATGATCACTACTGGGCTGGCCTTTTCAGTTACTTTCTCGCTAATTCTGTAAAAGCCCCATCTTCACAATAAATGTTCTTAGTTCTCATAGATTTAGGGGAGTGAGTGCATGACAAACACACCATAGCTCTTACGACAGAGACTGCCACCAAATGAGCATCCAGAGAATATTTGCTGTTATTATGAGCTATTTTTACTCACACCATCTGCTGTGCTGATAAAGGCCTCTGGACCTCTTCAACCTACCCACATCCTTTCTGCATATCAAAGGCCGGCTCGGAATGCTTAACTGTCGGTTCTGTGCCTTCTCCTCTGGTATATCATTTAGATGCCCTTTGTGACAGCAATGCAGACTGCTCATCTGCACCTGCTACATTACACCACCGCTCAGCTCATTAGCTGCAGATATCTGACTTAGAAAACAACCTTTTGTTATTCGTGTGATAGTGGGGATAGAACCCAGGACAATGTGACCACTAAGCAAGTCATTTGCTACCAAACTACACCTTAGCCTGTAAGAAAGGTTCTTTGTTTGTTTGTTTGTTTGTTTTTTGTTTTTCGAGACAGGGTTTCTCTGTGTAGGCCTGGCTGTCCTGGAACTCACTCTGTAGACCGAACTGGCCTCAAACTCAGAGACCCGCCTGCCTCTGCCTCCCAAGCATTGGGATTAAAGGCGTGCGCCACCACTGGACACGTCTTAGACCTGCCTACTTTGACCAATGGCTGGCCCTGTTTAACAAGACCAAGGCAAGGCTAAGGAAGGAGAGATGGCTAGTTTAACTACTTGTGTCTGGTATGCTGGCTCAGCACGTGGCTCAGACTTCTGAAAGGCATGAATGACATGGCTTGCTCTTAGAAAAGGAATACTCAAAAATTAGGCCGGGCAAACTGCTTCACGCAGAATTACAATTAGATAGCATTCAGTACAGATTGCTATCTCCCTAACATTCCTACATTGAGGCACTAGGCTCCTAATATGATTAAGTTCTCTGGTCTCTGTCTTTGTTAGGGGAGCTGACTAATTCAGCAGCCACAGAGTGCCGACAGAGAGCCCCAGATTTGGTCTAGCATTCTGCTGTAGTGGTCTTTAAATTCCTAGTACAATTCAGAACAAGGGAGTCTATATTCCCATTCGCACAGGGCTCCTCTACAAATCATGTAGCCGGTCCTGACCGGAACGGTAGTTGGCAAAACAGACAAATCATTTTTGGCAAATTTAACATGTAGCAGCCACCTAGTGAAGACAAAAGGTATTTAAAAAAAAAATCAAAACTTGTATTCTAGGTCTTTATGTTAAGTGCATTTTTTTTGTTTGTTTGTTTTTTCCAGACAGGGTTTCTCTGTGTAGTGCTGGCTGTCCTGGAACTCGCTCTGTAGACCAGGCTGGCCTCAAACTCAGAAATCTGCCTGCCTCTGCCTCCCAAGTGCTGGGATTAAAGGCGTGAGCCACCACCGCCCGGCACGTTAAGTGCAATTTTAAAGAAACAAAAAAAAGATAGCATTTATTCAGGAGGTGATAAGGTGCTGACTCTATAGAATAAATGATAACTTTGTTTCATGAGCAGCAATAGTCAACCATCCAGCAGGATGTTCAGTGAAGCTAGTCTATGAGTTTACAATTTCATAATCCAATCTTCTTATCTTATTACATGGATGACTGATGGTATTGCTGGTGCTGGTGGAGACAAGCTTAGGGCTTCCTTCCTTATAATCTGCCAAGAGGACAGATGCAGATGTTCTAATGATTAAAGAAGGCTGCCCAGCAATCCTGGTACACTCCTGTAGGCAATGCTGATTCTTTGCATTGTCCTGGGGAGACTTGAGGAGCTATGCTCCTGGACTTGCTGTTGTGTTTCAACCTAAAGATGAGCCTTTCGGGCTGGTAAAGTAGCCAGATGGGCTTTATCCTGCTGAGAGCAGGGACCAACATGCAATGGTACTCAGATAGGTCCATACTGCCAACCCCTGGTTTGATAAATAAAGCTTTATTGGAAGACTGGCTGAGCCATCCCCACTCAGGTGCACACCGCTGGTTGCTTTCTTGCTGTATTTGCAGACTTGAGGATTAGGGCTGAAGACAGTGAGGCCTGCATGGCTGAAATAACATGCCAGCTATCTCTTCCCAGGGGGATGGTGGCTCCCTTCCTAGATGAAATTCTTACACTAACATGATTCATCTTTTCTCAGTGTTAAGTGTTCAAACTCATGGTGTTGTATATGGGGGGCAAGTACTCCACTACTGAGCTAAACCCCTGATATTAACATTGTCATCGTCGTCGTTTTTGTTGGCAGCATCATCAACTACTTTATTTACCCATACTGCTGTCTCCAAGGCTCCTTCCTACCTCTTCCTCCTCCTCCTCCTCACCACCACCACCACCACCACCACCACCATCACCACCACCAGGAACTACTTCATAAATCCATACTCATTGCTGTCTCCCAAGGGTCAGCTTTCAAGGCTCCCTAGATGTCTGCTAAGCTGAGGAGTGAACCTGGAGTGTGTCTGCTCTCCTATTGGATGTGACCTTGCCACTTACTTGTTGCTGCCGAAGCTTTGGTTCCATCTTCACTGACTTCAATTTTTGCTTTTTGCAAGATGTGAGAGACATGAAGGCTCTCTGACCCTGTTCCCAGAAAACACAAAATCAGCACTTTTTTTTGATGAGCATCCCATCTACAGCTATCAGGAGTAACCTCAAAGCCATGGCAAGTTCCAGTTTATGAAAAGGGTCAGAAGTAACTTGGTAGTTCTGCAGATTGAGGGCCGTGTGTGCCTGTCACTTGCAGTAGATTTCAATTTCAGCTAAATGATTTGCAATCGTTACTTCTGGGGTGGACTCCCAGATCCCCAAATGTTTTAGCACCTCTAATCACTTCAACTCAGATGACTATTAATTTTATTTTAAACATGAAAGGAACAGAGATCTATAAAGATGCCTTTTTCCAGAAGAAGAGAGACAATAAATAATCCAACTAGACGGTCTGTCCCCGAGAGAATTTTGGATGGGGAAACTGAGGCTCACAAGGTTAAGAAATCTGTCCCTAGTCACATGGGTAGTTAGGCGCAGGAAGTGCTGGCTTTCATAGCCCCAGACCCAGTATCTGCCAGCACAGCAATATGAGAAGGGAACTCCTGGGAAGGGCCAGGCACAGATCTGCAGCTAGCTGTGTCTCGGGGATCCTCCAGTGAATTCAGTTCCTTCAGATTCAAAAAGAACCAAACAAATCTCAGGGCTGCTTCTATCCAAAAGGACACCAACTCTCATCAGCATGAGCCCGATAGGAATTGGGTCTGGATAAAGAGAACAAAAGAACTATTTTTTTTGGGGGGGGGACCTGATTTTGCATTGTCTGCTCAAATAGCCAGCTCTAATATGGCTAGCTGAGAGCAGGTGCATGTTCATCTGGCTCAGGCCACCTACAAGGTTAAAGAGAACAGCTCGAGAAGATTCAGGGTGCCTGGTCCTCCTATTTAGTATTCAGACTATACCAGGTGATTGTGAACAAGAAGTGCTTCTTTCTCAAACTTTATTAGGTCAAGGATCCCATTAAAATAAAGGTGTGATCCAGGGGTCTGGATCCGAACCAAGATACACATTTCTAACAGGATTTCTAACAGGCTATGCTAATGTGTTGGGTTGGGAACCAGGAATGGAGAGAGACTGGGAAGATGGATCTGTAGAGCTCCAGTTCCAGCAAGGGTGTGAGGGTGGGCTAGGGGTGAGGGGGCAAGTGCTTCTCCCTTGGGAGATATTCAGATACTCTTGAGTGTGCAACTGGGGTTGATAATCAAACTAACTCTCTACCAGTCGAGGGTTAAAATACACTGGAGTACTTTGCATGTCCAAGCTATGGCTCGCCATTGGAAATTGTGTTCTAAATGTAGAAGTCAGAGGCCTGACCCATTCGAACAGTTCCAGGCTGAGTAACGCGTAATGGCAAACACAGAGAGATGATGCTAGGTATGTGTTACGAACAGTTGCTTAGGGGAAGGACAGTCTCAATCAGACATATTGAATTTGTTAGTTCAGACAAATGGCAAAACACATTTCTGGATACAAGGCAAGCCTACAGTTGCTCTGTGAAAATAAGATAAATGTTTGAGAATTCAAAAATCTTCAGTTTTTTTTTTTTCAAACTCAAGGGAAAAATTTGTATTCAAAAGTAAAGAACATGGGCTGCCGAGATGGCTCAGCGGGTAAGAGCACTGACTGCTCTTCTGAAGGTCCTGAGTTCAAATCCCAGCAACCACATGGTGGCTCACAACCACCTGTAATGAGATCTGATGCCCTCTTCTGGTGAGTCTGAAGACAGCTACAGTGAATTACGCAGGAGCAAGCAGAGCCGACAGAGGTCCTGAGTTCAATTCCCAGCAGCCACACACATGATGGCTCATGGCCATATGTACAGCTACAGTATACTCATACACATAAGATAAATAAATATAAATCTTTAAAAAACATAAAGAACAATGAAGTCTTAACTAAGAGGCAAACTCTGGGGTTACAAATTTTCTTAGGAGTAGAGCACTTGTCTAGCAAGCATACAGACGTGGGTTCAAGTCCCAGCATGGAAGAAGGAAAAAACATCCAAGTGTGTGGGTACCAAGTGATGCAGAAGTCCTGATCCTGGTGGTCCCTCAGGCCTCACATGAGATTCGGGGAGGAAAGGATGAATGCTAACTGAACCCTTGACACTCAACAGCATCCTTTGACAATGCATCTAAACTAAACTAACTAAAGTTTGCACAGGTTTAGGGCAACACCCTCCTGATTTTGCTATGTCTTTTTTTGAGCAAAGAAGGACCTGCAACATTTTCTTGAAGTTTACATTTTAAGCTGGACATACTTGTTATCTTTGCAAAATTTGCCTTTGACGGCTCAAACATCTCAGTAATGCCAAGGGCTTTCAGTGGCTCCTTCAGATCTGTTTGTGCCACAGCTGTGAATCTATAGGAAAGCAGAAAACATAGGGAGGGTGATTCAAACATGCTGCAAGTGATTCAAACATGACAAAAATAGTGCATAGTTTGAAATAGATTCTTTAAGTAAGACCTTGTCATCACTCTGAACTGCAGCCTGACTTCTTCTTCTTTTTTTTTTTTTTTGCTTTTCGAGACAGGGTTTCTCTGTATAGCCCTGGCTGTCCTGGAACTTACTCTGTAGACCAGGCTGGCCTTGAACTCAGAAATCCACCTACCTCCACCTCCCAAGTGCTGGGATTAAAAGTATGCGCCACCACTGCCTGGCTGCAGCCTGACTTCTAAACCTAACATTTAAATGCCAGGTAAGTAGACAACACACCCTGTACTCACAGTGAGCAGGGCCATCCAGGTGTGCCAGGCAGTCTATGCCAGGTACTTAGTTAAACATTATTCAGTGGCTTTCTATAAGAGTGCATTTAACATTTAAGATGTCTTTATTTTTATCCTTTGGGTGTATATGGATTTTTCCTGTATGCAAGTATGTGCATGTACATCTGGCCTCAAGGAAGCCAGAAAAGGGCATCAGGTCCCCTGGAGCTGGAGTTATAGATGGTTGTGTGCCACCATGTGGGTATTAGAGACAGAATCCAGGTTCCTGGCAAGAGCAGTGAGGACTCTTAGCCATGGAGCCACCTCTTCACACCCTCAGGACAAGGACTTCGGATATTTGTAGATGTACTACACTGACTACTCAAGATTTAAAAGCTATTAGGATTCTTTGTTCCCACTGAGGTGTGGATAGACGCTCCGAATTGTGGGAAAGCTGGTAATAATGAGAAGTTCACAGAAAGGAGACAGATTCCACCCCCCCCACCCCCAACTCACACACACTGGAAAAAAGTGTTCTTTGAACTGTCAAAAATTATGATGCACACAGAAATGGGTTTGTTCTTGTCCCAGTCTCAAGTCAAGTCATAACATCAGAAATTCCATATACTTATTTAAAGATTTATTTATTTATTATATGTAAGTACACTGTGGCTGTCTTCAGATACCCTAGAAGGGGGTGTCAGATCGCTTTACGGATGGTTGTGAGTCGCCATGTGGTTGCTGGGATTTGAACTCAGGACCTTCGGGAGAGCAATCGGTGCTCTTAAACACTGAGCCATCTCTCCCCCCCACCCCCCGCCCCTAGAAATTCCATCTTTCCTTTGTGGGTATAAGAGGAGGCTGGGCGGCGGTGGCGCACACCTTTAATCCCAGCGCTTGGGAGGCAGAGGCAGGCGGATTTCTGAGTTCGAGGCCAG
>NW_022196896.1:105492317-105509431 GCF_008632895.1 Mastomys coucha
AAAAAAAAGAGAGAGAGAAAAGCTGCTTTGCATACTGATAGAATACAGTCTCATGCGCTTTGGTCTTTAACAGCTTCTAGTGGGTACGTCCTGAAGGATCCGTGAAGTTCCTTATCTCACCAAGCTCCTTCAACTACTGTGTTCTAATCCACACCATGTGAAGACATGTGTGCATTTTTAAATTCTCAAATGGAAAAAGCCATGTCAGAAGTTGTCGCGGACTCATGCAGAAATGCACTCATGGGGAAATCTAAGGCCAGGGCTGCCTGCTCTCCTTTAGTATCGTTGTTGTTGTCTCACCACAAATAGGCACTACGGGGTCTCAGAGAAAGCATTCAGAAAACACAGCCTGGTTCTCTCTAAAGCACACTTTCCTTAAAACCATCTTAGCACCCAGTTTCTAGTATACACTATGACAGCTGTCCCCTGAGCAGCGCATCCATCCTTTCTTTTTTAAGGAAAGGGGCACTCACTTGGGCAGGACCAGCTGCATCCTCTTGGGTACCATGGTGTTCATCCAGCTATCGATGGTCTTGGTACTGATGTGGGGGATGATGGCAGACAGTGGGGTGGAGCTCTCTGTTGGCAGGGCGATCAGCATGCTGATGCTCTCACCATGGTAGGGCAGCTCAATGAAGTTGTACCATAAGCCATTTGGGGTGCTGGTAGACCCTAAAGAAACCAGAGGCAGATTTAGTGTATGCCTAATGACTTCTATGGGGGAAGGGTGGGGGTGGGGGGACAAGTGGCTGGTGGTCACCAGGGAAGCCGTAGGAGAGAGACAGTAATTCAGCTTACAGAGCTCCCTTTGCTACAAATAGCACCCTCAGAAGGACAAAGATAAGGACAATGACTTCTTTCTTCCCTGGTGTAGAATTCTCTGTCTTCAGTCTAGACAGAACGCCTCTGGGCATCGCTAAGCTCACTTTGATTCTGCTGAGTGGAATGTAAGTAGACCATTAGATCGGTGCTCACTGCACAGTGCTTCATAAGAAGTTGACCTTTAATATTGGTTAAAGAATAAATTAAAACACTTTCGAGTTTTGCTTTGTTTTTTTTTTTTTTTTTACATTCTACTTTGTTTTAGAAAATATGTTGTATTGTATTTAAGGTATACATTATGACTGCCGAGACAAGACATAGACAGTAAAAGCATTTCTATGGTAGAGCCAATTAGCATACCCATTATTCCACAGCTTCCGGTTTTAAAATAAAAAAAAGGAGTGAGCTAGGTGAGCACCAGGTTTCATCTCTTGTTTCCCAAGGGCAGATGCAGTGCGACCAGCTACCTCAAACCCCTGCCACCATTAATTATACATATAATAGACTATATCCTCAAACCCGTGAGCCAAAACTAAAAACCCTTCTTGTCTTTAGCCGCCTTTGTCAGGAGTTCTCTTACAGCAACAAGAAAAGGAATTCACACAGCCACAGGGAATAGACCAAGAACAGCAACTGCATAGTACAACTGAGCAGTCAGAAGGTCCTCTTTGGCATTTCTAAATTGATGGGGAGATTTCCTCAAGCATGTGTTAAGCACTAAACCTTTAAAGGTGAACTCCGTGAGCTTGAGGAGGTACGTGGTCTCCTGATGGCATCCCTGTATACAGATGGAAATATCGGGAGAGTGAAGTATGGACTTCCGGAGGTTGCTGGGATGGTCACATGAAAAAAAATATAATATACGCAGTAGTAAGCAGGTTGCCCACGGGGCCCCTCTTTCCTCTTCTACATAAAGTACCATAAAGAGAGAAAAGAGGCAGCAAGTTCTTAGGGTTTTCACTAGATTTTTCTTGGTGGATGGCCTTGTTTGTTTGTTTTTGAGACAAGGTTTTGCTGCATATCAGCCCTGACTATCCTAGAACTCGCTCTGTTGGCCTAGAACTCACACAGACCTCCTTGGCTCTGCTTCCTGAGTGCTGGGATTAAGGGCATACACCACTACAAGATGAAGAACTTTGGACAGGTCACACCTCCAGAGGAGGAGGAAAGGAGATCAAAGAAAGAAAGAGGACAGCAAGAGACAGAAAGAGAGCAAGCCCTGCTCTGTCACAAGCACTTCTAGCTATAAAACACCAACGGCTGAAGGTGCTAAAAGAGCCGTTGCCATCAGACAGTACAGTCTTCTAGGGACTGCCGGAATCTCTTCTCTGCAAACACAGACTGCACCGGGCTGCAGGACAGCTAGGAATCCAGTGCCGTCGGACTCAGTTTGGAATTGCTGTGAGCTCACACCAGTCTGGATTTCGGGTCTGGACTACCCAAGAATCAAAGTGAATCTACTTTGGTCTTTACTTTTAGCCTGAGTGATAAAAAAAACGGTCTCAGTAGAAACTGAAAAATCAATGAGAAAGTGGGAAAATACCCCACTTCCTAATGAGCCCTTTAATCCTCGAAGAAAACATCAAGTGTCTGGCTCTAATGGGGCTAATTTTTAAAAACTGTGAAATGCAGGAAGTAGTTATTAAATTATTGCTCTAGGGCAGGAAACGAAGACCCGGAGAGAGCAATTGCTGCAGAAGTGTGTATAATTCAGCTAAGGAGGACCGAAGCTGTGAATGATGTGCAGTATGAGCTGGACCGAAGCTGTGAATGATGTGCAGTATGAGCTGGAGTGGGTGGGAGGTGGGGCGGTTAGCAGGCTCACAGGTTGACCCAGCCTTGACCTGATACACTGTTACTGACCAGGAGAACCAGCACAGTTAACCATTCTGTGTAGTCATATATCCACTGGATGTTTGACCTTCTTCTACCTCTGTATTAGACCTCAGGACTGGGTGACCAGTGCTGGAAGATGGACTGCATCTGTCCATACCCATGCTGAACTTGTCATATTGAGAAGCTGGGAGATGGATGGACACATTTGCTCTCTCTCTTCCATTCCACTACAGTACTGCCCCCCATACCTTTTTTTTTCTTTTTCTTTTTCTTTTTTTTTTTCTTCTGAGACAGGGTTTCTCTGTATAGCACTGGCTGTTCTGGAACTCACTCTGTAGATCAGGCTGGCCTCAACCTCAGAAATGCGCCTGCCTCTGCTTCCCAAGTGCTGGGATTAAAGGTGTGCGCCACCACTCCCCATAACCTTTACAGAGGGTAAATATGAGATTGAGAGCACAGGCTAGAGCTGATTTGTATAGCTTACTCATTTGGCCTAAAAGCTTTTACTCTAGAAAGCCCGTTGTTATTCTTTGATTCCTATGTTAAGGCCTACAAGGAAGGACATAACTGAACTCACTGAAATGCTTGCTACCAATGCTTTATGGTTTGTAAAAATCAGGGAGAGAATGTTTTAAATATTCACTATCAGGAAAGCATTATAAATGGTCATCCCTGTAATGACCTTTAGCTATCAGTGGATTTCCTCATGCCACTTGAATAGAAAGTGAAAAATGTATTCGGAAACGACAGATAGATCCTCTTCAGTATGGCTGTCTACATTACAGACTAGAGTCCAAAGCAGGCCTGAAGACAAGTGATGGGGAAATGGCCCGGGGAACTGGGTGATCCAATAGAAGTCCTGTGTCTTGGGAACTACAACTTAGTAGACAGCCAAAGGGGACGAACTATAGGTGGATGAATACGAGCTAGAAACAGAGAAAGAAGGAAATTGGAGGTAGGTGGACCGTGGGGACATCCCAGTTGGTATAGTGCCTGCCACACAAGTATGATGATCTGAGTTCAATTCCCAGTACCCATAGAAAAAATCCAGATAGGCTACCAAATTTGTAATTCCGGTTCTAGGGAAGTAGAAAGAGGTGAGTTCGGGAGATTCAGAGACCAGTGAGCCTAGCTGATAGAGAGTACCAGGTTCAGTGAGAGAACCCTGCCTCAAAAAATAAGTTGAAGAGTAATTGAGCAATATACCCAATGGGGTCTTCTGGCTTCCAGACACACCCTTGGACACAGGTGCACCTGTATAATATGCACATATGTACACACACACACACACACATACATAGCAATCTAATTATCTGTTGCCCCCCAACTCCACCCCAGGGTAAGGTCCCTATAGTACAAATTCAAGCATTTATGCTGAACATTTTTAATAACTTTGATCAGCAATTCCTATTTAAGCAAATTTCCTGTAGGAATAGTGATAAAAGCCTTCACAAATGTATGCAAAAGAAAATTCATTGATTATTTATTAGAGGAAAGAAGCAACTGACTAGCCAGAAAATATTATGTAAGTTTATATCCTGAAATAATATACAGCTAAAAATCAGTTTTGTAAATCCTAACAAATTACTGAAAAAATATTCCATGATATAGTAGCTAATGAGCCGGATAGATTACTGAATAAACACGGCAGTGTAATCCTGTGCATGCAAAAAGGCTTCAAAATACATTTCACATATTCATAGGATAGGTAAAAAATTATATGCCTAGCACTTAATAGAGGCTTTTTTTCCTAGGAAGTGGGCTTATTAGAACCATTTTCTTCCAGCTTTATACATGTGGCGGCTGGCTGTGCAGGGAGCCTGAAATGCCCTTTCACTAAATAGCACTTCAAAGCTCTTTTTAAATAAATAATAATAGTAAAAAAAAAAAAAAAAGTCTCTCCTTGAAGGTCTCTCTTAAGAGGCACAAGTCGGAAGTATTTCTCTCCCTCTTAATTTTCTTCCACCTTGCATGGATGTTGCCAACTGGATCTACTCAGAGACACTAAGGACATCTTGGGAGAGAAGTAGACTCAGTTCCCCTCTGAATGGCAGTGTTTCAGCAAGCCTTGGCAGGGGCCCAGAAAATACCCAACAGGAGGCCCTGCAAGTCGGGTGGGTTCCGACCACAGCAGCCTCTTGAGTCCCAGCTGGTAGTGTTGGCAGAAGGTGGATACGGGCAGAAATGGCCAACAGGATAAGGGGTCTGTAGTCATAAAAATGAATGACTGCCTGAAGCCTGCTGGACCCTCCTCACAGGCCATGCATGTAAACCGATCTTATCCTGATAAGCTGCTGTGGTGTAAAACTAGGGGATGTATAAGAGTCTCACACCACACAACCCAGAAAGAAGCCAGACTCCAAGCTGGGACTCCAGCTAGACCCAATGACAGACACAGATAGGAGGGCAAGAAGGATGAGCCCAGGCTACACAGTGTACTGACTTGTAATGAAATAGGACAGAGACAAGAACACTTATATAGTCTGTCCTGAGCTCCCTACAGCCGTCACAGTGGGCCTGAAGCAGACATGCCATCAGACTGGGTCATCTAAGCAGATCTTAAGGAAGGCATTATATAAAGCACAAGAAGAACACAGGGAAACTGCTACAGATAGGTTATAAATGGTGGTCACCTATCCCAGCCTCTTGGGGTGGGTGACCTAGAGGGAAAGAGCTGAGACCCTGGAAGGTAAGAAAGCTGCAGCCTTGGCATCATTGTGGGGAGACACTGGGAGGTTAAAGGCACAGCCTTCTCTTCTCTCTCAGGAGTCAGTCACCTGATGCTTCTGTACTGGCCACTCCCTTAGGATGCCAGGGACAGAGGGAGCCCCATCAGGCAGCCTCAGCTGCAGACACTGAGGTGAAGGAGGCGGGAAAGGAGAGGGAATAAGAGAAGGGAGATAGAAATACTCATTCTCACATTCTCCCCTCCCTCCCTCCCTCCCTCCCTTCTTCCTTCCCTCCCTCTGTGTATGTGTGTCTCCATTCTCACTCCTCTATCTGAACTGATAAAAATATATTTATATCAAGGATGCCACTCAGTAGCAGAGTCTTTATCTAGCCTGCCCAGGGTCCCGGGTTCAATCATCCGCACCACAAAAAGATGCATCTGTGAACACTTGCTATGTTCTTGGACAAAGTGCTTCTGAACCTTGTATATGCCCTTAAGTGTTTCTCTTTGAGAATAGATTATACAGTCAAGAAGAGCATACTACATTCCTATAAAAAAAATGCATATCTGAATCTCCCAGAGGAATATCTAAAGAATCATCCATCGTATTTTAATCTCCTGTTTTGAATTGTAGACCCACTGTATAAAGATTTTATTTCAACATACAGCATTTCTGTCTGGCTATGTACTAGGGTGCTGCCAGAATTCCAAGGTGCCCTCGACAGCCCAGCCCAGGAGGGGGGTGGGTCAGCGTGACTGGAATGACTTTCAGGCAAAAGGAGCTACTTCCTATGCTCAGGTATTTGGGAGGAACTTCCTGTGGTGTTTTAAGTACACGATATTTTTCAATGAACACTTATCGAATAGTACATTTGGAAAATGCGCTCCCAGGAGACTGCCGACTGACAAGACGGAAAGTGTTCTGATAATACCCTCAGGGGCCATGACTTAACTTCTACCACAGGCAGCCAGCACCATGGTCAACTGCATGTAATGGTGGCTGAATACGAAAAAGGACATATTTAGGGGCTGGAAAGATGGCTCTGTGGTTCAGAATATGCTCTGTCCTTGTAGAGGATGAGAATCCAGATATTCCAGCTCCAGGGTATCTGATGCCCCCTTTTGGCTGCTGTGGGCACCTGCATACAGGCATACATAGAATTAAAAGACAAATATTTTTTTTTTAAAAGAAGATAAAAAGAAATAAAAGGGAGCATTTAGCACCCAGGAGGCCAGTATCGACCGGAGAATCGGAGAATTGAAGACTGACCTACAGACAGGAAAGAGGTTTCAATGAGGTGAAGTGTACAAGGCAAACGGACGTGGTTGTCTGCGCTGTGGAAAGAATAGTATCTACGGGAGACTCTCTCCTCCATCTATAAGGTTGATGATACACGCTCACTGAAAAGAAGATTCAGGAGCTGGGGAGAGGGGAAGAAAGCTGTGTAAGCAAGAGGCCTTAAATTCCAATCTCCAGAAACCACATCAAAACTGGCAGACAGGGAGATTGTTGGAGCATTTAGGCTGTTAGCACCAGTGAGAGATCCCGTCTCAAAAGAATGACTGTTAAGGGTTACAGAGCAGGACTCAGTGTCCTCCTCTGGCATCCACAGGATGCACACCTGCACGAATACACACACACCATACATACATAGACACCCCCCCACACCCCCAGCCCCCCACAGGACATTTCCTTTTTTTTTTTTTCCGAGACAGGGTTTCTCTGTGTAGCCCTGGCTGTCTTGGAACTCACTCTGTAGACCAGGCTGGCCTCGAACTCAGAAATCTGCCTGCCTCTGCCTCCCAAGTGCTGGGATTAAAGGCGTGTGCCACCACTGGCCTGGTTGGACATTTCCACTTTAAATATGGAAATTCGTGTGAAATCCTACCACTGTGATCATCTCACTGAACATTCTCCAAGATATAACTGTAGAGACAAAGGTACAGAAAGTATTTTTGTAAGCATGGTTCATCAGCATCTGCTGCTTTATAACCTGCCTTTGGAAATCAGATACACACTGCATAATCTTCTGATTTAGGTAGCTCTGGATCTAATTACCTACCACGTGGGTCCCAGAGCAGTCATATCTCAGGATCTACAGCGCTCAGCATGCTAACATCCCTCGCAATCAGTGTGGTCCTGCCATGTAGCTTGTATCAATCCCACTGAATATTTTAAATCATCTGTTACTCATAATACTTGATGCAATGTGGATTGCCACATCATTATACTGTTTAGGGACAATGACAAGAAAAAAAATCTGTGTATGTTTGATGTACAGCCAACTTTTCTTTTTTAAATATTTTCCATCAGAGGTAGGTTAAATCTGATGATACAGAACCCAGGCTCTGAATATAGCTTTGTATCAGGCTTCTATTTATTTGCCAGTACGTGATTATCTTCGAGCAGTCAGTTCTCTGGAGTGGGGCTGCTGGGAAATGACATAGAGCAAGTCCTTCAGATCCCCACCACCAGTAATGCTCAAGGGCCCTGCCCATCCTATGCAGTAGCTGTACATGGCTTTTATTAGCCTTCCTAATTTCTGTGAGAAGTAAAAAAGAAATAATTTTTATTTGGCAATGTATATTTGCTAAGGGTGACTTGATAGATTCCTTCATGAATATATATATACACATACATATATTATTTTTTTTCTTTTGTTAATTATCTTTTTCATTCTACATTTTCAACCCAGAAGCCTACACAGGTAACACATTAATACGTAATGTTTTTACATGGTTTTAAGAAATCTTGCCTCTCAGAAACCTCACCCGCTCTAGAGTTCTGGCATTCCAGGTGTGAACCATGTCTCTCAGCACATTCCCCCCTACCCCCCCTTACAAAGATCTGCTCTTGAGTAAAGAGTACCGGAGGCCTTGCCTTTCTGCTACTAGCACATTCTAGAATAGACCTCACCCAGACATCACTCACCAGAGCGGAACACGGAGAGCTGGGCCAGCATGGGTACTTGGTAGGATTTTCCATCACCGGCCATGAATGTCCGTTTCTTTGTGCTCTCGGGCTGAAACCGGGATTTCCACAAACCCTTGAAATACACTGCATTAACGAGGACTAGCCTGGTAAGGGCACCATCGATCAGATTTGGGGAAAGCAGGTTGTCAATCATGCCTGTGAAGAACAAGGGGAAAATATCAGCAATGGTGGCCACACCTCCATTGCAAAGGGCAGCTAGCTGCAAAGACACAATAAAAAAAAAAGTGTTTTTTTTTTAAGACTTAAATCAGACATCCTGATCTCATGTAGCCCAGGTTGGCCTCAAACTCTGTGTAGCTGAGAATACTTGAACTTCTGATGCTCCTGCCTCTAACTCCTGAGTGATGGGATTTTAGGATGTAGTAGTGTGTCCAATTCATATGACATTGCAAGTTGGATTAAACAAGCACTCCACCAACTAAACTATATCAACAGCTTCTCAATTGGATTTCTAAAGCACACTTTTTTATACCATTTCTTTTATAATTTTTTCTCATTCAAATTTGAAATTTTTAAATAAAGCTGAAACTTAAACTTGCTAAAAAAAAAAAAAAGACCTTTACTAAGAGTTTACCAAACTTCAGCTCAAGAACTAGTTCCATAAGTCCCTTGTTTTATAAAATGTTTATGCATCTAGAATAAGCTATATTTAATTAGGAACTGTTTTAGATGTTTTTACTGACAACTGTCATGTGGTTGCTGACGAGGGTCCTTAGGTGTTCATGAGAAAACAAATCGGTTTTGTCTTTTCTTTGTTTTTAAGCCACTAGGCTCACGACATCTCCACCAGAGTGAACATTCTAGCTTGTGAAATGTCAGAGCTAAACTTCATTTCTTCTGAGAGTTCAAAAATGGTTGGAATCAATCCCTGGGCCTCACAAGCCACCTGCCAATTCCAACGGGAACTGAAATGGAATACCATGTCACAGTTTAAGGGCGGGACATTGAGCTAGGCTCCAAGAGTACAGAGGAGATGGGGTTAGCCTACAGGAAATGACTTTGAAGACAAGCGATCTCCTGCTGGGATACAGGATGCTGCAACTCATTACATCATCAGTGAAGGAACAAACAGGCTCTTCCCACTTCAGAGTGTTGGAGAGATCCTTCAAAGCCATCCATGCTTGAAGTCCAGGTTCCCCTTTGCTCGGTCTTGGAAGGTTTAAAAGTGGTGTGTGTGTGTGTGTGTGTGTGTGTGTGTGTGTGTGTGTGTGTGTGTGTAACAGGCATTTCTTATACCCAGAGCTATTAAAATTTGATTCACTTGATTTTGGTCCGGGTATATATCAACACATAATATACATTCAAGTTATAATACATAAGATAGTAAAAGTAAAATCAACAGCTTCCAAAGAGGCCAGATGTCTAAATTAAGCCAAGAACTCCATGTCGTTTACAATGAAGCTCAAGAGCGAGGAGTCCTAATACCCTGAAAGTCTCTGGAATGAGCTGTTAGGGTTTGTATATGCTTGGCCCAGGGAGTGGCACTATTAGGTGTGGCCCTGTTAGAGTACCAGTGCCACTGTGGGTGTGGGCTTTAAGACCCTCATCCCTGCTGCCTGGAAGCCAGTATTCTGCTAGCAGGCTTCAGATGAAGAGGTAGAACTCAGCTCTTTCTGCATCATGCCTGCCTAGAAACTGCCATGTTCCCGCCTTGATGATAATGGTGGGACTCTGAACCTATAAGCCAGCCCCAATTAAATGTTGTTCCTTATAAGAGTTGCCTTGGTCATGGTGTCTGTTCACAGCAGTAAAAACCTAAGACAGAAGTTGGTACCAGGGACTAGGGTATTGCTGTGAGAGGCCTGAGTCATGTTTTTATTTGGACAATGTGGATTTGGGGACTTTGGATTTGGAAAGCATTGGACTACTTTAAGTGGGGCTTAATGGGCTATCCTAGTAGGAATATGGAAGACTTTGTTACTAAGAGTAATTTGGATTGTGTGGACGTGGCCCAAGAGGTTTCAGTGAAGAATTTCAATATGTGGCCTAGAGTCTATTTTTATGGTATTTTGGTGAAAAATGTGGCTACTTTTTGCCCTTGTCTGAAGAGTCTGCCTGAGGCTAAGATGAAGATACTCAGATTAATTGCATTGACAAGAGAAGTGCCATCACAGACTTCGTTCTCTGGGTAAGTCTCATGAAGAGCATTTTAAACAAGCATAGCAAGCTGAGAAAGGAAAAATATAGAATACATGGTTCAAGTATTAAAGGGGTACCAGGAAGTGAAATGGAGCTGAATCCTATGTTCAAGGAGATAACAAGTTAAGGGAGTGGGACTTTGGGGGCAAGATCCTACCTAGCTAAGTTTAGATCCAGGCATGGTGGTACACACCTTTAACCCCACGAGATAAAGCCAAAGCAGATCTCTGAGTTCAAAGCCAGCGTGAGATAGAAGAACAAGTTCTAGGTGAAGAAACTTCCCACACTGGTACCAACTTCAGTTGGTATTCTTACAAAGACTGCAGCTTCTGTGCTTCCCATGTGGTGGCACAGAAGTGTGCAGGTGCTCCACAGGGAAACAGGATGGGACACAAGCCTGGTGTGTGTGTGTGTGGGGGGGTCTGCGGTGGGAGGATGAGAGAAGCCTCTGTGGCAGGGAGAAACTGAGGCTGCCATGGGCCTCAAGTCATGCCTGTTACAGGGTTAGCAGAGGACCCTGTTACAGGGTTAGCAGAGGACCCTGGTGCTAGCTCTCTCTGCAGGAAGCTTATCTCCCTGGAGGAGCAATTTGGGGACAGAGGTTTGTCTGGGGATCTGTGGGAGTGTTTTGGTTGAGCTAGCAGTGGCCAGGTATGCCATGTTCTGTAGTGTTCAAAAACAGTCCCACACAAAGCAGCGTGCCTCACTTTAAAAAACAAAAGACAGCCAGGCAGTGGTGGTACACGTCTTTAATCCCAGCACTTGGGAGGCAGAGGCAGGCGGATTTCTGAGTTTCGAAGCCAGCCTGGTCTACGGAATGAGTTCTAGGACAGCAAGGGCTATATAGAGAAACCCTGACTGGAAAAAACAATCTCTCTCTCTTCCTCTATTTTTTTTCTTTTTTTCTTTTTTTCGTTTTTTGAGACAGGGTTTCTCTGTGTAGCCCTGGCTGTCCTGGAACTCACTCTGTAGACCAGGCTGGCCTCGAACTCAGAAATCCGCCTGCCTCTGCCTCCTAAGTGCTGGGATTAAAGGCGTGAGCCACCATCACCGGCTTTTTTTTTTTTTTTAAATATTTTAAACTATGTCTATATGTGTATGTCTTTGTATGGCTATGCACACATGAATGTAGGTACCCATGGTAGTGGGTTGTTGAGATTTGTCTGGACCTGAAGTCACAGGTTGTTGTAAGCTACCCAGTGTGGTTGCTGGGAACTGAACTCTGGTCCTCTGCAGGAGCAGCAAGTGCTTCTAAGTGCTGAGCCATCTTTTTCAGCTCCTGCTTCTAAATATTTCCATTTTGTCTGCTGTGGGACATGTTTGGAAGTTTACCAGGAACTCTGCGCCATGATTTTTACAAGTTGCATCAGGCGATGATGCCAGGTGGCAGTAAGATCCAGGAGTCACCCTCTTCGCTAAGCCCCATGTGGCTCACTGATTTCCAATTAGGTCATGATAACTGCTAATGACAAGAGGTAAAGAGAGGTCTGTTTGTTATCGTAGCAGAAAAGTCTCGGAAACAGCCTGTTTGGGTTATTGTAACTGTGAGATCCAGAAAAGGTCTCTTGGTTTGCCTAAGTTTTGAAAAATGGCATTAGCAATGGTGACAGCTTACGGTACCTTGTGTCATGGCATAACACACCTGATTTACTGCTAGTGTATGACTTAGTAGTGCTTCGACTACTGCTAGTTCACACTCATCCCATGGAACTTGGTAAAAAATACCCAAAGGACGGGTGGTGGTGGCTCACGCCTTTAACCCCAGCACTTGGGAGGCAGAGGTAGGCGGATTTCTGAGTTCGAGGCCAGCCTGGTGAGTTCCAGGACAGCCAGGGCTATACAGAAAAACCCTGTCTCAAAACAAACAAACAAATAAAATACCCAAAGGAAACCATTCACATATACTTGGACCCAAAGTAATAGCTATTTAACCACAACTATAAATTCCTGTTGCTGCCACGATATTGTTTAATTTTTAAAAGTAACCTGTTTATGTGTACAATGGGAATATATATATATGTATTATTTATGATAATATCTATAGGTAATAGATATTATTTATGAATTTTGTCTCAAGCTAGAAAGGAGGGGGTTTGAAAGCTAAGGATATAGCTAATTGGTTGAAGGCTTGTTTAGGTTGGTGAAAAGCCCTATGTTCCATCAGGAGCACTGCAGATAAACAAATGAAGAAACTAACAGAGGGATCTGGGTCTGAGAGAGCTGAGAAACCCTGCTTGAGGTCCCCAGCACAGGGGGTCAGGGGCTCCATCAGATGGTACACCAACATGTTGTACTGCTATCTTTTTACGGTTAAAGAAGGCAAAGAGTGCAATGACATGACATCACATAGCCAGCATCAGGACCAAGAGTCATTTTTGTGTGTATCTATTGCCAGAAATGCAGGATCCAGCAGCCTAAAACTAGCCCTGGACATACACGTTATCGCTCTCCTAATGGTTTTAGGAGTGGATTCCAGATTGCAGAGCAGTTGAGAAAGTCATTGGTTCTCCTCTGCTCCCTGTACATCTTCTTCCTCCTCTTTGTTAACTCCTCTGTGGTGATTGCAGTTTTCACACATGTACATGTGTAATGATGGGTGATGGAGCCTGACTGGAGGTATCCTAACTGGAGATATTCTGCCCATCCCTCAGAAATTCTTCCCCAGTAAGCCAAGAGTCAGGGAACTGTATTCTAACCATTCATTTTTTTTAAAAATGATTTTTTATTTATTTTATGTACATGAGTGCTCTATCTGCATGTATACCTGCATGCCAGAAGAGGGCATCAGATCTCATTACAGATGGTTATGGGCCACCATGTGGTTGCTGGGAATTGAACTCTGGACCTCTGGAAGAGCAGTCAGTCCTCCTAACCGGGAGCTGTATTCTAAAACACACCTGGGTATTCCTAGTTCAGGTGCACCAAGAACAAGGTCCTGAGAATCTTGTTCCCAAAAGGCGGGGTTTACCCTACCGAGTCTCTGCCTCTCTTATGACTCTAACCCCAAGAGCACATTTCCAGTCTTAGCGATTTGAGGGTTAGTTTAACTGTCACCTGAACAGGTCTTAGAATCATCTGGGAAGACCGAATTAATAAAGGACTATCTTGGTAGTTTTAATTGAAGCAAGAAGACTCAGCACGAAAACGAACAGCACCATTTCCTGGTTTTACGGCCCCAGACTGTGTGGCAGCAGAGAAAGCTGAGAACTGGGCACGTCTGCATTTATTTCTCTCTGCTGATGAGTGGGGACTTGCTACGAGTAGTTAGTTTAAACACTGGCTGGACTTCCGTGCCACGATGGTCTATGATCTGGAATTGTGAGCTAAACTAAACCCTTTCTTCCCAAAGCTGCTCTCTGCCAGCACAGTTTATCCTAGAAATAAAATCAGCACAGGCTTGCGTTGTTGTGGTATAACCCCCAAGCTCCTCCTGAATGTCTCCGAGACTTCCCAGCCTACAGGTTAGCAGCCTGGAAACACCAAATACTGGAAGACTCTTCCATTGAATGAGAAGAGACATCACTAACAAGCTGTCATCGTGTGATGTTGAAAATGCCAAAATGGAGGGGTTCGACATGGTGGGATCACGGGATAAACAGAGCCAGTGACAGGCACCCACAGCTGGGCAATGGCAGATGGGGCTGGGGTCATGAGAGAAACAAAGCCAAGGCATGAGAGGGCTGTTCCAGGCCAAGGAAACACTAGGTGCAAAACCAGGCAACCCAAGCAGGGAAACCAGCAAAAAGAGCCCATGTGAGGGCTCTGGAGGGAGGGTATGGCAGTCTGAGGGGAGAGGTGGAGGGCTGTGTTCTTTTCTGCTGCCCACCCTGCAGGAGGAAAACCCTAGACAGTGAGCAGTGATAGCCATGGGAAGGCACGCCGTCTGAACCTGGCCCATGGAGAACGTCTGAACCCAGGTAGTTCTTGGTGGAGCAACCGCTGGTCTTAAGGACTACAGTCAGAAGCTCTATGTCCCACTCTTTCATTCACCAAGGGTGAGCCCACGTGGAATAGGAGAACCACTCACCCCGGGTCTCATTTTTGACCCAAAAATTGATGGAATCAGAGGCAGAGGCTGGGTCCTGGAAGTTCACATTCTGCACTTCACACTGAAACACCTCTTTGTTCCTTGCTGCAAAAGGCACTTCCATTTTAAAGCCATTCCTGACAAACACAGCATTGGCCACGGTCACAATGTCTTTATTCTTCTTGGAGACAATAGCCTTATTGATCTTCTTCAGCACTTTACCAACTCCTGAAGGAGAAATCAGAAAACATGGCAGCATTTTATGAGAATTTACATTTTTTTTTTAAATCCTCTTGTTGGGCAGAGTGGGTCATAGGAGTTGGAAAGCTGAGACAAGGGGTTTACCATGAGTTAAAAGTTGAGGTCATCCGAGGATATAGAACAAGACCCTGTTCAAATACCGAGACTCTATGGAGATGGTTCAGCAGGTCATATGCTTGATCTACAATCTACAAGGACTGGTGTTCAGATTGCCAGCACCCACATAAATGCTGGGCAGGCATGGCAGCCCACCTAAAATTCCAGCCTTCAGAAAGAGGTGGAGACAGGAGATTCATCAAATAGAACTGGCTAGCTAGATGAGCCCATTTGGTGAACTCAAGTGAGAGACTGATGGTTTGCATATGCTCAGCCTAGGGAGTGCCATTATTAGAAGATGTGGCCCTATTGGAGTAGGTGAGGTCTTGTTGGAGTAGATGTGTCACTGTGGGTGTGGGCTTTAAGACCCTCATCCTAGCTGCCTGGAAGTCAGTATTCTGCTAGTGCCTTCAGATGAAGTTGTAGAATTCTCAGCTCCTCCTGTACTATGCCTGCCTGAATGCTGCCATGTTCCTGCCTTGATGATAATGGACTGAACCTCTGAACCTATAAGCCAGTCCCAATTAAATGTTGTCCTTTATAAGACTTACCTTGGTCATGGTGTCTGTTGACAGTAGTAAAACTCTAAGACAAAGACCCTGTCTAAAGACTTAAGGCTGGGAGCAATCAAGGAAGACACTCCATATCCGCTTCCAATCTTCACATGGATGCACATGTGTGCTCTTAAACTCATACATGCCAGTAGACACAGCATACACATGCACACACCAAGAAACATATCATTGGTACCACGGCATGTAAGAAACAAGAAGACAGGCGTCACAAGAGACTAAATTTGCTTTGTAAGGGGCCTCTATCTCTAGAGGCATGGATAGTGATAAAATAAACCACAAAACTTCTTTTAAGACAGCTGTTCTTGAATCAAGCAGGTATGCTATGCTCTTGGGGTCAGCATGAATGCTGGTCTGCTCTTGGGACCGGCATGAAGAAATGAACTCTGGCCATGGAAAAAATGAACAGTAGGAGGCTTCTTCGTCCAGCTCCCCTGCCTAATATTCTTAAGCACTATTTCCTTTTCTTGCCAAGGATTTAACAATGTGATTTTTTTTTTCTATTTGGAGAAAAGAAAATGAATAAAATAAGCATTAGGAAGACTATTACAAATTGTCATGTGCCGCCAACCAGAACACTGTGGTTTTTACTTGATATTGAGCTTGGAAAGCAAAGAAATTAATTTTATGGCAGCATAAGCTTTATTTTACATGAGCCATTCATTCATGCTCCATTTAGTTTGGGGGCATGAAAAAGAGAAAAAAAAATGTCATGAGAATGAGACATGTTTCCACAGGGATCTGGATTACAGGACTGCACTAATCATCGCGGGGGGAGGCGGCTTTTCAAAATGATAGTGTCCTTAAAATTCTTGCCACAGTCACCTTGATGATGCTTAAGGGCTGCCTTGTCATTCTGAATGTGCACCTCCCTCAGCTTCCACAAATTCAAGGACCGCGGGCATGCCCAGGTCCACAAGGAGGGCTTTACATCATGGGCGGGGCTTTGGAACCTTCACTCACCTTCACAGCAGGCTATGGGGAAACCATTTTGTAGAGAACAGCAGGCTTTGGGGATGGGGAGGGAGAGGGGAGGGTCAAAAGACACACCCAAAGCCAAGCTCCAGCCCTTTTTGGCTCTACTCTCTCTTTCTCTCCAAGTACAGTTCCTCCTTGTGATAACCAACTGCTAACTTGGCAGGGCTAAGAATCACATAAAGAGTCAAACTTCTGGGCACCATTGTAGAAGAATTTCCAGACTGGGTTAACCGAGGTGGTAAAACTCAGCCGACACCCGGGAGAACCCTGTACCTAGGAGGTACCATCTCCTAAGCTGGCATCCCAGACATAATAAAACAGGAGAAAGTGAGCTGGCACCTGGGTACCGGGTATTTCTTCTTTACTTCCTGACTGGGGATACGTGACCAGCTGCCTCCCATTCCTGCTTTGACCCTTTTTTCCCTCCTAACTGGGAACTGAGCTAAACCTTGCCTTTGTTTAGTTGCTTTTGTCCCAACAATGTTTTTGTTTTTGTTTTTGTTTTTCGAGACAGGGTTTCTCTGTGTAGCCCTGGCTGTCTTGGAACTCACTCTGTAGACCAGGCTGGCCTCGAACTCAGAAATCCGCCTGCCTCTGCCTCCCAAGTGCTGGGATTAAAGGCGTGCGCCACTACCATTCAGCTTGTCCCATGAATAAGAGTAACTAGTACACTTCTCAAGGGAAAAGATCAGAGCTCATCTTCCACATCCTCACCAC